>NC_052349.1:60217042-60419572 GCF_009727055.1 Benincasa hispida
ATATATATATATATATATATATATACACACACACATACACACACCCAATTCATTGTTATAATACTCATTTAAGTTGAATTAAAGTAGATTTAAGAAGAAAATGGGAAAAAGATCCAGCAGCATGGAGTGGTGGTTGAGTGACTAGTGCAGATGATAGGGAAGAAGTAGAAGATGAAGATTGAAGAATGAAGTTGAGAATGATGAGGGAGAGGTGTGAATCATGATTTAGATTAGTGAGAGAGAAGAAAATGAAGATTTAATTACCATTTGTTAGTTTTCAGACAGACAATTAATGCCCTTGTCTCTTTCACAGAATTTTAGTTTTTAAAATCTAAGATATTATTATCCAAGGAACTTCAAAATCTATCTGACATAGTTTTTTAATAACCTGAAAAAGTGTGAGATTTTTATATTTGGGAGATGACCAGAAAAAATATAGCTTAATTAATTAATCAATTACTCATTATTATTAATTTTAATTTACTAAGCTTACTAAATTTCAACAAATATCTTTACGATTAATATATTATGGTATCTTAACTATTTAATATAAATCATCATCATCATCATCATCATCATCATCATCCTAATTAATTTACAATAATCTAATTATTTTTAGTAATTAATTTAAAATAATTAATTATGTTTAATAGAGGTTTATAAATTTATTTGTTTATTTTTATTTTTATTGATTAAATAATGCTAAGTTCATTTGATGACCACGATAATTGGTCTCTTGTATTTAATTAAGTAATTATTTAATTTTTGTTTTTATATACAAAATTGAAAAATTGAACATACATATTTAATTTTTAGACATGAATTATGTCACATATCCAAACACAGACATTAATTATCTTAAACACTTGAAATCTAGACATTTAAATCTCAAATATTTAATATCTATACCTATGAAACAATGTCTGCAATCCAAACGAGCCTTTAAGGTTTTCTCTTTTACCTTTTTCCATTTTTATTATTTTATTTTTAATCTATTTTATTTTGGATTGCTAACTTAAAGTAGACTTTTAAATAAAATAGGTTGTGGGCTGGGTTTTTTTTTAAGTGGTTAGGCTTAACTTTGAAGAGAAAAAGACTCCCTATCCCCTTCACGCATCTGGAAGGGGATACACACACACACACAACCAAGTTTGAATTCCGTTCCTTTAATTTATTTTTCAGATGTTGTCAATTTCTTATGAATTTTTAGAACTATTCACTTATAAATTATTTTTATTGAATTACTGTTGGTGAAAAAATTTATCCAAATGAATGTTTTTTGGTTTCCAACTTGGGATAAGGAAAAGTGGGAATCCCCCATTACTTATTTTACTAAGAGGAGGTCCCTTTATATGCCCCTACCTTGGATTTTGGGTTTGGGCCCCAAGGAGTACAAAAGTTTTAAAGAGGTAAGGAGATAGGCAAATGTGGGCTTGGTAGATTTGGTCGGGATGGCATGGCGTGGTGAGGCATGTTGGGGTTGATGCCCTAAAATTTCGTGTCCTGTAGTTTGTAAACAGTTTGTACGAACGGTTGTGTTGTAACTTGTCACAGATGGTCTGATCCTGATCATTCATGTAGAAGACATGCAAGCGGGGGCATCCTATACAAAGAGTTTGTATAAGACCTGACCACGAAGTGTTAACGTCTCGTTATATAATACCGTTCATGACGGCGACTTCACTTCACTAGGATGACCATAGGTAACATGACCTCAATCCTGAGTGAGTTGGGAACTCCTGCCATTGAGGGTGGTCCTTTGATTTGCATGGATGCGAGTGACCAGTTTGCCGACTTAATTCACTTCTTCCCTGAAGCAGGGGTAAGTAGATAGATAACTCCTTTAAGGGCTGATTCCAGGGCTTGAACGATGTGGCGCCACACACCTTCTCTTGGCCCAAGAGGTGTTCACACATAGTTAAGGGCTGATTTCAAGGCTTGATGTGGCGCCACACACCTTCTCTTGGCCAGAGAGATGTTCACACATAGTTGGACTATATTGTATTGTTCATTAGAGGGATTAGTGGTACTTAAGTAGTGATATGTAACTACAGGGGCAAAATGGTAAATTGGTCCAACTGTACTTACGAGCATCTGTGAAGGGTTATCATACTCATGATTAGTTATATCCAATAGAAATAGAAATATATCTGTGGTAAGAAGAGTTCAGCTATCGGTCTTTAGTAGAATGCCTGGTAGATAACGGATAGTGGATTTCATGACTAAAGAGTTTAGTCAGCTATTGACGTACCGTGGGAGCTTCGAGTCATAGGTCCATAAAGTCCTCTTGGTAGCTTGGATAAAAGTTGAGAATCAGTTTTTGGGTTAGTTTGAAATATTCAAATTGACAAGAGGGAGTTCGATTATATATGATATAACTGAACTGGTTAATTATATATGATATAATTGACTAAATGTATGAGATACATTATTTTGGAGGAAATTGGATATAAATATGATTTGTATCAAGTAGAGGAACAAACACTATAGTTGATATATGATATTAAACTATAGGTTAAGAATATAATATGATTATATTCATTAATTAATTAATTTGGCGGTTATGAGATAGTTGGCCGAGTTTTTCTCCGAATTCGTGCGAAAGTGGGAAGTTCGATTCAGTTCTTGTAACTGAATAATAAAAATGAAAATTATTTTCATTTTATGAAAAAAAAGTTCCAAAAATTCGCTCACGGTGTGAAAGTATACAATCGCTTAGCATTGAAATCCTCTACGATAGTGCTCGTCTTCCTAAATGATTGTACATCCGCGTACTAAACAATCGCTTACGCTTTCTATACGATTGCTTAGTGTGCCGAGCGAAAATAAACGATCACTTACCTTTTGATAGACGATCGCTTAGCTATACCTACACGATCATGTACCCCGACCTAAACGAAAAGCACCCGACTATATGATAGTCATCCCTTTCTCTCACTTGCTTGTTCGTTTTACATGATCGCTTTTCCTCCTCCCTTCTACCAATTCCATCAAAGTCCACCCTTTGGATTCTCACTCCGAGAATACTGAGGGCTTCGAGTGGTGGTGTCGTCCCCGGTTGCTTTTTGTTCGTGCGCTGCTGATCGTGTAGACGACCGTGGTGCTGCTAGGTGACTGCTTGCTGGACGATAAGGAATGAGAGAAGTTCGTTCACGTTAGACCCTGTCTCTTATACACATCTAGATGTGTATAAGAGACAGAGGTGACTGCTTGCTGGACGATAAGGAGCGTGTATTTGTGTGGAATTTTTATTTTATAATAATAAATTTATTTTGATATTATTATTTCTTCTTTATTTATTTATTTTTATTTTTATTTAAAAAAAGAGATTAAGTCTTTATGCGTACCTTTTACGGGTGGTCTTGGCACATTCAGAGGTTAGACGCACTTTCAGTTCCATTCGTTTCTCGCCACAGTTGGTCTTCGAGGCCTATAAAAGGCGTGAGCTTCTCACATTTTTACACAATGAAAACAAAGTTCATTTTCATTTTCTCTCTCGATTCCTTTTTCTTGCATTATGTATTTGGTTTACCGAGCAAACCAGTCTTTTAAAGGTGTGAGTTTTTCGACTAGTTCCAATGCAGTTTCGATCGAGATAGTATATTTTTTTGGGCTGTTTTATCTTGGGGACGCTAGAGGGTAGTGGTTCCAACAATTTTATGACGATTTCATCATCCACTGTTGTGATGGACCTTTTAACTCAGAACGACATCACGTCCTCCGATCTCAACCGACCATTTCAATTTGAAGGAGCAAACTTCAAATGTTGAAAGCAAAAGATGTTGTTCTTCCTCACTATTAAGAAGGTTGCTAATGCCTGCACTACGAGAAGCCAACTGTCCCAAAGGAAGATCCGACTGAACAACAAATGAACGAAGGTGCTGATTGGGAAGAAAAATATTGTTTGTGTAAAAATTTCATAATAAATGGTTTGACTAATGATCTATATGATTATTACAATACAATGAAGACAACAAAAAATGTGTGGGATGCCTTGCAGAAAAAGTACGATACCGAGGAGGCCAGTTCGAAAAAGTATGCCGTCAGTTGTTACCTAATGTTCCAAATGACGATTGACAAATCTGTGGAGGCCCAGTCCCATGAACTGCAAAAGATAGCCCATGAAATAATAAGTGAAAGTATGTCCTTAAACAAGTAATTCCAAGTTGCCATTATTATTGATAAATTGTCTCTTCTGTGGAAGGACTTTAAGAATACCTTGAGTATAAAACCAAGGAGTTCTCCTTGGAGAGTTTGATCACCCGCCTAAGGATTGAGGAGAAGGCCCAAAGTTAGTCCAAAGGGAGGAGGTAAACATTTTTCCTAGAAGATCTACCTCTATTGTGATAAAGCCTGACTAGAAGTCAAATAGAACCAAGAGGAAATGTTAGAACCATGGATCCAACAACCAGAATAATCAGAAAAAGCAGAAACCTCCTTGGGAGAAACGGTATAGTTCCTTTGCTTTAACTATAATAAACTTGGACACATGGCTAGGAACTCTAGGAACTGGCATCGTCCTGCTGGCCAGGCGTGTCACCCTCCCTCTCAGTTTACCTTTTTAACCTAGAAAGAAATGTAACTGCAACAATTACCAACCCTTATGTGGCACTTATTGCCTAGCTAACCTGTTTGGGAACCCTGAACATCATAAATTTCATTCAAGAACTAACTGAACTTCGAACTTAAAGACAACTTTAGGGTACCATTCACAGTAATTTACAATATGTACATACAGAAGCAAGGTTTGGATTCCATAGATTCAGAACTAGTCCTTAATATGCAACATGTGTACAAATATTTACAAAGTAACCACCTAAGTTTCCTTCAACTTATCTTTAAGTGGCAGAGCAGCAACACAGTTAAATTCTGGGGAGATGACCACTACCTGAAAAAGAAAACATTTAAAACAGGATGAGCTACTCTCGAACTAACTGAGGACAGTTCCTCTTGTATGACCTATCTGTCCACACTGGAAACAGACGTTCTTTCCACTGTAACATATTCCCAAATGATACTTCCCGAAGTTCGCACATACAGGTATCCTAATTTACTGGCCACAGAGTTGCCAATATGCTCTATCCCAGAAACTTCAGTTGTAGTATCTAGCTGTCTGGGCCTCTTCTTATTTAAACTCATATTTTATGAAATTATTGATTGATTCTCATTCCTTTTCTATAGTTGTTCTTCCTCAGCTAAACTTTTCTCAACTCTACTAGTTGTTTAAACTAATTGAGTAAAATCCCTCCAATTAGCCATAAAAGTAACTAGAGTTCAGATTTCCTTCCTTAATCCCTTTTCAAACCTTCTGTATTTATCTTTCTTTTGCTATAATTGGAAGTGCATACTGAGATAGTTTCGTGAACTTCTGCTCGTATTTAGCGATCGTCATCGATTCTTAAAGTAACTTGAGAAATTCATCTCTTTTAGCCTCCCTGTATGAGCTAGGATAGTACTTTTCCTAAAACATTTCTCTAAATTCTAGCCATGACAAGGGCTCAGATCAACTTCTCCTGGCATCTACGATCTTCCACCATTTCTCAGCTCCTTTCTATAGTAGAAATACTGCTAGCCCAACCTTATGGTAATCTGGGCATCTCATCACGTTGAAAAATTTCTTGATTAGGTCTAACCAAACCTCAGCATCTGTTGGATCTGTGGCACCATCAAACGTCGTTGCACCTAAAGCCTTTAGCCTCTCGATGCCATAATTCTTTTCTAGGTCTGCCTGGATCGAACCCACACTCGCACCAACCTTTAGGCGATCCTGTCCAAAATTCTTTCCTCTAATTGAGGATCTGCTTCCACCTGCGGTTATTTAATTCACTTTCTGAAGTTATTTTCTGGACTACTAGATTTTTACCTTTCCTTCTCTCGAATCTGGATCCCTTCTAATTTTGGGATCTCTAGTGGTAGGGTCAGGATCCCCATTTGCTGTCTGCTTGCTCCCCTTGTCACTTTTTATTGGCATTTTACCTAATTAATAAATACACATGTTAGGGACTCACTTTAGGGACTATACTAATGCATGAACTTTCTTCCTTTGCCCCAAAACCTTATGCTCTGATACCAACTTGTCACACCCCCTCTCAATTTATCTTTTTAACCTAGAAGAAAACATGACTACAGTAGTTACCAACCCTTATGTGGCAGTTACTGCCTAGCTGATCTGTTTAGGAACCCTGAACATCACAAATGTCATTCATGAACTAACTTAACTTCGAATTTAAAGACAACCTTAGGGTACCATTCATAGTAATTTACAATATATACATACAGAAGCAAGGTTTAGTGGGTCCTATAGATTCAGAACTAGTCCCTAATATGCAACATGTGTACAAATATTTACAAAGTAACCACCTAAGTTTCTTTCAATTTATCTTTAAGTGGCAGAGCAGCAATGCAGTTAACTTTTGGGGAGATGACCGCTACCTGGAAAAGAAAACATTTAAAATAAGATGAGCTACTAGCTTAGTGAGTGACAAAATTTAAAACATAAATCTCATGCTGAACTAGAAACTGGTATTTGAAATCTGAAACTAAAAACTAGCCAAGCAAACGTTCGTGCATAACTTAAAAACATAAGATTTCTGAAACAAAGCTGGTTTGATCCTTAGTTGAGAAAGAATCCTTTTGTTTTATTCCCAACCGTAAACCTGGCCTTTACTTAAAACCTTTTTTTAAAACATATCATACCTGAAAAAAATAATTGAACTAGTACTAGGTTGAGAGGGGGAATCCTTTTGTCCAACCCTCATTATAACTTAGGTTAAGGTGTGGAACCTTTTGCCATCACCTATCCACTGATCTTCATGTGAGGGAGAGACCCTTTTGCTCAAACCTCCATGTTAATCTTCTTTTGAAGGAGAGACCCTTTTGCTCAGCCCTCTATCCTAAACCTTTATACTTGACATACATGCACGTATAACTAACCTAGATTCTAACATCAAGGATCTAACTAAAATTAAGCCCAGATACCTTCTCCTAATACTTCAATATTGAGCTACTCATTCATCATAAGAAAATACTTTCATAGAAAGACTTACTGAAAATATGGTGTCATAGATATAACATTCAAGAGAACTTTGCTCTTAACTCATACTCATAAACATTAAAAGCTCATTAACCGAATTTGTACTTTATATCTTTATAACCTAGCATGCATCGAGCTTTCCATAACTTTTAAGTAAATCACTCCACTAACAAGCTTACTTAAGTCATATAGCACATAACAACTAACGCATGCCTCGTATCACTTAGTACATCATTACTTTAAACATATGTTAGAAATTCTCTTTTAAAACTAGCATGTGTTGGCATTCTTTCTAAACTTAGTTTTCTTGGAAAACTTTCTTTAGAATAAGCTAGCATGAGAATACATCTTAACTAAAACATTCAAAATATTTATAAAATGTTTATAGTCACTCACAGCCTTGATCAATCCTCATAGGGTTGATAAGCTTCTCCTATTGATGTCAACCCTGAGCACATAACAACATATTTTAGCAACTAGCTATGGTGCCCCTTTTGAGACTAACTTTGATACTTAAGCTCATAATATTTCTCACATAATGACCTTAACTTCCAATTCCAACCTTTCTGGGCGTTTGAACACTCAGAATAACTTAGAAATCAGGCTTGGCTAGGCGGCCGCACTAGTATCAACGCTTTCCCTTCCTTCGACCTTCCTTGTCTTAGGTGTCAACTTGCTGCACTCTAATGCCTCGGCCTTCCCTTGAGCATCCATGACACTTATGATCACTTACACTGACCAACGCACAACCTCAACGAATGCTAAAGCTTGCTTTAGCCCACATGCATGCATTCAATCTCGAGCTTCTACCCTGTTCAACTCAAGTAGCTACCTACTTGTTCATAGAATTCTAAATTCAACTTACTTGTTTAATAACTTACTTTCCAAAGATTTTCTCAAGAAAATTCCTTCTACAAACTTGCTAAAAAATTAGCTTATCTTAAAATTTTGAGCTCAAAATTCTTCATAGTTTGGCCAGAATCTTCAAAATATTAGCATTGGCCCTGAATTACCCGAGAGTTTGACCTTCTTGTACTTTCTTCAAATTTTCAGCAAGTTCCTGATGGTTTCTTCTTTCGACAGCCTTTTAGACTTCTTTAGCTTCCAAATGGCTTTGAAATCTCTTTAAATGCTCGAGTGGTTTGTTCAAAACAGCTTTTTGAAATCAGCTTCCCATTTTATACTCGAATCTGTTAGCCATTCATCCTTAATAGGCTGCCATAACACCCACTTAGTGGGCTGACTCAACTAAATCGACAAAGCTGGCCTTCCTAAACGGTGCTTAAAGCTGATCGTTCATGTAAACTCAATGCTCGATGGAATACTCGATGCTTAATGGCATTTACTCGATGGAATACTCGATGATACTTGATGGCAAACTCGATGCCTGATCCCTTCCTCGCTTATGCATACACGATGCACGATCCTTTCCTTGATCATGCATGGATTTTACTCGATGCACGATCCTTTCCTCGATTATGCATGGCTTTTACTCGATGCACGATCCTTTCCTCGATCATGCATGGCTTTTACTCGATGCACGATCCTTTCCTCAATCATGCATGACTTTTACTCGATGCTCGCCTACCATTTTCACGGCAAACACTTAGCCAAAATTTTCTTTTTGCTAGGATAACTTAAAAACACCAGAGAGCCAAGTCTCTAATACTTAAGCATTTTCCTTCTTCATTTCCTTATCCTTTATCCATTTTCCTACAGCTCCAAATTAACTCTAATATTAAACTCCTCATTTTACTAATCTCAACAATAAATATATTTAAATAGGGAAAGTAGGGTTCAGGTTTCACAAGGCGAACCTGACAAAAGAACCATTAGTTGCCATGATCACATAAGTAAATATGATCGGTGGTTCTGAGGGGTGGTAGATAGACACTGGCGCTATGCACCATGTTTGTTACAACCTTAGTCTTTTTAAAACTTATACTAAAACTAAGGATAAGAACATACTGTTAGGGAATCACCACCCAATGAAAGTTGCAGAAACTGACAAGGTAGAGCTGAAGTTTACCTCCGAAAGGACTTCAATGCTGAAAGAAGTCTTGCACACTCTAGAAATAAAGAAGAATCTGGTCTCGGGCTATCTTTTCAACAAGACCGGCCTTACTTAGACAACAAAGACAAACTTATATACTCTTACTAAGAATAATGTTTTCATAGGAAAAGGCTATGCAACTGATGGCGTGTTTAAACTTAACCTTGAAATGAATAAGATGAAATCTTCTATTTATATGTTGTGTTCATTTAATATTTGACATGCTAGATTCTGTCATGTAAATAAACTGATAATTAATAACTTGTGTAGGTTAGAAATGATTCCTAAGTTATCCATAAATGAATTTGATAAATGAAAATATTGTAGTCTGGTTAAAATAACAAGGACTTCGCATAAATTTGTACTTAGGAAATCTGAGCCTCTAGATTTGATTCATTACGACCTATGTGAATTTGATGACATCTTGTCTAGGAACAACAAAAGATATTTGATTACTTTTATTAATGATTGCTCTAATTTCACCTTTTTATATTTGTTGAAAGAAAAGGTGACACGTTTGATACTTTTAAATTGTTTGTAATTGAAGTAAAAAATCAGTATAACCGAAAGGTCAAAAGACTTCGTAGTGATAGAGGAACTGACTACAACTCAGAAGAATTTAATGAATTCTTTAACTCACATAAAATACTACATGAAAAGACTGCACCTTACTCTCCTGAAATGAATGGAAAAGCCAAAAGGAAAAATAGAACTTTAACTGAGCTAGTAGTTGCTATTTTACTCAATCAGGAGCTGCGTCTTATTGATGGGTGAAATCATCCTTACCGTGTATTATGTTCTAAATAGAATACCAAAATCTAAAAGCACAACTTCAGCTTACAAAATCCTTAAGAATAAGAAATCTAACTTGTCGTACTTTAGAACTTGGGGGTGTCCAGCCTTTATAAGAATTCCTGACCCCAAAAGAAGAAAGCTTGCTAGTAGAACCTATGGGTGTGTTTTTATAGGTTATGTCATAAATAGTAAAACCCATAGGTTATATGACCTAGTAAACCAAGTGATCATTGAGTCAAATGATGTTGACTTCTTTGAGGATAGATTTCCCTTTAAATCAAGAAATAGTGGGGGCTCGGGATCTAGTAGTCTAACCCTAGTTAGAAATTCTACCTCTACAGAGGAAGCCGACCCAGAACCTAGAAGAAGCCAAAGAACTAGAATCATAAAGGATTTTGGGGATGATTTCCAGGCCTATACTGTAGAAGAAGATCCTAAAGACCTAAAAGCTACCCTGTCTTTTGTTAATGCCAACTTATGGCAAGAAGTGATAAATGATGAAATGGGCTCTCTTGAGTCAAATAGGACTTAGCATTTGGTAGACCTACCCCCTGGTTGCAAAGCAATAGGTTGCGAATGGATCCTAAGGAAGAAGCTCAAACTTGATGGAACAGTTGACAAGTTTAAAGCTAGGTTAGTAGTAAAGGGCCTTAGGCAAAGAGAAAACATAGACTTCTTTGACACCTTCTCCCCAGTCACTAGAATTTCCTTAATCTGTGTACTATTTTCTTTAGCTTCCCTAAATAATCCCATAGTACATCAGATGAACGTAAAGACTGCTTTCCTAAATGGTGAACTTGAAGAAGAGATTTATATGGAACAAACCGAGGGGTTTATAGTTCATGGTTAAGAGAATAAGGTTTGTAAGCTAGACAAATATCTTTATGGCTTGAAACAAGATCCTAAGCAATGGCATGAAAAGTTTGATAACCTAATCTTATCTAAAGGCTTTAAGGTTTGATAACCTAACCTACTATAAGTTTGATACAATCTTTACACTATATTGTGTCTGTATGTAGATGACTTGTTAATATTTGGGTCGAACTTGCATGTCATAAATGATGTGAAATCTATGTTGAGTGCAAACTTCGATATGAAAGACCTAGGAGAAGCGAGTGTAATCTTAGGCATAAAAGTGAATAGATTTGAAAAGGGAATTTCTTTAGATCAATCTCACAATGTAGAAAAGATTGAAAAGAAATATAATTACTTTGAATGCAAAACCAATATGTACTCCTTATGACCCTAGTATTAATTTGTTTAAGAACACTAATGGCAATGTTAATCAAACTGAGTATGCAAGCATCATAGGCAGTCTCAGATATGCTGCTGACTGCACTAGACTTGATATAGCTTATGCTGTAGGATTACTTTGTAGGTTTAAAAGCAAACCTAGTATAGAGCATTGGAATGCTATAGAAAGGGTTATGAGTTACTTGAAGAAAACCCAAAACCTATTACATTATCAAAAGTTTCCCGTTGTCCTGAAAGGGTTCAGCGATGCTGACTGAAACTCTCTCTCGGATGATTCAAAGGCTACAAGTGGCTATATTTTCAATATAGCAGGTGAGTCTGTCTCTTGGAAGTCAGAGAAACAGACTATCTTAGCCCAATCTACGATGGAGTCAGAAATGATAGCACAAGCAACAACTAGTGAAGAAGCAGGCTAGTTTAAAAGTATGCTATCAGAGATTTCCCTATGGAAAAAGCCAGTATCAACCATATTGATCCATTGCGATAGTACTATGGTAATCACAAAAGTTCAGAACCATTATTACAACGGAAAAAGATGACAAATACGTCGTAAGTACATTACCATTAGAGAGTTCCTCACTACTGGTGCAGTTAGAGTGGATCATATACGGACTGATGAAAACTTAGCAGCTCCTTTTTCGAAAGGACTAGCCATAGAAAAGGTTTTCAAAATCTCAGAAAGGATGAGACTCATGCCTATATAGATAAATCACTGTGAGAAAAATCTAACCTATAGATTGGAGATCCTAAGAAACAGGTTCAACGGGTAATAACTGATCATAAATGATATGAAGTGAATCATGCTAAAACAAACACAAAGTTTCCTTCCTATGACCTAGAGTCTGAGCATGATATCCTGAAGTGTAAGAAAGATTGAACTTAGTTCTTAATGAGATCTATACTTGATGTCAAGTGAGGTACCTAGCTACAGGAGTATTCTTGATAAACTCACCTCTGTGAATGTGAAAGAAAGACCTACTTCCTATGGAGGTTTAGGCAAACTCTCTAAAGCAGTCACTAAACCGGGATACATGTGCTAGGCCTTAAAGCATGGGCTTTTGAACTACACCCTAGTGATGCTGGTGTGTGAGATGTTGTTAGAAATAGAATTCAAAACCAAGAGTTACTCTATTATAGTCTGAATCATCTACACTACGTAAAGGTTCAAGTCCTAAGACACCTTTGCTCATGCACATTGTTGTACAAACTGATATTGCTTGATGAAAATTGTTTTCTTGTGTTCTTAAAATTTTTTAAGTGGGGGATTGTTGGTGATTTTTTTTTATCCAAATGAATGATTTTTGGTTTTCAACTTGGGAGAAGGAAAAATGGGAATCCTACATTGCTTATTTTACTACGGGGAGGTCCTCTTATATATCTCTACCTTGGATTTTGGGTTTGTGCCCCAAGGAGTACCAAAGTTTTAGAGGGGTAAGGAGATAGGCAAATGTAGGTTTGGTGGATTCGGTCGGGTGTGGCGAGGCAAGCGCGTGTGTGGAATTTTTATTTTATAATAATAAATTTTATTAAATTATTATTATATCTTTATTTTTATTTTTTATTAAAAAAAAGGAGACTCAGTCTTCACGCGTGCCTTTTACGCGTGATCTTCGCTCACGTTCAGAGGTTAGACGCATTTTCTATTCTGTTCATTTCACGCCACAGTTGGTCTTGGAGGCCTATAAAAGGCATGAGCTTCTCATCAGTTTTACACAACAAAAATAAAGTTCATTCTCATTTTCTCTCCCAATTCCTTTTTCTTGCATTATGTGTTTGGTTTACCGAGCATACTAGTCTTTGAAGGGTATGAGTTTTCTGACCAGTTCTAGTGTAGTTTCGATCGAGACAATACATTTTTCTAGGCTATTTTATCTTGAAAATGTCATGGCAATTCTATAGAACTGCTTGCACATTGGACAGAGTCGCGAAACGTATTAAAGAGAGCAAGATCCGCGACTCAGCCTGTGAAGAGTTTCTTTTTTTGCATGTTCTATTTTTTGACGACTATTATTTGTGACCGTTTGTTGTTGTCATCTTCTGTTCATCGAAGGGTAGCAGTTTCAACAATTATAAAACTCTCCATGAGCAAATTTTTTGGATCGACCACCTATTATAATGCATTAAAAACAAAAATTATTTAATATAATTTTGCATGCTCATTCCATCAAAGAGGAGAACAATTGCAGGCCTTCCTCTATTTCATTTTCCATGTTTTGCTTTTGTTTAATTTTTATTTAAAGCTCTTCATGCAAGTTGAAATTAGATATATATTCAAAAGAAATTATAGAATTTAGAAAATTGTGAAAGCCATTTACTTGGAAAATTGTGAAAGCTATTTTTACAAGTAAATGGAAATATAATAATATTGTCCAATAATCAGCCATCAAATGAGTGGCCCGTACGACTTTCTTTTTAATTTAAAAAAGAATACATAAATTAATTGCCGGCTTATTTGTGCGACGATGTCAATTGTCAACACGTATGCTCCAATATTTATTTAGGTTATTCTACAAATTTGGCGAAAAACTTGGAGTTTGAAAATAAGTATTTGCTTAAATTACACTAATACACTTAAATTGTGTGTCTATTTATATCCTAAACTTTTAAAATTATAAATTTGAGGTACGATGGGATAAGGCTTTTAAAAACTAAAACTATTTTACTTCAATTTCTTGCCATAGTTTTTCATTTTTTTAATTAAAAAAAAGTTTAATTCTTAGTTAAAATTTGAAAAACTACCGTGTCCGTGTGTATTTATACTTTTCAAAAGTTGACTTGATTTTTGAAAACACATGTAGCAAGAAATTTAATGGTGAAAATGATGTTTATAGATTTCATTTTCAAAACTAAGAATTAAAAATTAAGGTTTCATTTGGTAATATTTGGTTTTTGGTTTTGAAAATTAAGTCTATAGACATTACTTTCACCTCCAAATTTATTTCTTTGTTATATATTTTTCACCCAATGGATTAAAAAACCAAGCTAAATTTTAAAAACTAAAAAATTAGCTTTTGGAAACTTGTTTTGTTTTTGGAATTTAGTTATGAATTCAACTATTGTACTCAAGAAAGATGCAAATTATTATAAGAAATGTGGAGAAAATATGATTAACTTTCAAGAACAAAAAACAAAATAGTTATTAAACAGAGCCTAAATGGTTGTCATAGTCATTTAACATTTGAATTTTCTAAAATTTATGGATCTAATAGACACAAAATTGAAAGCTTATGGTTTCACTAAATAAAATTCAAATTTTATATCTAATAATCAATTAATTTATAAAAAAATTGAATTTTTTAGGAACTTATTAAAGCATGTTTGAGAGTAAATCTAAACTAATTAAATTTCATTTTCAAAATCACTTCTAAAAATGCTTTTTATTCGACATTCAAAATCAATGGTATGAGAATTACATTAAAAATATAAAATTAAATATCAAACTATCCTAAATAAAAGTTACTAGCATTAATTAAAAAAAAGACAAATTCAATCGCTTGCAAATTAAATTTGCACAATTTTCGCCATGTTAAGGTCAAGAAATTGATTGCTTCAAGTAAGAATTTTGGCTCGGTTTCATAACCATATGATTTTTTATTTTTAACTTTGAAAATTAAACTAATAAACTCTAATTCCATCTCCAAATTTCTTATTTTCTCTATTTATTATCAACTTCTATCTATATTTTAAAAAATAAAGCCAAAATTTGAAAACTAAAGTTTTGTTTCGTAGTCATTTGGATCTAGTTTGATAACCATTTCGATTTTGATTTTTTGTTTTTGAAAATTAAATATATTTTCTCTCTATTTCTTACAATGATTTACATATTTTCCGAAGCACAACTAGGGTGTTCGTGGGTTAGGTTGGGTTGGGTTTAAGGATATTTTAGGCTTAACCCTATGCTTCGGTTTATGTATTTTTCTAACCCAAACTAACCCTTGTTCAATTATGAACCCGAACCAAACTAACCCAAAAAAATGCGTTGGGTTGGTTCGGTTCCATCGGTTCCCTTAAAAAAAGCGGAGATTGACGGAATATTTCAGATATTTGATAGGCCTCCAATTTAGTAGGCGAATCATATAGTATTTGGTAGTTCCGGGTAAGCGATTGTGGGGTCTTCATGGGTGATCGTCTATTGTTACTCAGTAATCGTATAGTCGAGCTCAGGGATCGTATAGCATTTGGTAGGTGATCGTATAGCACTGGGTAGACGATCGTATAACATTTTGTTACTCAGCGATCGTTTAGCCGAGCTCAGCGATCGTGTAGCATTTGGTAGGCAATTGTATAGCATTGGGTAGGTGATCATATAGCATTTTGTTACTTGGCGATCGTATAGCAAAGCTAAGCGATCATGTAGCCGAGCTCAGCGATCGTGTAACATTTGGTAGGCGATCGTATAGCATTGGGTAGGTGATCGTATAGCATTTTGTTACTCAGCGTTCGTGTAGCAGAAGCTAAGCGATCGTTTAGCCGAGCTCAGTGATCATGTAGCCGAGCTCAGCGATCGTGTGGCATTTGGTAGGTGATCGTCTAGCATTGGGTAGGCGATTGTATAGCATTTTGTTACTCAACGATCGTGTAGTGGAGCTTAGTGATCGTATAGATAATTTAAGCGATTGTATAGTATTTTGTAAACGATCGTTTGGACTTGTTAAGTGATCGTCTAGTCTCTGGGTCGGTTCAGTTCGAACCGAACGATTTTCCTATGAACTCGAGAACCGAACCGACTTATTCAGGTTCATTAAAAAAAAACCCAAACCAAACCATTTTTTTTTTTACCAACCCAAACCGGCTAGGTTGGGTTGGGTTGCTTGTTTTTTCGGGTCTTCGGTTTTTTTGAACACCCCTAAGCACAACGGTTGAATTTTTAGCCATTTCAAAAACAAAAACAAATTTTTAGAAGTTATTTTTTTTTTTAGTTTTTAGATTTTGGCTTGATTTTTTAAATCATTGATAAAAGGTAGATAACAAATGAAAAAATTGGAGGTGAAAGTTTTTATAAACTTAATTTTCAAAAACAAAAAAACACAAATGAAACAGTTACCAAACAGGGCCTTGATTGTTAGTTTTTAGATTTTGAAAATTAAGCTCATTAATTAACATTACCTTCACTTATAAGGGTTTTTTTTTTTTTTTTTTTTTTTTTTTTTTTTTTTTTGTCTTTTGTTGTTCACCTTTTCATTTATGTTTTCAAAAAACCAAACAAAATATTGAAAATTATTAAAAAGCAATTTTTTAAAATTTTAATTTTTTAGAATTTGGCTAAAAATTAAAATGTTTCCTTAAGAGACCATAATATAGAATTTAGAGAAAAAAATAAGTATAAATTGCAAAAATAGATCATTCAAAGAAATAATAAGGTATATAGCAGTAATTACATTATCATTTAGAAAAATAGCAAAAGGCAGAGTACTTTTGAATTATAGCAAAACACATGGATATCATGTGAGTCCAACCTTTTTGAAATCCTAAAATGCCCTTATCGTCTTTTTTAATTGTAGTATAATTAATTCGACATATGTATTAATGAGACTGTAATTAATTGTTCAACTATATATCCTAGCAGACTTTCAGCGCCAACTAACAAAATCTTCTATAACAACTAATTTTCAAATCTTGGCTTGAAATTTAAAATATCATATTATCTTATTTTTAAATTATTTTTATGATTATCTTATTTTGGATTTTTAAGTCTTATATTATATTAGTTTTCATAACTAACTTTATATATTTATAGTAGATTTTCTCTTAATCATAATTAAATCATACGTTTTTAAAATTGTTTTTATGATTATCTTTATTATAAATTTATTTTAAACGTGGAATATAAAAAAAACATCTCATTTTTATTAATTAGTTTTTTCTTTTTTTAATTTTGAATCATATTATTTTTTGTTTTAAAAATTCCATTAGGAAGTGTAAGAGTGTATCAACATGCAACGAAAGTAACAAGGATCAATAAGCATTCAAATTCACTAATTTTGGCAAGAAACTAAAACATGCTCATATAAAATAAGAGGGTTTGTGGGCATACCTTTGAAGAACTCTTCAAGATCTCGATCAACAGCAACAGTCTTTTCCAAAAAACATCGTGAACCACCTCAAGATCTTTCCCACTATCCTTTTGGAGCTTTAGAATGAGTTGTGGGACTAAAAAATAACTTGAAGCAATGAAATAACAGAGAAAAGCTCACTGCACCAGCACGCTCGAAGAACTCTTCTTCAGCCCGAAGTTTTCTCTAAAATTTCTATTGAATGCATGCCTTAAATTTACTCCAATCTTCTTTATGTATTATAGGTGAATATGCAAAGAAGAAAGTTGCATGACTTGCAGCTCATGCTTGAAGTAAATGAAGATGAGGAAATGGGTTTTGTGTGAGCATGAAGAAGATGGATAATGGAATATCTCATTTTTCCATTTGTGCATGATTTTTCAATTTTCCAATTTTCTCAAAATTTAAACTTGATTTCAAAATCTATTTTGATTTTAAAACTGTACTTAAGAGAACAACCTATCTACTAACCCTAAATCGAGAAGGAGTGAATTCCATCTTGCAAGGCTATGTCCCCAACTATTCATCTAGTCTTATCCCCAAAATGGGAGGCTTATTAAGCAGTGTTGTTGAACTACTCTCACCGTTTGCAGATCAAATGATAATCCCAAACAAATAGGAGTTCATAGCTAGCTCAAGTTTAAAATCGAGTTAACCTAGGTTATTTGATAAATGAAATAGTCAGTTTTAATAGTAAATGATCGTTATAAAGAAAAATGACTATTTTCGTGGTTCAGTCTATATCAAACTCATTGCATAGGATGCCCCCACTCACATGTCTCAACATGAACGATCTGTGAATCACATCGTTTGTAGCACTTTACAACTCTTTGTAACAACTATAGAGTGGGCCGTATCCAATAGTGTTATTAGGATGAGATACCCAATTTCATCCTTATACTTATTAGACCATTTAGGCTATATACTGTTAACTTGATCCTGTTTATATCACTACATAAAGTTACAGTATTTAGACTATAGCTATGGATATGTTTATTGGATTTTCATAACAGAATACAAAATCAATAATTTATTATTATTGATAAATAGAATGTTTAACACGAACTGCGAGTTCTAAGACACTCCCAACAATCTTACACTTGGACTAAAACTCAGTGAGAACAAATATATACAATATAATGTTGAGAAACATAATGGAAAAAATACAATAAACTAGGACATCTCTATACCATTGATATTCTCCTACTTGCACTAGGTTACACTACTCGGAGTCATAGTTCAACTAGGTAGCCCTCGAACACTTTAGCCTAGAGGGCCTTTGTGAATGGATCAACAAGGTTTTTTTCAAAGACAATCTTTGTGACGATCACATCTCCTCTATGTACTATCTCCTGGATGAGATGATACTTTCTTTCAATGTGTTTTCCACGTTTGTGACTTTTGGGTTCTTTCGAGTTGGCAATAACACCATTATTGTCACAATACAGTGTGATAGGCAGGTGCATATTCGGAACTACTTCTAAATTAGCCAAGAATTTGCGTAGCCATATTGCTTCTTTAACAGCTTCACACGCAGCTACGTATTCTGCTTCCATTGTGGAGTCAGCGATATAACTTTACTTAATGCTTTTCCAAATTATAGCTCCTTCATTAAGAGTGAAAACTGATTCTGAAGTAGATTTCCTGGAATCTATGTCAGTCTGAAAATCAGAATCAGTGTATCTTGTAAGGATCAAATCCATAGGTCCATACACAAGCATATAGTCCCTCGTTCTCCTTAGATACTTGAGGATGTTTTTGACAGCAGTCCAATGACTGTGTCCTGGATTGGATTGGAACCTGCCGATGATTCCAACTGCAAAGCATATGTCAGGGCGTGTACACAACATAGTGTACATTAAACTCCCAATTGCAGATGCGTATGGAATTCGGTTCATCTCATCAATATCTTGAAGTGTCTTAGGACACTGTTTCTTCGACAAATGAATTCCATGCCTGAAAGGTAACAAACCTTTCTTGGAATTTTGCATATTATATCTTGACAACATCTTGTCAATATAAAATGCTTGAGATAGTGACAATGTTCTATTCTTTCGGTTCCGAAAGATCTGCATTCCTAAAACATACTGAGCATCACCCAAATCTTTCATTTAGAATTGTGTTGCTATCCATCTCTTTACGTCAGCAAGGAAACTTGTCTAATTCCCAATGAGCAAGATATCATCAACATAAAGAACTAAGAATGCTGCAATTTTGTTGACTATCTTCTTGTGCACACAAGGTTCGTCAATATCCTTTCAAAGCTATAAAATTTTATCGCAGTGTCCAATCTTATATTTTAGGATCTGGGCGCTTATTTCAATCTATAAATGGATCGATTAAGCTTACATACTTTCTATTCTTGTCCTTTTTCGATGAACCCTTCTGGTTGAGACATAAAAATATATTCATCAAGATAGCCATTCAGAAAAGTTGTCTTGACATCCATTTTCCATATCTCATATTCATAATATGTGGTAACATTCTTATAGATTTTATCATGGCAACAGGAGAAAAAGTTTCTTCATAATTAATTCCTTCTCTTTGGGTAAAACTTTTTGCCACGAGTTTGGCTTTATAGATATGCACCTTACCAGTTTGGTCTCATTTTCTCTTGTAGATCCATTTGCAACCTATTGGTGTAACCCCACGTGGTTGATCTACAAGTTCTCAGAAAAATTTGAAATACATAGACTCCATTTCATCGTCCATGGCTTTTATCCACTATTCCCTGTCAACATCTTTCATTGCCTTATTAAAGGTTAATGGATCCTTTAAACCATCATCCTATATGATGTTTTGAGTTTCTGTTAAACCCATATAGCTTTCAGGTTATTAAATAACCCTTCCACTACGTCGAGGCATCCACAACTCTTGAGATGGACGTGATGGGACAATAACTATTGTTGATGGGTCGGTTTGATAAAAAAACTCTTGTTGATCTTTCTGTAGTACCTTTAGTCAATTCTTGCAATATTATTTTACTGTGAGGTAGATGATTTTTAATATGATCCTCTTCTAAGAACATAACATTTGTTGATACAAATGCTTTATCTTCTTGGGGATCATAAAACAATCCTCTTTTTGTCTCTTTGGGGTATCCTACAAATAAGCATAATTTTGAATGTGTTTCCAATTTCTTAGGATTCTTTACCAACACATGTGCTAGACAACCTCCGATACAGAAATGACGTAAACTCGTTTTGCGTCCTTTCCAAAATTCATTCAATGTTTCCAAAACATTTTTTTGATGGAACAACGTTTAAAATATGTACTGCATACCCCCAAAAGGATTGAAATAACTGAGCATAACTCATCATAGATGAAACCATGTCCAACAAGGTTCGATTTCTCCTTTCTGCAACACCGTTTTCTTGTGGCATTCCAGGTGCTGTGAGTTGGGATTGAATTCCATGATCTACTAGATAGTTCTGGAATTGTAAATCCATATACTCACTGATGCGTGTTGTTATGCAATGAAATAAGGGTGTAGAATGTGATGGTGGAATATGCATTGTGCATGCAAGTTTTCTCAGCAAGTTCCAAGTATAAATCCTATTGAGTTACTTGGTAAGTCCAGGGTCGAACACAGAGACTAAGGAAAACAATATGCGATGGTAATTTTTTATCACTTTGTGGTAACAAATAAATCAATGAGTTGGTTGGTGTGTTGTTTAAAGTATACAGTTATTGCGGTGGATTCGAGAAAAGAGCTAATAATGCGAAAAATACGATAAGTACGCGGAAGAACGGGTTAAGAAGGTCTTTAGCTAGCATTTCCTGAGAATGCGCTCAAGCTATGTGATCATGCTACACACATGCGACAGTAATTCATTTTCCAATGCAAATGCGATAACTCCTAGTGTTAGAACGCATGCAATGTATGTGATGATGTCTATAGAGCTTATTCCTAAGTTTCTACTTCTTGCCTATGCGATGATGAATGATGCACATAGGTACAAGATGACCGCATACAATCATGTTCTATCTCTAGGGTGCATGCGATGCGTTAATAGCAAACAGAATTTATTCATAAGCTTCTATCTCTTGATTATGTGGTTCTAATCTGACTCTCCCGAGCCTAAATTCTAATCTGACTTTTCCAAGCCTAAATTCTATTCTTAGACTACCGTCCAGAGTATCTCTAATGGACGAATGACATATAAATAATACAAGATGATTGCATAGAGTGAAGATCTTAGGTTATGCTAGATAAGTGCTTCTCAACCCATTCGACAGATTTAGCTACTCATGCGTAATGTAAAGAGAGTGGACAGATTTAAAGATGCAATTTCCATTTTATAAATAGGTTCAGAGTATAAAACGACAATGGCAAATAAGGGTAGAGAGCCTGGTAGCAATATCTTGCTTCCCAAGGCTTTTACACTGTGTTATCTCTATTCTGCCAAAAAGATGCTCTTGCTTCCGACAGAGTTGGCCCTCTCTCTGTTTTCGACGCTTCCCGACACTCTTCCGAGTTCACTAGGACGATCTCTCGGTGTAATCTCCCTTCACTCGATTTGCCTTCTAAGTAAAAGAAAACTATGGATAAGGCTAACTTCTATCTATGTGGTGAGCTCTCTGGACTGAGCGAACTTCTTCAACGAAGGTGATCTTTGGTATTTATAGAACTTTAGGGTGAAGAACTTTTTCTCTTGAATGATTGCACTGGTGGGATGTCATTAATTCTCTGTCTAATACGCCGAATATTTGTCACCGAAAAGTTGAGTGTACTTGCTACAGTATGTCGTTAACGGCTTGTCAACTTAATTCGAAATCGACCGTCATTAGCTTTTTGTCCCATCGTGATTTATTAAGCTTTCACCCAGATGCGTCCACCTTGATGCGCCGGCTCTATGCGGCCACCTTCTTGAGCAGATTTTCGCGAGCGTAAATGATCGAATAGTCTTGCTGTCGCAATCTCTTAATGCGCTCGGACGTTAATTTCTTCGGATCGCATTTCCACCTTGTGTCAACGCATTTTCCTGCATAAAATACATAAGTTAGCTGTTTTAATGCGATGGACGCATGCGATTATAATGTTGCAAACTTAATGCTTTTGGACACAATATTATATATTTTTACTATCACAATCCTACATTGTTTTATAACTTTGCACTGTAATAACGTGCATTTCTGCCCATTATCACTCACCACCTCGATCAGATCGAATTGTTTTGATTCTTTTACTTAACAGATTTTCAGTCTTAGCCTTAAATTCTTTGAACTTTTCAAGAGTTTTAAACTTATGACTGATTAAGTAAGTGTAGCCATATCTAGAGTAATCATCAATAAAACTGACGAAATACTGATAACTTCCTCGGGCTTTAACATTCATCGGACCACATAGGTTTGAATGTATAAGTTCGAGAGGCTCTTTGGCACAAAGACCTTTTTCAGAAAAAGATCTTTTAGTCATTTTTTCCTCAAGACATGATTCACATGGAGGTAAGGAACTATCTTCTAAGTGATTTAGATGACCATTTTTTTTTACCAATCTCTCAATCTTGTTGAGATTAATATGACCAAGCCTGAGGTGCCAAAGATAGGCGTTAGGAGAAATTTTTCGCTTCTTATTATGAGTATTAGCCATTTTAAACATCTCTATATTTGAAATGGCTCTCACTTCGGTTGGTTTTAATATGTACAAGTTACTGTCAAGTCTTGTGATGACATGCAGAAATGCATGCCATCTTAATACTTTTACTTAGAATTATGAAGGTTGTTAGGCAGAATATGCGGCAATCATGTTAGGAATTCACGAGAAAAAGAGTTTGTGTCGATCAGCATGTCGAATCTCAGCTAACCCATTAATTTTCATTAATTATGTGTTCAATATTCTATTTTTGTAGCCAATGCAAGAAATGAACGCAAACGCGGAAACCGGACCACCGCATCGACTACCGCATGCGGAGAAACACTCCATTGCAAAGTTAAACGCATCGATCAATGCATGGATGTTACGGTAATCAGCCGTATGCTTCCAAAGCATAGGAGTTGCGCTCGTCAAGATATTGCGGTCATCATGTAAAGTTGCAGTATTAAGCGAATGCAGCCATTGAATGATTGCAGCTACGCGACAATGCAAACTAAGAGGATCAATGCAAGGTAGTTGGAATGAACGCATCAATGCATCTACCTCGAGAAAATCTAAAGCTGATGCTGACATTTCACCTACCACGCCGTTCGTGGCAGAGGTTCAGAAAGGACTAACGCGCCAAACATCAGACTCAGAGCAGTCCAATTAATGTTGTCGGCGATCCAAGCTCTATAAATAGAAGTCGATGAGCAGAAATTCAAGTTATCCAAGGTTTCCGCCTAAGGTCGCCTAGGGCGGATCCTTGTGATCCAGACAAATGCGTGAGAAGAAGTTTGAGAGTTCTTCACCTCTCTCATACATTTCGAGTGACGACCGGAGCTAGATCTCGAGAGAGTTAGCTCCTCCGCCCATCCATGGCACCACCGACAATCTTGACACACATCCGCTGGGAGCAAATCTTTGCTTCCAGCTGGTCATTTCCTTTTCCTTTATTTTCTCATATTGTATTGTATGACATTTTGGAATTAAGGAATTAATACAACTTGTTTTCAATGCACTTCTCTGTTTCCTTCAACTCCATCTCCATCTTCTTTGCTTAGCATCTTTACTTTCATTGCAACACTTAGTGGGAGTGCTTGGGTATTGCATACTTAGTTAAGTGGATTAGGAATATGAAGCATATAGCAACCCACGGAGAGGTGTGCGTTGCGCGAGTTTGTAAGTAACCTTATTTACTTAGTGTGAAGCTGCTGCAACATCTGTCTATTAGCTAACGCATTGCTTGTCTATGAGTAAAGTCAGCAACAATCAACTGCCCGGGAGGATAAGTGGTTGGACGCATTAAGCAATGTATGTGTTGTTCACTAGGGATAGTAACAACCTTGCATCAACCAAGTTCATGCGATTGTCTTGTAGTATGTATGCTTCATTCACCCATTAGGGATACTCAGGAGGGTAGTCTAAGGGCAGGATCTAGGCTTGGGAAGGTCAGTCAGAATCTAGGCTCAGGAGAGTTAGATTAGAACGCATAATACAAGAGATAGAAGCTTAAGAATAAGCACTGTTTGCTATTAACCCATCGCATGCATCCTAGAGATAGGATACGATTGAGTGTGGTCACCTTGCTTTTATGCATTTTACATCATCGCATAGGACAAGAGTAGAGACTTAGGAATAAGCTCAATGGATATTTTGTATTCAATACATGCATCCATGACTTAGGAGCACCGCATTTGCATTGGAAAATGATTTGCTGTGCATGAGTGTAGCATGATTGCATTGGCTTGCGTTGACTAGGGTTGCCCTTGCAGTTATTCTTAAGGGTTGCAATGAAATCATCTCCACATTTTATCTATTTTCCCACACATTTATTTCATGTCAAGGTTTGTCGCATCTCTACCTTTCATGCATTCTCATTGCGTTGTCTGTTAGATAGGAGTAGGAGTAGGATTAACTTAGCAACATCCCCTCCATTCTTTTATTTATACCGCATGCACATCACCGCAAACATATAGTTACAAGTCCCTGTGTTCGACCTCGGATTATCCGAGAAACTTGCGTTGGAATTATACTTGGTTCCAGTGCAAGAAAACTTGTGGCAGGACGCATGGTCATCACATTATCAGTCCAACGCATGACCATCGATGCATGACTATCAACGCATATCTTGCAGAACATAACGCGTCCACGGGATTTTGGTTGTCGAGTAAAATTGACTTCCAATTTTGCACCATTATCTTGCAGAACAAATACTTCATTACATTCAAAAGATATATATTCTAATATACAAGAAATGGAGATCAAGTTTCTTTTCATCTTAGGTACATAGAACACATTCTTAAGTAAGATAGAAGAATCTCCAAAAAATAACTTTACATCTCCTATTACTTCAGCTAAAATAACTTCACCCATTCCCACCTTGAAAGTCATCTCATATTCATAAAGTCTTCTCCAAGAACTAGTTTCCTGTAGAAAAGTGCAATCATGATTAGCGGCGCCTGAATCCAATATCCAGGTAAGGTTAGAATTTTCCACTATACATGTTTCAACAACTAGTAAATCAAATTTACCTTGTTTTGCCTTTTCTGCTTTCTTTTCAACCCAATACTTTGGATAGTTTCATTTCCAGTGCCCAACTTCTCCGCAATGGAAACATTTTCCTTTGGGAGTTTTGTTTTTGTTTTTCTTTGCAATGGCTTTCTTTTTCCCTTTTCCTTATAAAACTTCTTCGGTTTCGAAATAACGTTTATTTATTTTTCCTTCAGTTTCATCATTGATTGATAAGTCTGTAACTCATTCAACAACGTCGTCAAATTATAAGTGATTTTATTCATAATAGCGTTTGTTCTGAATGGTAGATAACTCTTCGGGAGAAATTCTAGTATCATGCTCACTTGACTTGTCTCGTCTATCATCGCTCCGTGAGCCTCCACAATATTAAAATGAACCATCATATTGAGAATGTGTTCTCTTACGTTGGTTCCATCTTTCATGCGCGTAACATAGACATACTTAATACCTTCATGTTTAATAGAAGATGACGGTTGCCCGAACATCTCCTGTAATGATGCCATTATCTCACGGGCGGTGGGCATGACCTTATGTTTCTTGTTGAGTACATTAGACATACTCGCCAAGATATAGGCTTGGGCTTTCTCGTTCTCCCTCACCCACCTATCATAGACATCCTAAACATTTCGGGTGGCTGTTGAACTGGGAACTGGAGGACATTCTTCTATCAACACAAACCTCAGATCATCTATAACTAATATCGTATTGATGTTTGATTTCCAGTTCGAATAACCCTTTCCATTAAATTTATCAGAAGCAAGTAATTGTATGATTGAATTCGACATTGCTAAAACATTTTAAATAAACTCTATTAAATATGCATCTAAATCCATTTTTAGAAAAATAATAATAAAGTACCCAATAAATCTTTATTTATTTGCAACGATACTTTAGTGATTTAGAACAATTGCTATCGAGAGGCAGTCAAGAATTCCTTCATAGAAACAAGACAGTTCTTGACCAAATACTATCTCCAGAATAACTCATATTCCAATAGTTCTTTTGGTTATCGTTTTCGGTCAAGATCTTTACTAACAATTAGTAATTCTTGTAAGTGTGACCCACCATTTTCAGATCTTATAGAACGGTATGAATATGCCTTCGAAATAGAAGACAATATCCAAGATGGAACTATAAAACCCTATTCATTTTACTAAAGTCTGGGTTGTTCCGAATCCTATGTTATAACCCTCCGAGGGGATCGCCGTGGCTAACGACTAGCTATGCAGCCTAAAAACGACAGCAAGCGCAACATAGGAATCTCACGACTCAAATTAATCGAGGAGACCATAGGATAATGTTGACACATTTTCTTTACCCACTTACTATGAACTACCTCTCTCATTCACCTTGTTATTGACCCATGAAACACTTTCTGAATGGAGCAGTCACGGTAAAAGCGACACGAAGCCGAGCATGGATCTCACGGTGTGAATTCTTGAGGACGTGAGAGCTAATAACTATATATCGAATAGATTGTTAATCTTCTAATGAAGTGTTCTAAATGTTTGGATATTTTACTTAGGTGTATCGGCTAATTTTAACAACCTAAGTCTAAGTGGTTTATCCAAGTATAACACTTATAATTGGATTTAACCTACAATGTAAGTGATAAACCATTTTATTACCTCACATCGCTCATGCAAGCTCATAAAACCAGTTAACAATGCTCAATCTTTCGATCATAATCCCCAGGTAGGAGGTGTTCCGTAAACCGTCAACTTAAGTACCCCCAGCCTTAGATAGGTTTATGAATCGATATGAGTTTGTAACCAAATTTTACAAGGTAACAATCTATTTTAATGATTAAAACTAGTTGTTAACCTAAGTGAGCATGCAGCTGTTCTTGTTATGGATTTTAAACGGCTAACTCAATTTTATAACAGCTTACAAAATTTTAGGCATGCTAAACATCCACAACATTCAATATTTAATATAACCATTATATTAAATATAACCCTAACATGCATACTACATATTATAACAATTATAACATACTTTCAATGCATGTAACATACTTCCTATGGTGGGGTTTTAAATCTACATGGCATATTGTACGCATATACATGAATTATTTAATTATTACATATATCACATGCATAAACAATTAAATACTAACTGATATGGTTTTAGTTTTGGCATAAACAAGCAAACAGATGCCTAAATATTACAAATAGCTTCAAAACCGTCTTTGAACCGCTCGAACTGCACCAAACCGAACCCATGCATCTTGAACCGGACTGGATAAGTCTGAACAGGACCAACAAAGTCTGAACCAGACTAACCAAAAACCCTTTGAGGCTGAACCGGAGTGGACCTTGAGAAAATTGGTCGAATCGGCTACTCTCGGTTCAACCTCAAAAATCTCGCTAAGACCGATCATGTATCACTGAAGGCTATCGTCTAACACCATCGCCTTGCGTTGATAAGAGGTACACGATCGCTTAGTGTCTTCTGTCTATCACATAGTGCAATCTTTTAGCTCTCAGGTAGAACTACACGATCGATTAGTTCCATCGCATAGAACATCATTGCGTCGTTGAGCGCCGAAGCTACACAATCGTTTAGTTCCATCGCATAGAACTTCAACGCATCGCTTAACACCGCAGTTAGACGATTGCTTAGCGCTATTGCATAACACTTCATCGCATCACTTAGCGTGCGTTACAGCTACACGATCATGTAGTTCCATCGTATATCACCTCCAACGCATCATTTAGTTCCCACACAAAGCTAAACGATCGCGTAGTGCTATCGTATAACATTTCAATGCATCGTTTAGCTCCGTAGGTACACGATCGTCTAGAGTCCAACATCACAACAACTGACGCCTATTGCTATACGATCGTCTAGCTTTTCTTCACATCGTGTAATGCCTGGAACTAGACGATCGTTTAACAACTAAATCTCAACGACGATTTTGATCATAAGCTAAAAAACTGGAACAACAGCTCGGCCATCTTCACTTGTTTATTCAATTACATCTTAATTTCAACTCTAATGACTCCAAATAAATCAAGACTCCTGATAACACATATATGCGCATGAAACAAGAGCCAATTACAAATTTAATTGAGAGATTAAAGAGAAATAAAATGTCAAAACTCAGAAAACCATATCAGTGCATCAGTTTCATATATCTCATGAAAAACACCCACCACACAAAAATTAAACCGAATTGAATGCTTATATCAACATGTAGTGGAAGTAATAAGGATCAATAAGCATTAAAATTAACTAATTTTGGTAGAAACTAAAGCATGCTCATCTAAAATAAGAAGTTTATAGTCATACCTTTGAAGAACTCTTCAAGATCTCGATCAACAGCAACAGTCTTCTCCAAAGAACATCGTGAACCACCTCAAGATCTTCCTCACTATTATCTTGGAGCTTTAGAATGAGTTGTGGGACTCAAGAACAACTTGAAGCAACGGAATTACAGAGAAAAGCTCACTGCACTAGCATGCTCGAAGAACTCTTCTTCAGCCTGAAATTTTCTCTAAAATTTCTATTGAATGCATGCCTCAAATTTACTCCAATCTTCCTTATTAATTGCAGGTAAATATGCAAAGAGGAATGTTGCATGCTTGCATCTCATGTTTGGAGTAAATAAAGATGAGGAAATGGGTTTTGTGTGAGCATGAAGAAGATGAATAATGGAATATCTCATTTTTCCATTTGTGCATGATTTTTCAATTTTCCAATTTTCTCAAAATCAAAACTTGATTTCAAAATCTATTTTGATTTTAAAACTAAAAATTTTAATTTTATAAAATTAATTTCACAAATTAATTTTAAAACAGTACTAATTAATTTAATATCAAATATTAAATTAATTTGTGCACAAATCTATCTTCATATATTTAAATCATATTTAAATATATATTTTCCTATTCTGTTTAATTTTAATTTTAGCGTTTCAAATTAACTTATTAAGCTACTCTAAAGCTTATCCATTTATGAGCTAGTAGGGGGACCTCACGTACCTACATATCATAGGCTCCAACGATCCAAGATTAATCAACTAAATTCATTAGACTGATCTAACCCCATTCGTTAACTAATGGGTCACTCCACTATAGCCCATAGTCGAACTCTTCTCATTGTAGATATATTATGTCTACTTTATATAAACACAATCAATAAGTCGATCCTTCACAGGTTGTTCGTAATCACAGCTGGGTCAAGATAACCGTTTTACCCCTATGAATACATCTTATTCCTTAAGTTCCCACTGACCCTCTAATGAGAAATTTTGATTCATAATCCCTATGAATCAAGTTCTTTCTCTATCATGAGAAGGCGGGACCCTGATTTAGGGTTAGCAGATAAGTTGTTCTCTTAAGTACTGATTTCAGGTCTTGAAAAATCGGGGATGCCGCCACTCGCATATCTCAACATGAAAGATCTATGGATCACATCGTTTGTAGCACTTTACAACTCTTTGTAACAACTACAGAGTGGGCCGCATCCAATCGTGTTACCAACTTGATCTTGACCTCAGATTCATGAAACTGATCATTTCTTCTCCTAAAGGCACTTCTTTCTTTTCTATTCATTTCATTGCGTGGCTACAATCCTTTCATTCTGTTGGGGTTCCCGTTCGCCTGCCCCCTCATAGTCCATTAGTGGGTAGGGTGGTAGATTTTCATAATAGAATGCAAAATCAACAATTTATTATTATTGATAAATAGAATGTTTAACACAAACTGCGAGTTCTAGGACATTCCCAACAGGAAGAATAGCAAAACAAAAATTTAATCAAATTTATAGCAAATACAGTCTCACATGTGTTCCCATTTTTCTTTAACCCTAAAATGCCTTCATCTGCATTTTCAGTTACACTGCAACTAATTCTGCCATTTGCAGAATTTTTAGCATAAATCTTGATTTTTCCCTACATTATCTCCCTACACTTTTCAAATTTTCAAAATCGAATGTAATTTTTTTTTCAATTATCATATTTGATCTTATCTTTAATTTCAAATTTTATTTTATCCAATTTTTCAATTTTTATCTTTTTCTTACTGATTTTATTTTTTATTCTCAATCGATGACAAGTCTACTTTGGAGGCTTGACTTAACCAATAAAATCTACTGGTGTAGGATGAAAGGCTCGACTTAATCGACCACGATTAATAGTTCAAGTCACAGAGTCTCTTCTTTCCAAAGTGATTCCTATCGAGCCATTGTGAAAAAGGTAGGCCAAGCATATAGATGGTGTTGGTATTCATTTGTTTGCCTGGGGTCTTATACCCACCTTGATCGATTCGATCAAGGAAGGATGTACCATTGTCGACATTGTTTGTTTATTTTCTATTCACGAGATCTCCACAATTGACATAAACACCACATCATGATTGGTTAGTAATTTCAATTGATGATTTCTATTTGGGATTTTCGTACTCCAATCTAAATCGGATTCTTTCTTCATGAACGCAATTATTTAGATAAAGTATTTATTAATCCAACCCTCCTTTCTAAATTAATATTTTGGTCTAGAACCAAGAAAGGTATTGTTACAAAATTTTGGATAAGTTCAAAAGCGATGTAGATGGTTTGGTTAAGTGATTTTCAATTGCGATGTATTTATTTTTAAGTTTATTGTATTTGTTGGGCGTAGTTTGGAAACTAATTACACTGTATTTGTAGGTCACATAAATATCTCATCAGAAGTATCGCCAAAAAATTTCAAAAGATCTTTGATGACTACAAAACCCTAGTCAAAATTAAAGTGTAATTAATTTTACTAACCCTAAAATGCTCCCATCTGGATTTTCAGCTACGCTGCAATTAATTCTGCCATTTGCAGATTTTTTAGCATAAATCCTGATTTTCTCCTAAATTATCTCCCTACACTTTTTAATTTTAAAATTTGAATGTAATTATTTTTAAATCGAATATAATATATTTTTTTTTCAAATATCATGTTTGACCTTATCTTCAATTTCAAATTTTTATTTTATCTAATTTTTCAATTTTCATCTATTTCTTACTGATTTTATTTTTTGTTCTCAATAGATGACAAGTCTACTTTGGAGGGTTGACTTAACTAATCAAATCCATTGGTACATAGATGAAAAGCTTGACTTAATTGGCCATCGACCAATAGTTCAAGTCGCAAAGTCTCTTCTTTCCAAAGTGATTCGTATCGAGCCATTGTGAAAAGGTATGCCAAGCATATAGAAGGTGTTGGCATAAACTAGTTTGCTTCGGAGATTCTATTCATGACCGTACCATTGTTGGTGGAAGAGCCGATTTTGGAGAGGAAAATGGTGGCAACTTGGTTGGAAAAGAGGTCGATGCAGTCTAGCCAATCAATAGTATGTAGATGTTTGTTTTATTTACAATGCAATTACGAATATTTCTTAATAAGTCATTTGTAATCTCATTTTTATGGTTAAGGATAGTTTAGACTTTTATAAATTCGTTTATATTATATTTTTAATTTGTTTTGTTGATTTGCTATTTTTACAAATGATAAGTTAGAATCTACTATTATTTTTGTTAGCCCTAATTAAAATTAAAATTGTTACAAAGAGCTAAGTTAACTTGTTTTTATAAACTTATTCTGGTTGTTGGCATTTTACAAAAAAAAATTGAAAACTACATAACGAGGTGAATAGAGAGTGTACTTTTAAAATGCTAAAATTTCTTTCAAGGAAAGTGTTTACTTCATGAATTGAAAATCAAAACAAAAATTGGAGAAGTAAAAAGGAGTGGAGAAAAAAAGAGGCAAAAACTACCCATAAAGTTCCGTGGTAGTTGCAATTATATTTTCAAACTTTCAATTGTAGAAATTGTGCCCTTAAACTTATACAAATGTTAAAATTGGACACTCAAGCTTATATAATTTTAGAAATTATTACAATTGTACAAGTTGGAGAATTCAATTTATATCATTTGGGGGTCCGATTTTTACAACTATTCTCACAATTATAAGTTTGAGGGTCCAATTTTAACAATTATATAAGTCTAAGAGGACCTAATTTTTACAATTGAAAACTTGAGAGTGTAATTGCAACTACTACTATGTTTCAAGGGTGGGTTTCATAATTTTTCAATATATATATATATATAATAGAAATAGGAAACACAATAAGTGGGAAAAGAAGAAAAAGGAAAAAAAATAAAAAATACTTTGGCTAAGGGATTACGTAAGTTTAAGATTTGATTGCAGACAATTTAGATTTTTTTTCTCTCTTCTAAAAAGCACAAAATTTATAATTCAAACAAATAATAAACAATAAATTAAAAATTTTGTTTTTTGTTGATGTAAAATTTGGAACAGGGGGAATGCACTTGTCCCTCACGTGATACAAACAGTTGAATTTGTTTAAAGGGGAGAGGAACGTGGCCTGCAAAAGAAAAAACTTGTACATTGATGTGGTACTTGCCACACACATGCTCTGATGCTTAAGTTAGAAAGTGAAAGCAAGTGGAAGCTAGAGAATTTGAGAGTAGGACTCAAGTTATCTTATATGAAGTTATAATGATGTATTTATAAAGAAAGTTGACCTAGGGTGTCATCTAGGGTTTCCCAATCGCCTTAGGATAATTAGATAATCAACTAGGCTAAGAAGTGCACCCAGTTTCATGTTTGGCTCGGGTCGACCTTGACTCGAGGCCAAATGTCTTCCTTAAGGTATATCTTGAGCCTAATATGTCACCTTGGGTCGGGGCATGTTAGGGCCTTTGTAAAGGGTTGGTCTCGGCCTTGGGCCAGGTCGCTGGCTTAGGCGAGACCCAAGCCAGTTTTCCTAGGCCTATTTTAGTCTTTAGTTGACACTTTCGGCCCATATCATGCTTCTTCTTGAATTTTTCATTTTTGAACATCAATTATACCCTTCGGTCCAAAATCACCCATAACATTAGCCCTCACTCTCATGTTGGGTCTCGAGGTTTGGTTATTTATAGTTATCAGCTACACATTCTAAACCTGACTTAAGAATATAATTTCTTCTAACTTGTGCTACTTCATGACCTAATAGGTCGGCTACCAACAAGGCTAAGCTTCTCACCGTGTCCATGTGAGTGATCACAGATTGACCCATCAAACCTGCAAATTTGATATTGGATACGTCGTTGGATGGTGTTCTAGGCCCTAATGTTATATTGGCAGTGTTCCAGGGTGGTTCCTAGATTACCCTATGGATGACTCATGACACCCTGTCAATAGGTTTGAGATTTGGGATTCCGCTAGATGCTATTATTCCAAAGTTAATCCCCTTTTGAGGAATTAAGCCCGTATTAAATCTTGTCAAAAAGATGAAAATCGATTTCCTTAAGATTATGAGCATCACTTTGAGAAAGATGACATATCGCTTTCTGAGATGTGAGGCGACCAGCAAATTGTTGGGTTTTATGCCTTAAAACTCATAGATAGTAAATGTTATCAATTGATCTTCATTAATAAAGAGTTACTGATGTTAATTCAATAAATATTATTGATTATGTTGTATTCTACCTTGTCTTAATAACCCTAAATCCAACAAACTAACATCCAAGACTGCTTTTTGAGTCTTGAACTGTATGTGAAGACATATAGGGATTAATGTTCAAGAAACAACCTAAAAGGTCTATAGTATAGGGATAAGCTGGGTACCTTATCCTGGTGACACTATGGATACAACCCACTTTGTATTTGATACAAACGCAATGATCCAACGCCCTCGTGTAGGTGACACGAGAGTAGAGGTATCCTGTACAATGAGTTTGCATTAGATCGGACTGCGAAATAGTAACCACTAGATGTAACACCGTTGCTAGTTAGGTTTCTATTTCAATAGGATGGCCTAGACAACTTAGTCTTAATCCTGAGTATATTATGAACTCCTAGTTACGAGTGATTGTCTTTTGATTTGTATGGGTGAGATTGGTCCGGTTGCTGACTCAATAAGCTTACCATTTTTGGGACAAAACTGAGTGGATTTTTAGGAACATATTAATACAAGATGGAATTCATTGCTTCCCGACTTCAGGGTAAATAGATGAGTGTTCCCTTAAATTTTGTCTCTGGGACTTGAACAATGTGCTCTATCCTCTCATTGACCCGAGAGGGGTTTCGTTTTATTGGTTGGACCATAAATAGATTGTTCATTAGAGGAGCATTGGTACTTAAGGATTCAGAAGTAACCCAAGGGTAAAACAGTAATTTGACCCAGTTGGCGTTACGAACACTCGTGAAGGACTAACTTGCTATTATTGGTTTATATTCATGGACATAGAAATATATCTGTAGTGAGAAGAGTGCAGCTATGGGTCTTTAGTGGAGTGTATCCATAGTTAACGAATATTGATTAATTTGGTTAATGTGTTTAGTCAATCAATCTCATATCGTTGGAGTTTTTGATCTGCAGGTCCACCAGGTCCCCTTGTTAGCTCACTAAAGAATATTAAAGAGGAATGATTTGAAGTGTTCAAATCAATTTGAGGAAATTGTATATTAATATGATTAATATGTAATTGATTATGGATGTGATCTATAATATAAATTAAGTTGGAGAGAAATTTTTGAATTAGGTTCAACTATTTAATTCGAGTGAATTAGATTCATAAAGAATTAATTAACTCAATTAATAGAGAGGCGATGCACAAAAACATATGATGTTTATGTTAATTAAATATATATATATATTAAATTGGATTTAATATGGTTATTTAACTAATGGGCTAATTTATTGAATAATGGTTATTTAATTAAATTAGCCCTAAGGTTAATTTTGGAAAGCTATGGAGAAAATCTCCATATAAATTTTTTATTTTGCCAAATTAGTAAAATAGAATTCATTTTGCAATTCTTACCCTAGCCACCAAAGAAATCCTCTTTACTCTCTCCAAAGAATTATTTCATCTTCACTCTCTTCCAATAATAAAATATAAGAGTTATATTTTATGGATGCATGATTAAATTAGTATGTTCATGCATCATGATATAAGTATTATATTATAATGATGTATGATTACTCTAAGCATGTCCATACATCATACTGTGTTATAAATGTTATAATGAACGGTGGAATGATGTATGTGAATGCTTGATTTTAATGTATGGTTTATATTAGTGTTATATTATGGTGGAATGATGTATGTGAATGCTTGATTTTCATGTATGATTTATATAAGTGTTATATTTATCAAATGAAAATGGAATTTGCATTGAGCATGACATTACTTAGATAAATATAATTGTTGTATTTAATCAATGTCATTAGATGCAAATTTTTAGGTTTTAATAAAGCATTAACATATAAGTGTTATGTTTTTAATGAGATAGATTAAAATCTATATTAAAGAGTTGCATGCAAACATAGGTACAAATTAATTTTAAATGGTTTAATATTAATTCACCTAGACTTATATTGGAAGTTTTTTGAATGAGATTAGAAACAGGTTAATCTTTTAATTTGTTTTAATAGGATTAAAATGAATTTCGTTAAAAGATTAAATTTATAAAATAATTGCCCATAAGGGACCTTTGTCTAAGGAACGTTTTGTCTAGGCGGGGGATGAGAGTATTTAAGCTGACGGAAACAAAACACCTCTGCCTGGTAACCGACCTGGAAGGTGAATTGAGTAAATATTTTATAAGCATGCAATAAAGGATTGATTTTATTAAAGAGTTGAATAAATGAAATCAAGTATTGTTAAATCATTCAATATAAATGTTATATTCAGCAAATTAAAAGGACTTAGATAAATTCATCAGTCAGTTTTTAACCAAGTATAATAAAACCCTCAAAATATTAGAATACTTTAGTAGGATGAAGTTGGTATATGTGATATATCAAACATCAGCACTCACTGTTGGGGTGTATGCCCTAAAGCCTCATAGTTTTATGTTAGTTGAATCAATGATTTATTAATTTTATATCACCAGTGCAATAATCTGTTAACCTAAGATCCAAGGTTATCTGATGTAACTTAAACATGTATGTGGAGACATACAAGTGAATCATGTTTAAATGATGACGTAAATTGTTTGTAGTATATGAATAAGGTTGGGTGTGTTATCCTGGTAACACTACTGATACGACCCACTTTGTAGTTGTTACAATTGTTGTAAAGTACTACAAATAATCTAATACTGATCATTCTTGTAGAGATACGTAAGCAGTGGTATCTTATACAAAAAAGTTTGTATAAAGACCAAACCACGAAATGTTAAGTCTCTTTATAACGTCGTTTCTAGAAGAGATTTACATTTCACCAGAATGACCAATTGTGACTTGACCTTAATCCTGAGTGAGTTGTGAACGTCTGCCTATGAAGTCGATCCTTTGATTTGTATAGGTGAGAGTGACCAGATTCGCTGACTCAATAAGCCTACCATTTAAGAGATGGGAACACAACTACACAAGAAGAAATTCACTCATTCCCTATAGTTAGGGTAAGAAGATAAATTGCTCCCTTAAGGGCTGATTTCGGGACTTAAACAATGAGGTGGCTCACCCTCTCCTAGCCAAAGAGGGGTTCGATTATAGTTGGACTATGACTAATTGTTCATTAGAGGGATCAGTGGCACTTAAGGAGTTAGATGTAACTACAGAGGTAAAACAGTATTTTGTCCAAACTGTACTTATGAGTAATTTGTGAAGAGTTAACACACTGTTGATTGGTTATATCCAATGGACATAGAAATATATCTATAATGCAAAGAGTTTAGCTGTCAGTCTTTAGTGGAGTGATCGACAGTTAATGAATGTTGATTAATTTGATTAAAAGAGTTTAATCAATTAATCTTGTATCATTGGAGCTTTAATCTATAGGTCCATAAGGTCCCTTCGTTAGCTCAATGAGGACTGATGGGAATCAAATTTATTTAGTTTAATTTAAATTGCTCAAATTAATTAAAGGGAATTAATTGTATAAGATGCAGTTAAATAATATATATTGATACATTATATAATATAATATATGTTGATACATTATATAATCTTATGAGAGGAATAAATATTTGAATATGATTCAAATATTAATTATATGAATATGATTCATATAAAACCTATATGTTAAAATTTAATGTGAATAAGATTCATATTAAATTTATATAGTTTTATGAGAAAAATAAATATTTGAATATGATTCAAATATTAATTATATGGATATGATTTATATAGGAACTACATGTTAAAATTAATATGAATATGATTCATATTAAATATATATATTTTATTGAGAGGTATTATAATTTGAATATGATTTAGTTATTCTTTATATGAATGTAATTCATATAAAAACTATAGGTTAAAATTAATATGAATTTGATTCATATTAACACCTTAGGTTATTTGAGAGAATAATAAACTATAGTTTATGTTATATGTGCTATAATACTAATTATATGTTATATGTTATATGTGATATAACATATAGTTTAAATATATATTAAAGTGGTTAATATATATATTAAATTCAAATTTAGAATTTGAATTGAATTCTTTCAAATTTAATTAAATAAAGAGGAGGGAATTATAACTCCTTCATCCCTTAATCTCTCATTCTCTGACGTAATAAATGGAGTGGAGAGAGAAAGTGCTTTCTCTCTCTCATGGATTCTTGCTATTCTCTATGTTTTTACATAATTTTTTTTGGCACAAAAAATTTCTCTCAATTCATCTCCTTCGCTTTTCCCAAAATTGAGTGCAAGCTCACACCTCTGAACGATTCTCGTCCTCGAGAATAATGAGGAAGATCTCGTGGTGGTGTCTTCTTCATCATTACTGTGTTGTGTTCATGGGTGTCGGGTTCGTGAGATCGAGAGGAGCAGTTTGTGTCCATGATGTGGAAAAGAAACAAGAAGATCTAGATATTCAAATATGAGTTATTTCTTAATCCTTTCCTCTCTAATTCCATAATAGAAGCATGCTTAATAGGTTTTGTTTACCCTATATTTTCATCCTCTAATTATTGTTCTATAAAATAAAAATTGGGACACGATCTTTTCCGCTGCGAGTATTCACCTACTTCTTCACTCTCGTCCCTAAGAGTCCACACCATAAGATACATGCTCGGCTGTGTGTCTCCCTGGGCACGACTTCCCTTTGGAAAGTGTTTGCATGAATCAATAGCAAGGTGAATAGGGAAAGTATTCATAGGAAGTGGGAGAGGGACACCTGTCAACATATCCTATGGTCTCCTTCTATTAAGTTGCACTATGAGATTCCTATGGTCCGCCTGCGTGTCGTCCTGGAGCGACCATCCCTTCGAAGGGCCTGATCATAGAATTCGGAACAACGTAAACTCCAGCAATGGATATGATTTCAAATAGGTTCATCTTCAATAGTTGTCTTTCCTTTTGGTAGCCTGTTAAAGCATACCTCTTGGATCCGAAAATGAGAGGGTCACACTTACAGATGAATTAAGCTAGTTAATGAATCCTTAATCGAAACAACGATAGCTAAAAACTATATAAATAAGAGTTATTCTGGTATTAGTGATTAACTGAGATTGTCTCAATTCAGGGGAAGAGTCGTTGATCACCCTTCGGTGGCTGTTGATCTAAACCTCTGAAGTATCGTTGCAAAAACTAAATCAATAGTTTAATTAGGGTTCTATGGTTACATGTGTTTTTGCTAAATTGATTGGATAATTAATTAATGGATTAAGAAAAATATAACTAATACAGTCAATTGATTGTTATTCGTTTAAGAATGTCTTCCATAATCATTTCCTAGCTTAAAAAGGGAAAATTAACTAGTGAAAACTATGTGATGTGAAAATCTAACCTGGATACGATTATGGTTATTAATGATTTGCGGTTCATCTTGACAAAGGAATATCCTCCAGTCCCTGCTCACAATGCATCCTAGGCGTTAAAGGATGCTTATGATCGTTGGACGAAGACCAATGACAAGATTTGAGTCTACATCTTGGCAAGTCTGTCTGACGTTCTTAACAAGAAGCATGAGGCCAAGATGTCTGCGCGTCAGATCATAGAGTCCCTCCAGGAGATGTTTGGACTACCGTCCATTCAGATCCGACACGAGGCCCTCAAGTACATTTACAATGGAGCATGAAGGAAGGTCAGTTAGTGAGAGAACACGTTCTCAACCTGATGGTCCAGTTCAATGTCACCAAAATGAACATAGTGGTTGGTCGGACGCCTTTTCGATGTCGTTTAATTCCCTAAAAGGGAAATTTCATTGTATGGCAAATACATTTTAAGAAACCAAAGCCACAAATTTAATTTTTTTGTAATTGCAAGTGTGGCAACCACATAGCAATCACATAGAAATCAAATAGTAATCACATATCAAACACATAGAAATCAGATAACAATCAAATTTTCAGGCAGAAGTTTTTTGACATGTTTGCAAAAAAGCAAAACTTAGGGACACGCGTCGAATTTTCAATTTTTTTTTTTTATTAGAGATGCAATTGGCCCAATTGATACAGCGAACTACTCCTATTACTACAAAAACGTAGCAACAATGATAAGTGTAAGGTCTAACCACAGAGAGGCGAAGAGTTAATTCCCTCTTAAGCTAAATTTGACTGTAAAAGCAGTAAAAACAAGGTTTTGGTTTTTGATTAATTTGAAAACATGCAGAAAATTAAATTGCAAGAGATAAATATAAACAGGGGTTGGCTCATCTAGTTCTCAGATCAAAATAGACATTCAATGTAATTTCAATCACCGTTTTCTGCCAATTGGTTATGCAATCGAATTATGTATGCATAATTACTTGCTCGATTCTATCTAACTAGCCTCTACAGTGTCATACAACTACATAAATCTAACCAAGAAAGCGTCATAGTTATTAATTAAGGTTGGAAAGGCCATACCCTAACTAATGTACATGCTTTTGAATTCTATTGGATTTGATAGTGGCCATATAGAACTAAAAACACATGCATTACAATTTAGGATTCAATTATGTCGACTAACTGTCAAAAAAATCATATTCAATTAACCAATTTTATCTTTGAACCTAGCAATTAATACATTTTAGGAATAGCCATCAAATGCTTAATTTACTATTGCTACTTAGGATACCTTAGCAAGATATTCTTATGTAAAAATAAATTTGATAAGATATTCATGCAAAATTGTGACGAACTAAGAATCAATTAGCATGCACGATTATGCATGAAAAGTCAACCTCAAAATCATGCTTTTAGGAATTAAAGAAGATTAAAAAAACACACAATTCATAATTGCAAAACATCAATTGAAATCAGAAAATTCAAGAATTTAACATTGAATCCTTGATCTAAGAAACAGATGAAATTTACCTAAAAAATTAATAGATAAATTCACGAGAAACGATCCAATCCATGCTTACAAAAAAATAAAACATAAATCTAACCTATTGATATAGAAAATTCAAAAGGAAAAGAAGAATGTTAGAACTCTCCTCGGCTTCAATGAAATTCAACATAAGTTTTAACTTAAAATTGAAAAGAGATTTTATAGAAATTGAACATAGTGTTACGACGCTAGGAATAGCGTTGCAACGCTCCTATTGATTAAGCCTTCAAGCGCTAGGGATGCATTACAACGGTGGGTTCGATGCTCACTTGCGATAGGTGTGCAACGCAAATGTTGGTGTTACGACATTAGGAGTAGCGTTGCAACGCGAGCTTGCAAATGCAGCTACTGTCGCTCAGCATCAAGCGCGCGTTGGACTTATGCATTAATCGAGCGTTGCGGTACTCTAATAGCGGAAGTTTGGTCATTTCAACTTCTTTGAAGCCCGAATGCTTAAATCACCTTCAAATTGCTTCGAATTAACCATGTTTCTCATCAAATGGCTAATTGTACCTCTTGATTGCTCGGTACCTGCAAAATAAGATAATTAACATATAAAATCCACTAATGAGCTTAAATTAAGCAAGGAAATATAGATCTTTTTTAGAGCTATCAGCGGTCATCAATGAGCAGAGTCAAGTGTCTTTTATTTTGGAATCTCTTCCGAAGAGTTTTCCTCAATTCCACAGTAATGCAGTTATGAATAAAATATGGTACACCATGACTACCCTTCTTAATGAGTTATAGATTTATGAGTCCCTTATGAAAGGTAAAGGATTAGTAGAAGGAGAGGCAAATGTGGCCCATTCCAAAAAGTTTTAAACGGGTTCATTCTCGAGAACTAAGTCTACCCACTCATCTTCTACTTCCAAGAAGATCCAAAAAAGAAAGGAGGGAAGGGGAAGACTCCTGCTACTGGGAAATGGTAGGTGGTTGATAAGGGTAAGTGCTTCTACTGCAATATGGTGAAGGAAAACCAGTGACGGTTTTGCAGCAGAAGCGGGGATCGATCCCATTTTTAATTTTCACAAGATACAGAAATTACAGAATAACAAGAAGATGATTATGCATTAATAAACCCTAAATTTTACAACATGCTTTTCATGGGAAATTGGGGAAGAAACATACATTACCTTTGAAGAACAATTCTTCACATTTCCCTCAAACGGATCAAGATCTCTTCTTTGATCGGGACACCACCGCATCTGGAACCTTCTATATTCTCTTGGATTAAGAATTGGGCAGGAGTTGTGGGCTCTACTCTAGATTTGGAAGAGGGAATAAGAGAGATTGAGAGGGAGAGGATTTTTTCCACACAAAGAACTCTTCTCTGTGATTCTTCTGTAGGGAGAAAAACTGGGAGTTTTTAGATACACCACAAAAAGAAAGAAAGCGCATGACTTCTTTTTCCAACCACATACTGCACGTAGAGATCAGAGAAAAATAAGGGGGAGGGAGTTGTAACTCCCTCTCTGTAATTAAATTATAATTTAATTTAATTTAATTTAAGTAATATATATAGATAATAACTACCTTATGATAGAATTGAAGGAACTCCAAAACTAGAGAGCTAGTGAGCAGAAGTGGATCATTCCAATCCCCATTATGAAAGAACATAAACATTTACAATAATTCCAAACAGTTATGCATTAAAGAATAAACTAACACATGATTCGAAGAGAAAATACAAAGGATCAAGTATAATACCTTTGAAGAACCCTTTCTTCTAGTATTTCCTCGATCAATCACCAATGTGTTCAACAACACGAATGCAACGAGCCTTTAGAAAATCCTCGATCACTAGCGAGTACAACTCGATCCTCGACCTTCGAGCAGCACTGGACATGACTACTCGATTACCTTGGTATTCTCAGTGTGAGAATCCAGGAGTTATGGGCTCTGTATGGATTTGGAATGAGGAAAGGTTGAAATAAACGATCGAGTAGACGATCAAGTATGTGACAGAAGGTCTATCGTATAGACTTGATACTCGATCGTGTAGTAAGCAAGTAACATCTATAGTAATCTCGATGACTTATCGTTTACTCTCTCATCAAGTAATCTGATCACTTGATACGTGAAACGTAGGGAATGAAAATGAAAAACTATTTTTCAACTTTATCCCTCAATTGCCATAAACCGTAAAAAAAACCACCCATTAAGGTTGGTTATCGGAGAAAAAGAAAACTAATTATCTCATAATTAATATATTATAAATAAATATAATAACTAACTTATCATATTATATTTATAACCTATAGTTTTAATATTGCATCATATTGCATCATATGCAATATATAAACCATAGCTCTTTTTCTCTTTTATGGAATTTAATATAAATCATATTTATATTTATTCCTCCAATCAAATAATATATCAAATACATCAAATCAATTATATCATATATAATTGAAATAATTTAGTTATATCATATATAATCAAATTCCCTCTTGTTAATTTGAATATTTCAAACTAACCCAAAAACTTATTCTCAACATGAATCCATTGAGCTACTAAGGAGATCTTATGGACTTATACCTTGAAGCTCCAACAGTACATGAATAACTGACTAAACTCTTTAATCACGATATCCACCATCCATTAACTTTCGGACACTTGACTAAAGACCGATAGCTGCACTCTTCGCACTACAGATATATTTCTGTGTCCATTGGATATAACCAATCAATAGTACGATGACCCTTCACAAATCACTTGTAAGTACAACTAGGCCAATTTACCGTTTTTCCTCTGTAGTTACATCTAACTCTTTAAATACCACTGATTCCTCTAATGAACAATAAATCATAGTCTCACTATGACTATACCCTTCTCGGGTCAAGAGAAGGTGTGGCGCCACATTGTTCAAGGCCCTGAATCAGCCCTTAAGAGAGTAATTTATCTACTCACTCCTTACTCACCCCTGCTTCGGGTAAGGAGTGAATTCCATCTTGTGTAGCTAAGTTCCCAGCTCCCCAATCAGACGAATCCTCAAAGTGGTAGGTTTGAGTCGGCGATCTTGCCACTCGCATCCATGCAGATCAAAGGACCGCCCTCATAGGCAGGAGTTCCTAACACACTCAGGATTAAGGTTATGTTACCAATGGTCATCCTAGTGAAATGAACGAAATTATATAATGAGATTAAACATTTCGTGGTTCGGTCTTATATAAACTCCTTTTTATAGAGCATCCCCGCTCGCATGTCTAATACGCAAATGATCAGGATTAGATCATTTATAGTAGTTTACAACATTTGTAACACCCACAAAGTGGGCCACACTTGTATTGTCACCAGGATAAGGTATCCCTCCTTTATCCATATACTACAGACCATTTAGGTTATCACTTAAAGCATGATCCACTTGTATGTCTCCAAATACATGCTTAAGTTCCAACGATAATCAGGGATCTTAGTATATTGGCTTGTGGTTAATGCAACTAAAATATCTCATATTTCATAGACTGAAGTGAATACAATATCTCATATTATAAATCACAATAATGTTTGTTCATAAAGATGTTCATATATAGGTAGAATTCATGCAAATATAGGGTTGCATGGAGGGCAACTCCTCCTTAGAGATCATCATATAAATGTATTGGATTTTGGTGATAATCCATCACATTATAGTCAATGGATTTTCCCCAAAAAATGGAAAAATCCACTAACTTTGAAAATGATTTCAAAAAACCATTTTATTAATTATTTAAATTAGTTTTTATAAAATTAATTAAAAAATAATTAATTTAGATAAAACTAATTTAAATTAATTTTTAGTTGAATTTTTTAATTAAAATAATATTAATTTAATATCTAAATATTAAATTAATAAAATATCAATTTCACCAATAAACTAATTTTATATTTTAATATTAATTTAAATATTAATTGATTTTCTAATCTCGTTTAATTTCAATTAAAGTAAACGTTTTTAATTGTATCATATAGAATCAATTGAAAACCCTAAAATTGAATTTGAACATTTCAAATTCATAACCCTAAATTCATACATCAATACTCAATTTGTTATTCAAATTTAAGAACTAGGAGAGGAACCTAATGGACCTATAGATCATGAGCTCCAACGATCTGTAATTAATTCGTTAAACTCTTTAATCAAATTAATTACTATTAGTTAACTATCAAGACACACCACTATAGGTCGATAGTTGCACTCTCCTCACTGTAGATATATTTTTGTCCATGTAAACCATAATCAGTAAGTCGATCCTTCACAAGTTGTTCGTAATTATAGCTGGGTCAAAATTACCATTTTACCCATGTAAATATATCTTGCTCCTTAAGTTCCCACAGACCCTCTAATTAACAATTTGATTCATAATACTACTTATAAATCATGTCCCTCTCTATCATGAGAAGGCGGAGGCCCCGATTGTTCAAGACCTGGAATCAGCACTTAAGGGCAACCTATCTACTATCCCTAAAATGGGTAGGAGTGAATTCCATCTTGTAGGGCTATGTCCCCAACTATCCATCCGGTCTTATCCGCAAAATGAAAGACTTATTGAGTAGTGGTGTTGGACTACTCTCATTTATGCAGATCAAAGGATAATCCTGAATAAACAGAAGTTCATAGCTGCTCAAGATTAAGATCGAGTTTTCGTAGGTTACTTTAGTATGAAATAGTCAGTTTTAACAGTAAATGGTCGTTATAAAGAAAAGTGACTATTTCGTAGTCTAGTCTATATGCAAACTCATTGCATAGGATGCCTCCACTCACATGTCTCTACATGAATGATCTGTAGATCACATCATTTGTATTACCTATACAAAATGGGGCGCATTCAATAGTGTTACCAGCATGAGATACCCGATTTCATCTATATACTTATAGACCATTTAGGCTATATACTATTAACTTGATCCTAATTAAGTCACCACATAAAGTTAAAGTATTCATACTATAGCCATGGATATGTTATTGAATTTTCATAATAGAATGCAAAATCAACAACTTTATTGAATAAAATATTCAATAATATTTTTTTGATAAATAGAATGTTTAACACAAAATTTACGAATAACGAGTTCTAGGACATTCCCAACACTTTCAACATTAGGTACACCTTAGTAAAATGGTGTATGAGAGAGGAGAAATCGAACCTTATTAGATATGATCTGTTCTATGATAAGCTATGCCCAATTGCCTAACTCGTTTTGGGGGTATCCAGTAAAGACTACAATTCACATCTTGAACAATGTTCCCTCGAAGAGTGTTTCTAAAATATCTTTCAAGTTATGAAGGGGGTGTAAACCGAGTTTACATTACTTCAATATTTGGGGTTATCCTACACATGTGCTAGTGACAAATTCTAACAAGGTTATGCCAATTTATTGATTATCCTAAGAAAATGAGAGGTGGTCTATTTTATAACCTTCAAGAAAATAAGGTATTTGTGTCGACAAATGCTACATTTTTAAAGGAAGACCACATGAGAGATCATAAACAACGTAGCAAAATAGTATTAAGTGAAGCTACTGAAGAATCAACAAGGGGTTGTTGATATAGCTGGTCCTTCATCCAGAGTTAATGAAGAAGCTATCACTTCAGGTCAGTCTCGTCCTTTTCAATCGTTGAGAGTGCCTCAATGTAGTGGGAAGGTTTTAATACAACCTGACCATTACTTGGGTTTAACTGAAACTTAGGTTGTCATACTAGATGATGACATTGAGGATCCATTGTCCTATAAAGAGCAAATGAATGACGTAGACAAGGGCCAATGGGTCAAAGCCATAAACCTGGAAATGGAGTTTATGTACTCTAATTCCGTATGGGAGCTTGTAGATCCACTTAAATGGGTCAAACCCTTAGAAAGAAGATGGAACTATAAAAGAAAGAAAGATGTAGCTGGAAAGGTACATATCTTTAAAGCTAGACTTATAGTAAAGAGTTATAATCAGAAGGAAGAGTTTGACTATGAAGAAACTTTTTCCCCTGTTACTATGCTTAAGCCTATAATAATTCTCTTGTCCATAGCCACATATTATGACTATGAGATATGGCAAATGGATGTCAAGAATTCTTTTATGAATGGCAATCTTAAAGAGAACATCATTATGTCTCAGCTCGAGGGGTTCATGGCCTAAGGTTAGGAGCAAAAAGTTTGCAAGCTGAATTGATTCATTTATGGGTTGAAAAAAGCATCTAGATCTTGGAGCATTAGATTTGATACAATGATCAAATATTTTGGTTTTGATAAAAACATTGATGAACCTTGTATCTACAAGAAAATCATCAACGAAAATGTAGTTTTCTTAATACTTTATGTAGACAATATCCTACTTATTGAGAATGTTGTAGGGTACCTTATTGACATTAAGGAATGGTCATCAACCCAATTTTGAAAGAAATATTTGAGAGAGGCGTAGTATGTACTTGGGATTCAAATCATTAACGATCATAAAAAAATAACGCTGGCTTTGTCTCAAGCAACTTATATCGATAAAATATTGGCTCGATATTCGATGCAAAACTCTAAGAAGGGTTTATTACCTTTCAGGCATGAGGTTCACTTGTTTAAGGAATAGTGTCCTAAGAGACCTCAAGAAGTTTAGGATATGAGACGTATTCTCTATGCCTCAGCTGTGGGCAACTTAATGTATGTTATGCTCTGCACTAGGGTAGACATTTGTTATGCAGCGGGAATAGCAAATAGGTACCAGTCCAATCTAGGGTTAGACCATTGAACAACAGTTAAGAACATCCTCAAGTATCTTAGAAGAATGAGGGACTACAAGCTGGTGTATGGAGCTAAGGATTTGATCCTTATGGGATACACCGACTCTGATTTCCAAACTGACAAAGATTCTAGAAAATCCACATCAAGATCAGTGTTTACCCTGAACTGGGGAGTTGTAGTATGGCATAGTATCAAGCAAGGGTGCATTGCACATTCCACTATGAAAGTTGAGTATGTAGCTACTTGTGAAGCAACAAAAGAAACATTTTGGCTTAGGAAGTTCCTAAGCAATTTAAAATTTGTTCCAAATATGGACTTGCTGATCACCTTATACTGTGACAACAGTGGACCAATAGCTAACTCTAAAAAGCCTTGCAGTCACAAAGGAGGAAAGCATATTGAGAGGAAGTATCACCTGATACGAGAGATTGTGTAACGAGGAGATGTGATCGTCACAAAGATCACCACGAAGCACAATATTACTGATCCATTTATGAAGACTCTCTCGGCTAAAGTGTTCAAGGATCATCTAAAGAATCTAGATCTACGAGACATGTACATCATATGACATAGGGTAAGTGGGAGATATGTAATGGGTACATGGATGCCCTAGTTTATTGTATTTATTTACCATATTCTCACTATTTTGGATTCTGATATTATGTACAACCACTAACTAGAGTTTTAGTTCAAGTGGGAGTTTGTTGGATTTTATGCTCTAAAACTCGTAGATAGTAAATGTTATCAATTAATCATTATCAATAAAGAGTTATTTATGTTAATTCAATAAATGTTATTGATTGTGTTGTATTCTATTTTGTCTTAATAACCCTAAATCCAATAAACTAACATCCAAGGTTATCTTATGAGTCTTGACCTATATGTGGAGACATATAGGGATCAATGTTCAAGAAACAACCTAAAAGGTCTATAACCCACTTTGGATACATTATCCTAGTGACACTATGGATACAACCCACTTTGTATTTGATACAAATGCAATGATCCAACGTGCTCATGTAGGTGACACACGAGTGGAGTTTCCTATACAATGAGTTTGTATAAGACCAGGCCGCGAAATAGTAACCACTCGATGTAACACCGTTGACTAGATAGGTTTCTATTTTAAAAGGAAGACCTAGGTAACTTAGTATTAATATTGAGTATATAATGAACTTCTGTTCACAAGAGATTGTAGTTTGATTTGTAGGGGTGAGAGTGGCCAGTTCGCCAACTCAATAAGACTACCATTCAGGATAAGTAGATGAGTGTTCTCTTAAGTGGTGTCTCTGGGACTTATACAAATAGTTCTACTCTTTCATTGGCTCGAGAGGGATTTCTATTTATTGATTGGACCATAAACAGGTTGTTCATTAAAGAAGCACTGGTACTTAAGGGATCAGAGGTAATCAGAGGGTAAAACAGTAATTTGACCCAGTTGGCATTATGAACACTCGTGAAGGACTAACTTGCTATTATTAATCTATATCCGTGGACACAGAAATATATCTATAGTGAGAAGAGTGCAGTTGTGCGTCTTTAATGGAGTGTACCCACAGTTAACAAATATTAATTAATTTGGTTAATGAGTTTAGCCAATTAATCTCATATCGTTGGAGCTTCTGATCTACAGGTTCACCAGGTCCCCTTGTTAGCTTACTAAAGGATATTAAAGAGGAATGATTTGAAGTGTTCAAATCAATTTGAGGAAATTGAAATATTAATGTGATTGATTATGGATATGATCTATAATTTAAATTAAGTTGGAGAGAAATATTTAAATGAGATTCAAATATTTAATTCAAGTGAGTTAAATCTTGGAGAGTCGAGTTTGGAGAGGAAAATAGCGGTAACTTGGTCAGAAAAGAGGTCGGTGCAGAGCCTAGCCAATCGATAGTCTTTAGATGTTTGTTTTAATTACAATGTATTTTCGAATATTTCTTAATAAGTCATTTGCAATCTCATTTGTATGGCTGAGGGTAGTTTAGACTTTTATAAATTCGTTTATATTCTATTTTTAATTTGATTTTCTATTTTTATGAACGAAATTATGATTTACTATTTTTACAAATGAAAAGTTAGAATTTGCTATTCTTCTTGTTAGCCCTAATTAAAACTAAAATTGTTACCAAGAGCTAAGCTAACTTGTTTTTATAAACTTACTTTGGTTGTTGGCATTTTACAAAAAATTTTAAAACTACATAACGAGGTGAGGAGAGAGTTTACTTTTAAAATGCTAAAATTTGTTTTGAGGAAAGCATTTACTTCATGAATTGAAAATGAAAACAAAAATTGGAGAATTAAAAAGGAAAGGAGAAAAAAAGGGGGCAAAAACTACCCATAAAGTACCGTGGTAGTTGCAATTATATTTTCAAACTTTCAATTGTAGAAATTGTGCCCTTAAACTTATACAAGTGTTAAAATTGTACACTCAAATTTATATAATTGTAGAAATTGTTACACTTGTATAAGTTGGAGAGTTCAATTTTTATTATTTGAGGGTCTAATTTTTACAACTATTCTCACAATTGTAAGTTTGAGGGTCCAATTTTAACACTTATATAAGTCTAAGAGGACCTAATTTTTATAATTGAAAGCTTGAGGGTGTAATTGCAACTATTACTATGTTTCAAGGGTGATTTTCTTAATTTTTCAAAAGAAAAAAAAACATATAGAAATAGGAAACACAATAAGTGGGGAAAAAAGAAAAGAGAAAAACAAAAATCAAAATACTTCGGCTAAGGGTTTATGTAAGTTTAGATTTTTTTTAGATTTTTTAGATTGCAGACAATTTAGATTTTTTTTTTCTCTTTTCTAAAAAGCACAAAATTTATAATTCAAACAAACAATAAAAATAAATTTGTTTTTGTTGATGTAAAATTTGGAATAGGGGGATGCATCTGCCCCTCACGTGATATAAACAGTTGAATTTTTTTAAAGGTGAGAAGAACGTGGCCTACAAAAGAGAAAACTTGTATACTGATGTGGTACTTGCCACACACACTTTGATGCTTAAGTTAGAGAGTGAAAAAATGTGGAAGCTAGAGAGTTTGAGAGTAGGACGCATGTTATCTCATATGAAGTTATAATAATGTATTTATAGAGAAAGTTGACCTAGGATAATAAGATAATCTACCAGGCCAAGAACTGAACCCAGTTTCGTGTTTCGCTCGGGTCGGCCTTGACCCGAGGCCCAACATCTTCCTTAAGGTATATCTTGAGCCTAATATGTCACCTTGGGTCGGGGCATGTTAAGGCATTTTGAAAGGGTCGATCTCGGCCTTGGGCCAGGTCTCTGGCTTGGTTGAGACCCAAGCTAGTGCCTTTTTCCTAGGCCCATTTCAGTCTTTAGTTGATACTTTCGGCCCATATCACGCTTCTTCTTGACTTTGTCATTCATGAACGTAATTATACCCTTCGGTCCAAAATCACCCATAACATTGGCCCTCACTCTCATATTAGGTCTCGAGGTTTGGTTACTTATAGTTATGAGCTACACATTCTAAACCTAACTTGAGAGGATAATTTCTTCTAACTTGTGCTACTTCTTGATCCAGTCGGTCAGTTCCCAGCAAGGCTAAGATTCTCACCGTGTCCATGTGAGGTGGTCGCAGATTGACCCATCAAACCCGCAAATTTGATATTGGATACTTCGTTGGATTATGCTCTAGTCCTTAGAGTTACCTTGGCAATGTTCCATGGTGGTTCCTAGATTACCCTGCGGATGACTCATGGTACCCTGTCAATAGGTTCGAGGTTTGGGATTCCTCTAGGTGCTATTATTCCAAAGCTTATTCCCTTTTGAGGAATTAACCCTGTACTGAATCTTGTAAGAAAAATAAAAATCGATTTCCTTAATATTATGAGCACTACTTTGAGAAAGATGATATATCGATTTCTGAAAGGTGATACGACCAGTAAATTTTTGGGTTTTATGTCCTAAAACTCATAAATAGTAAATCTTATCAATTGATCTTCATTAATAAAAAGTTATTGATATTAATTCAATAAATGTTATTGATTTTTTTCTATTCTATTTTGTCCTAATAACCCTAAATCTAATAAACTAACATCCAAGGCTGCCTTATGAATTTTGGACTGTATGTGGACACGTATAGGGATCAATGTTCAAGAAACAACCTAAAAGGTCTATAGTATAGGGATAAGGTTGGGTACCTTATCCTGGTGACATTATGGATACAACTCACTTTCTATTTGATACAAATGCAATAATCTAACGTGTTGGGGTTGATGCCCTAAATCTCGTAGGGTCTTGTAGTTTGTAAACCATGTATGAATAAACATTTCAGTGATTTATATTATTTGATATTTGTTTCACTCTGTCTATGAAATATATGATATTTTAGTTTCATTAACCACAAACCAATAAACTAACATCTAAGGTTATCGTTGTAACTTAAACAAGTATGTGGAGACATACAGATGGATCGTGTTTAAGTGATAACCTAAATGGTCTGTAGTATATGGATAAGACTGGGTACTTTATCCTGGTGATGCTACGAGTATGGCCCGCTTTGTAAGTAATACAAATATTGTAAAGTACTACAAATGATCTGATTCTGATCATTCATGTATTAGACATGCGAGCGGGGATATTCTATATAAAGGAGTTTATATAAGACCAGAGCATGAAATTTTTAGTCTTGTTATATAATGTCATTCATAACAGAGACTTTCATTTCACTAGGATGACCATAGGTAACATGATCTTAATCCTGAGTGAGTTGTGAACTTCTTACCTATGAGGGTGGTCCTTTGATTTGCATGGGTGAGAGTGACCTGATCGCCGACTCAACAAGCCTACTATTTTGGGGATTTGTCTGACTAGGGAGCTGGGAACTCAACTACACAAGATGGAATTCACTCCTTCCCTAAAGCAGGGGTAAATAGATAAATTTCTCCCTTAAGGGCTGATTCCGGGTCTTGAATAATGTGGTGCCACATCCTTTCTTGGCCTGAGAGAGGTTTAGTCATAGTGGGATTATGATCTTTTGCTTATTAGAGGAATTAGTGGTACTTAAGGAGTTAGATGTAACTACAGGGGCGAAACGATAATTTGGCCTAGCTGTGCTTACGAGCAATTTGTGAAGGGTCATCGTACTGTTGATTGGTTATATCTAATGGATATAGAAATATATCTGTAGTGCGAATAGTGCAACTGTTGGTCTTTAGTGGAGTGCCCGACAGTTAATGGATGGTGGATAATGTGATTAAAGAGTTTAATCAGTTATTCACGTACCGTTGGAGCTTCAAGCTATAGGTCCGTAAGGCCCCTTGGTAGCTCAATATGATATAATTAAATTGATTCAATTATATATGATATAATTGACACAATGTATTTGATACATTATTGATTAATTGGAGGAATAAATATTTGAATAAGATTCAAATATATTTTCTATGAATAGGATTCATAGTTGTTAAATTTAATATAAATATGATTTATATTAAATGCCATAAAATGGAGAAAAAGAAATATGGTTTATATATTGTATATGATGCAATATTAAAACTTTAGGTTATAAATATAATATGATAAGTTAATTATAATATTTATTTATAATTATTAATTATTTGATAATTAAATCTTTTTTCTCTCTAACCACCCTTAGTAGGTAGTTATTTGGTTTTATGGCAAAAGTGGGATAAACGAAATTGGTTTTTATTATTCCAGTGATAAATATTCACGATCAAGTAAAAAGAAAGTTTCTACACGATTCCTTGACAGAACTAAATGATCGAGTAAGAAAGTCTGTGCGATAGACTTTATCGTTTACACGACAGCCTTGTTCATTCCTCGATCATCTTCCTCCTCCTACTCCAAACTTCCCTCTAACTAAAATTAGCCAAAGCCCACCACTCATGGATTCTCACACCGAGAATACCAAGGTCACCAAGTGGTAGTGTCCCTATTTGATTCGAGTTTCTCGTTGCTGTTTGCTGCTGTTCGAGCAGAGTTCATGACTTGTTTGACACATTCGTGATCAAGTTGGTTCGAGGGATTAACTTGAAGAACGGTTCTTCAAAGGTATAATCTCTAAACCTTTTGTTTATTATGGGAAAGCATGTTGTAATTATTTTTATACATAATTTGTTCTTGTTGACTGTAAATGTATACGTTCAATCGAAATGGGATTTGGACGATCTGCTTCCGCTCAAAGGTTCTCTATAAAAGAGTTCCTTCATAAGTGCTCGTGTAGGTGACACACGAGTGAGGTGTCCTATGCAATGAGTTTGCATAAGACTAGACCGCAAAATAGTAATCACTAGATGTAAGACCGTTGACTAGTTAGGTTTCTATTTCAATAGGATGACCTAGACAACTTAGTCTTAATCTTGAGTATATTATGAACTCTTGTTTACGAGAGATTGTCCTTTTTATTTTTATGGGTGAGAGTGGCCAATTTGTTGACTCAATAAGCCTACCATTATTGGGATAAAACTGAGTGTGGAGCTAGGAACAGAATAATATAAGATGGAATTCACTACTTCCTAACTTCAGGGTAAGTAGATGAGTGTTCCCTTAAATGGTGTCTTTGGGACTTGAACAAAGGGCCTTATCCTCTCATTGGCCCAAGAAGAGTTCCTGTTTATTGGTTGGATCATAAATAGATTTTTCATTAGAATAGCATTGGTACTTAAGAAGTCAGAGGTAACCCAAAGGTAAAACGATAATTTGACCTTGTTGGCATTACGAACACTTGTGAAAGACTAGCTTGCTGTTATTGATCTATATCCGTGGACATAGAAATATATTTGTAATGAGAAGAGTGCAGTTGTGGGTCTTTAGTAGAGTATATCCACAGTTAACAAATATTGATTAATTTGGTTAATGATTTTAGCCAATTAATCATATATCGTTGGAGCTTCTGATCTGCAGGTCCACCAGGTCCCCTTGTTTGCTCACTAAAGAATATTAAAGAGGAATGATTTGAAGTGTTCAAATCAATATGAGAAAATTGTATATTATGTGATTAATATTTAATTGAATATGGATGTGAGCTATAATTTAAATTAAGTTGGAGAGAAATATTTGAATAAGATTCAAATATTTAATTCAAGTGAATTAGATTCACAAAGAATTAATTAACTAAATTAATAAAGAGGTGATGTACATAAACATATGATGTTTATGTTAATTATATATATTAAATTGGATTTAATATAGTTATTTAATTAATAGGCTAATCAATTAAATAATAGTTATTTAACTAAATTAACCCTAAGGGTAATATTAGAAAGCTACAGAGAAGGTCTCCATATAAATTTGTTATTTTGCCAATAGTAAAAGGGAATTCATTTTCCAATTCTTACCCTAGCCACCAAAGAAATCCTCGTGGTCGTGTTCAATATTGTTCAAGGAGATGTTCGTGTTCGAGATCGTGTTCGTCGGGAAAAAGCGAGAGGATCGTTCTAGACGCTTAGGAATCTTTAAAGGTAAGAATGGTTCTTCCTTCTTATTTCCCTTCTTCCCAAGCATGCTTTTAACATGTTTATCTTTCTATATTCCGTTTAGAACATCGTTTTTGTTTATTTAAAAATGGAATTTCGAGATACAAGGTGTTCACATGCTTCCTCTTAGATTCGATCCTTGATGGAGTTGACATTCAATATAGGGAAGCTATTAGGATCCTAAGCACTCTAACTACATCAATTTTAGTAGATTAACATGTAAATTCATGATAATATCATAAATATGGTTTCAAGAATACAACCTTTCATGAATTCACTTGATTGCTCCAAATCTCCACAAATTTCTTCTCCAAATCTTTGAGTAGACTACCACAAGAGCCTTCTCTACTATCCTCAGACCTTAGATTAGATTGTGGGATCCAAATTAAGCTAGTGGAATGAGTTTTGGAGAGATGGAGAGAGATTTTTCAGGAAAAATTCTTCAGCTTTTTGCTTTTGCATGCCCAAATTTTCATTTCATTTAACAAGTATTTAAGTAAATTTGGCATGCAAATAATTCAATGTGAGAGATTGACACTCAATCTTCCACTATTTTGAGTGGATTAAGTGTAGGAAAATTGGAAAATTTGGAAAACCCCACTTTCCAATTTTTAAATAAATTCTTTTAATTAACTTAATTTTCTAATAAAATTAAATTAAATTTAAAAGAAAATAATTTCTGAATTTGTTAATTTTAAATTCAAATTTATTTTAAATACTTTATTTTAAATAAATAAATAATTAATTAATTTAATAATTTAATATCAAATATTAAATTAATTAAAAACCTAATCCAAAACATGAGTCCTTATTCATGTGTTAAATATTTAAATCATATCTGAATATTTTCCAACTCTTCGACACGTTTAATTCGATAATTAAATGTTTGATTCTATCAGATGTAATAATCCAAACCCTAAACTTAATTTTGAACATTTTAAATTTTCTTTACACGCTATTATAAGGTTTAATCCTTTTATGAGCTAGTAGATGTACCTAATTGACCTACAGATTATGAGATCCAATGATTTGAGATTAATTGGTTAAACTCTTTAAACCAAATTAGTCAATATTCGTTAACTACTGAGACCTAATGGAATGTAAAACAATTAATTATCATATAATGAGTTAGACAATCGAGTAAGTGGGAGATGGATGAAATCTATCCTATAGACTTGATACTCGATCGTTTAGTCAGAAGAAGTCTAACGTATAGACTTTTCTACTTGATTGTGTAGCAACAAGTAATCGAGTAACTATCGTATAGTAAACTCAGTTCTCGATCGTGTATGCTCTCTATGCTATCATTTAGTAAAACGCTTTTACTCGATAGCCTTTCTTTGAGATCAATCCAAATGAATTATCTACCTGATTTTGGAAAAAAATTCCTTTTATCTCACAGTTACCATAACCGTTTTAAAAACCTCCCACTCAAGTTGGTTATTAAAGAAAAAAAACAATTAATTATCATATAATTAATATATTATAAATAAATATAATAACCAACTTATCATATTATATTTACAACCTATAGTTTTAATATTTCATCATATGAAACATATAAACCATAATTATTTTTCTATTTTATGGTATTTAATATAAGTCATATTTATATTAATTCCTTCAATTAATAATGTATCAAATATATCATATCAATTATATCACATATAATTGAATCAATTTAATTATATCATATATAATCAAATTTCCTCTTGTTAATTTGAACATTTCAAACTAACCTAAAGATTCTCAACTTGAACCCATTGAGCTACCAAGAGGACCTTATGGACCTGTAGCTTCAAACTCCAACGGTATGTGAATAACTTACTAAAGTCTTTAATCATGAGATCCACCATCCGCTAACTATTGGTCTCTCCACTAAAGACCGACATGTGCACTCTTTGCACTATAGATATATTTTTATGTCCATTGGATATAACCAATCAACAGTGCGATGATCTTTTACAAATTGCTCGTAAGTACAGCTGGTCCAATCTACCGTTTTGCCTCTGTAGTTACATCTAACTCCTTAAGTACCACTAATTCCTCTAATGAACAATAAGTCACAGTCCTAAAATGACTGAGTCCTCTCTTCCTAAAAGAGGATGTGGCCACTATGTTCAAGACCTGGAATCAACCCTTAAAGGAGCAATTTATCTACTAAACCTTGTTTCGGGAAGGAGTGAATTTCGTCTTGTGTAGCTGAGTTCCCAACTCCCTAATCAGAAAAATCCCCAAAATGGTAGGCTTGTTGAGTTGGCAATCTGGCCACTCTCACCCATATAAATCAAAGGACCGTCCTCATGAGCAAGAGTTCCCAACTCACTCAGGATTAAGGTCATGTCACCTATGGTTACCTAGTGAAATATAAGTCTCAATTATGAACCGTGTTATATAATGAGACTAATCATTTCGTGGTCTGGTCTTATACAAACTCTTTGTATAGGATACCCCTGCTCGCATGTCTCCATATGAATGGTCAGGATCAGACCATTTGTAGCACTTTACAACACTTGTAACATCTACAAAGCGGGTCGTATCCGTAGTGTCACCTAGATAAGTTATCCCTTCTTTATCCTTATACTAAATACTATTTAGGTTATTACTTAAGGCATGATCCACTTGTATGTCTCCATATACATGCTTAAGTTACATAAAATAACCTCGGATAATAGTTTATTGGATTGAGTAAATACTTATAAAATAACACTTATTTTATTAATAATAATATGTTTACAGAGTATTTACAAACTACGAGACTACTAGGAGAATTAGGACACCAATTCCAACAATTCATCTACTTACCCTAAAGATGGGAATGAGTAAATTCCATCTTGCATAGCTATGTTCCCAGCTCTCTACACGGACAAATCTCCAAAATGATAGGCATATTATGTTGGTGAATATGGCCACTCTCACCCATACAAATCAAAGGACTACCCTCAAAGACAGGAGTTCACAACTCACTCAGAATTAAGGTTGAATCACCTATGGTCACCCTATGAAATATTAATTTCTTCAATTAACGGTGTTATAAAGAGAGACTAATCATTTCGTGGTCCAGTCTTATACAAACTCTTTATGTAGGATACCTCCACTGCATGTCTCCACATGAACGATTAGGATTAAATTATTTGTAACACTTTAAAACTTTTGTAACAATTACAAAGTGAGCCGTATCCGTTGTATCACAAGGATAAGACACCCATACTGCAGACCTTTTAGCTTATTACTTAAACATGATTCACATATATGTCAACCACATACATGTTTAAGTTACATAAAATAACCTTGGATTTTTCTTTAATGGATAATCGTGTTGTTTCAAATAACATATTAACTACAAGGCTTTAGGACATACATTCCAATAATCTTACACTTGCATTAAAGCCAGTGAGGCACAAGTCGGTGAGATATGTATCCTAGGGCATACTTTATGCCCAACATGCTCTCCCACTTGCCCTAGCGCACTAGAGATTTGTCTTGTAGTCCTAGACATTTTAGGAGATTCTCTCACTATTTAGCCTAGAGAATCTTTCTATATAATTCAAACTTTTATGTCAACAAAAACCATCTGGTCACCACTATGATGTCTCTCTCATTCTATTCTATTTGTACAACTTGGTGTCTACTAATATCCTCAAACTTAGTCCTTGCACCACATTACCTCATAAAGTGGATAGACTAATTCATATGTGAAACAACTTTCAAATATGTAAGGATATATCATGATTATGCAAATTATTGCTTCATAATAAATAAATAAAAAAAAATGTCTTGTAGTCCAATTTACACCATTGAGGATAAAACATGGATTTCTCTAAATTCTGTATGAAATAATGTATCCTATAAAAGATCAAATCTTAAACTTTATACATTAACGTCTCATTATTCATAAGTTTTAATTTTCAAAATCAATGGCCATACCATCGATTTAACCGATATAATTAATCAATTGTATATTAAATGTTAATTAAGTCTCATGTGAGAATTACATCCCTTATATACTTGAGGTGTCTTAAGAAACTTTCCTTAGACATAACAACTTCATTGTAGAATGATACACTACCATCCCATCTGAAGCTATTTCATCGAACATTCAATAACAACTTTGTAAATGTAAGATGCAGGAGACAAACTTAACATCATGTCCTCAATATCTCTATGTGAACATTCAATATACAAATCATTTAAATAAACTATTTGAAATTGGTAAAATAATCAAATTTTCATACTGATTTTTACTTCATTCATAATAAGTAAATATCAATATAAACAAATAAATACCCACTTTTTATTTTCTTATCAATATAAGAACATTTTCATTGTTCAAAGTCATGGGTTATGATACAATATCAAATCCTTCTACTCAAATATTTTCATTGTAAAATTCATTTCTCAAATGAACATCACAATTTTGCAAACCTTTTGCAATCAATCTTTGACAATTTGCTTGAATTTGTATAGATGCATTGAATTTCTTTTCGTAAAAAAATTATTCATTTTTATATATCTCATATGCAACAATGACTTAAATAATGCATAAAGACTCTATTATAGTAACTAGTGAGAAAATAGACTCACAGTCTATTTTTACCCGCCAGTTCTAGCGCTGGTTTTCACCTTACACCAAGAATCTTACTTTGAAGATCTCTATCTCCAAGTTCTACACTTTTGAATCTCCTTTTTGTAGATCCATTCATATTCTCTGGGTTTTACCCCATCAAGAAAATCTACAAAAACATACTGAGATTAAGTATATATGCTTTATCTCAAGTTTTGTGACTTTGACATAATTTCTATTATCAACATCCTTCAATTCCTTTTATCTATTTTGGCAACTTTGATTTCCAATAAGCTATAGCGAAGATTGACTCATCTCATAACTCTCCCATTACTCTTGAGGTTTATAAGTTTTCATCTTATCATCTAATAAGACAATGTAAACTTCAAGTAAGTCTTTATAAAGGATGAGTTATCTCATAACTCATAACTCTCTCACTATGATGAAACTTATCTGGTTGACAATTAGAATTTGAATTTCAAATAAAGATAAATATTAACAACACTTGTTAACTTTTAAGTGGTTTTACTTGGAACTAGTACATCAACACAAATTAACCTTTCTACAGGTTTATAGCCTTTTATATGACATTCCTAATAAAATCAGTATCTGTCACACAAATACATTATTTTATTTTAGAGTGTACAAAAGGACATTTTATAACTTCTTAAGGACTACATACATTACGTGTATTTTCAAACATTTGTTTCACCAAGCGTATTTATTGAGGGTTCATTTTGACACAAGTATCTCAATTTACCCAAATACTGAAATGTCGTAAACCGATTTTACATCACTTTCGTAATTCAAAATTGTCTCAAATATTTTTGGAGGAAACAATGTTCAAAATTGCAATCTCTATTGCATCTCCTTAGTGGAGTTTGTCATCAGTGTAATGAATATGTTTAACAAAGTACTTAACATGTAATAAGTTTAACAAGGCCAAATTTCTCCAGTTACAACACAATTTCATCCAAATTATATCTAATCCTTAAAATTGAGATCTTATCTCATTTCTATCAATTAGACTTGCCTAAATGACTTAAACTTTAGTCTAATTTCTTTTGATCATTTCAAAAAGAATAAGACTTAAGTTGCATTCTATTAAGATACTTGTTCTCATAATACTCATCAATCATATCAATGATATATTTATGATATCAAACTTACTCTTTCAGTCACTAGACCACTTGGGTCAAAATGCGTAAGTTCAACAGATCTTTGGCTAGGTAGCCTTATCTACTAAAGTTCAATGACACTCTTATTTGAAAAGCAGGACTTGTGACAGACAATAGTAATTTAACTATAATTCTTAGAGGATTACTCGTAATAGTCATTTAACTGCCAAATACAAGTATCCATTTAGGAGAAAAGAATTTGTCTTTCTTTTTGGATTCGTCAATCCTTACTCTCTCTCAAACTAGTATTAAGATGTATTAACTTTTAACACACACAAATATGTATAACAGATTTCAAACAACTTTTGAAAACATGCCTTATAACTAAAAATTATTAATACTCTATGAATTATTTAGTAATAAAGTATGGAGAAATTGAATTTCTCTTATGGTGATAAAAACACCATATTCAACAGGTAATAAAGTGTTGGTTTACAGAAATATGCAGCGGAAGAAAATAGGATCATTAAGCATTCTAATTCCTTAATTTTGACATTAAAATAAGCATGTTCATAGGGTATTAAGAGGGTTTCAATACATATCTTTGAAGATCCTCTTCAAACACGAATTCGAGCTATAATCTTCTCCAATTGAAGTCGTGGACCATCAAGAGATCTTCTCTACTGTTCTTAGCCTTGAATTTGAGTGGTGGAACTCACAATTGGGCTGAATTTGTGAAGGTTTTGGTGTGGGTTTGAAGAGAGGGAAAAATAGTTTCTCCAGAAACTAGTTTTCAACAGCCTCCTTTCCCTTTCAATCTCAAATTTGAAGAGTTTTATCATTCCCTTTCGTGCAGATACTCAAGAAACCAGCTGATGCCACTTCAAATGCATGTAATTAATTGGTAATGTGCGTGAATTGGAAGAATCCACCTCCTATTAAGAGAAGTTTGAATGTTTCCACTAACAACTTACTTTCCAATTTTAATTAATTCCAAAATTAACTAAAATCTAATTTAATTAATTCTAAATTAATTAAGTTCAAAATTTCAAAATCCAATTTCTCAAATTGAATGAAATTGAAAATTAATTTGATTTTAATTAATTAAACATATTTAATTAAATAAATAATAATTTAATATCAAATATTAAATTAAATAATAATTTAATATCAAATATTAAATTAATCATACACCTAATTTTAAACATGAATCCTATTCATGTAATTAATATTTAAATCAACATTTAAATATTATAAACTCTCCAATTTTGTTTAATTTTGATAAATTAAACGTTAATGAATTATATCAAATATAATTATACAAACCCTAATTTAAATTTGAACTATTCAAATTCAAACCCTAAATTCAATTTGAACATTCCAAATTGAAATTCAATTTGAACACTTCAAATTAATATTATTCCAAATTCACTCAGTTTACTAATTCAAGGTGTTCATGTTTTACGAGCTAGTAGTGGGACCTTATGGACCTACAGATCATGAGTTCCAACGATTTGAGATTAATTGGCTAAAACTCTTTAGACCAAATTAATCAATATTCGTTAACTATCGAGTCATGCCACTATAACTCGATAGTTTTGAAGGAACTCGTTTTATAGAGATCCTTGAGTGGAAGTAAATTGTCCAAATTTCATTTTGATTGAAAAACTAAATTTACAGTAAACATACAAGATTTGCATTCATAAACAAATTACAGCATGTAGAAAGAAGAAAAGGATTCAAGAGATATTACCTTTGAAGAACCTTTCTTCTTGTAAATCCCTTAAATAGTCACGAACCTCGAACTCAGCAAAAAACTTGAAGACCCTCTTCAAGAACTTCTCGAACCAAAAGGAGACACTACCACAGTGAGCTTTTGGTATTATCAAGGCGAGAACACAGGAGTGGTGAGCTTTGACTATTTTGGTTTGGAGGGATTGTTTGAATTTGAAGGAGAAAGAAGATTGAAGAAACACAAAACATTTCTGTGAAAACTCTCTATCGTATAGCAATGGCCTTCAATCGTTTAGTCTCTTGTGTCGTGTAAATCTTGTAAGGAAGAAATATAAAGAAATTAATTTCTTTTATTCCTTTTTCCATAAAACCAATTAACCACCCACTAAGGTGGTTGGAGAGAAAATAAGAATTTATTATTCAAAATAATAAAAAATATAAAAAAAATATGATAACTAACTTATCATATTATATTTATATTAAACTATTTGTTATATAAAATATAACACATAACCTATAGTTTTAATATTGTATCATATACAATATAAACTATAGTTTCTTTTCTTTATTTTGTGGCATTTAATATAAATCATATTTATATTAAATTTAACAACTATGAATCATATTCATAGAAATATATTTGAATCCCATTCAAATTTTTATTTCCTCCAATTAAACTATGATGTATCAAATACATTATAACAATTATATCATATATAATTAAATTTCCTCTTATAAATTTGAACAATTAAAATTAACCCAAAAACTGATTTTCAACTAAATACTTTTGAGCTACCAAGGGGACCTTATGGACTTGTAGCTTGAAGCTCCAACGGTACGTCAATAATTAATTAAACTCTTTAATTATATTATCCACCATCCGTTAACTGTCGAGTACTCCACTAAAGATCGACAGCTGCACTATTCGCACTACAGATATATTTCTGTGTCCATTGGATATAACCAATCAACAGTACGATGACCCTTCACAAATTGCTTGTAAGTACAGCTAGGCCAAATTACCGTTTTACTCCTATAGTTACATCTAACTCTTTAAGTACCACTGATTCCTCTAATGAATAATAGATCATAGTCCTACTTGTTGGGGTTGATGACCTAAATCTTCTAGGGTCTTGTAGTTTGTAAACACATGTATGAACAAACATTTGTGATGTAATAATATGAGATATTTTATTCACTACAGTCTATGAAATATGAGATATTTTAGTTGCATTAACCACAAACTAATAAACTAAGATCCCTGGTTGTCGTTGTTACTTAAGCATGTATGTGGAGACATACAAGTGAATCATGCTTTAAATGATGACCTAAATGGTTTGTAGTATATGGATAAAGGAGGAAAACCTTATCCTGGTGATGCTACGAGTGTGGCTCGCTTTGTAGATGTTACAAGTATTGTAAAGTGCTACAAATGGTTTGATCCTGATCATTCATGTATTAGACATACGAGCGGGGATGCTCTATACAAAGGAGTTTGTATAAGACCGGACTATGAAATGTTTAGTTTCGTTATATAACACCGTTCGTGACAGAGACTTTCATTTCACTAGGATGACCATAGGTAACATGACTTTAATCCTGAGTGAGTTGGAAACTCCTGCCTATGAGGGTAGTCCTTTGATTTACATAGGTGTGAGTGGCCAGATCGTCGACTCAAACCTACCACTTTGGGGATTCGTCTGATGGGGGGTTGAGAACTCAGCTACACAAGATGGAATTCACTCCTTCCCCGAAGTAGGGGTAAGTAGATAAATTGCACCCTTAAGGGCTGATTTCGAGGTTTGAAAATTATGGCACCACACCTTCTCTTGGCCCGAGAAGTGATTACTCATAGTATTGATGGAACATAAAAAATGCATGCACAACGGAAGTGATGAAATCAACAACATTCTAATTGCAATAAAAACAGAATAAGCATGCAAATGGGATAAAAAAAATACAACCTTTGAAGACTCCACCACAATCTTCCTCTCCCAAGCTCGATCGATACCACCAACGGTAAATCCCACTATTCTCCGGTTGAAGAACACGATTGTGGGACCGTTATGTTAGTGAAAATAAGGGAATTTCACTATAGAAAGAAGGATAGTAAAGAAAATTTGTGGTGGAAGAATTTAGGTCAAAAGTTGTGGAAGCATTAGTCTTGTAAAATTAAAAAAAACAAAGCCTTTTATAGAGAAAACACATGTAAAATCCCATTTTGCATGTCTTCCATCTCAAACACCATTAGCATGTAATCTGTAGGTGTCCAGCTTGGAAAATGCCTCTTCAATGTCTACTTAGTTAGTGGGAAAATCCAACAATTGGATTTTTCCACTGACTAATTTTTTTTTATTAACAAAATGAAATACAATTTTCAAATTTTGGTAATTATTTAATTAAAACAATTCTAATTAAATAAAAATAAACAAATTTAATATGACATATTAAATTGTTTAAGACACCTAGTTTTGATTAATCACATTAATTAAGTTTAAAAAATACTTTCATGCTAATGATCAAGTGTACTCTAAAAAATAAATAATTAATAAATTAATTATTTAATTGTAAATTATATCTCATATAAAATACAATTTTCCCTTAAGACTGAATTTGAACATTTCAAATTCTCACTTCACCTAGTTCTTTAATTTTGTTCGTATTGAGCTAGTAAGGAGACCTGATGAACCAACAGATCATGAGCTCCAACGATCCGAGACTAACCGGTCAAACTTTTTAACCTAGTTAATCAATATTCGTTAACTAACAGGACTGTCTACTATAGCCTGTAGTTGCACTCACCTCACTGTAGATATATTATGTGTCCATTTGATATAACTGTCATCAATAAGTTGATCCTTTACAGGTTGTTCATAACCTCAGCTAGGTCAAATACTGAAATACCCCTGAGTTACATCTTTTCTCCTTTAAGTACCATTGTCCCTCTAATGAACAATTGATTTAGGATCATAACCACTAAATCCATTTCCTCTCAGGCCAATGAGAGGATAGAGCCCCTTGTTCAAAACTCAGGATCAGCTTTTAAGAGAACAACCTTTCTACAATCCTTAAAATGGGTAGGAGTGAATTCCATCTTGTAAATTATATGTCCCCAGCCATCTACCTGGTCTTATCCCTGAAATGGGAGGCGTATTGAGCAGCGACGTTGGGTTTACCCTCACCTATTCAGATCAAGGGACAATCGCGAATAAACAGGAGTTCATAGACAACTCATGATTCATATCAAGTTATCTAGGTCATCAAGAAGTGAAATTAATCAGTGTTAACAGTAAACGGTGCTAATACGTAACAATGATTATTTCGTGGTCTGTCTTACACAATCACATCGTGTAGAACACCCATGCTCACATGTCTTTACTTGAGCGAACAGATCACATCGTTTAGGACACTTTATAACATTTTTAACAATCATAAAGCGGGTCGTATTCAATAATATCTCCAGAAATAGGTACTCAACCTAATCCAAGTACTATAGACGGTTTAGGCTATTTTACTCGAACTCGATCTAGTTTATGTCTCCACATAAAGTCCAAGTATTCATAAAAATAGCCAAGGGTTCGTAGTTTATTGGATTTAGAGTTATTAAACAATCAACAACTCTTGTCTAAATAAACTTCATATATGTTTACTGTGTACAAAACTACGAGTTTTACGACATGTAACCCAACAAACTCCTACTTGGACTAAAACTTCTAGTGGGTCACAACAAAGTTGAGTGTTGTGAGGAAAAATAAATACAATAAACTAGGGCATCTCATACCCACATTTTCTCCCACTTGCCCTATTTATTCTACAGTAGTCCTAAACGCTTTAGGTGACCCTTGAAAATCTTAACCGAGAAGGCCTTTGTAAACGGATCAGCAATATTGTCCACATTCTTAACAATAGTCCAATGTTCATAACCAGGATTGGACTGATACCTATTGACAGTCCCTACTGCAAAGCATATGTTTCGATGAGTACATAGCATTGCATACATCAGACTTCTGACTACTGATGCATAGGGAACCCGTCTCATATCCTCAACTTCTTGAGGTGTCTTAGGACATTGTTCCTTCTATCCTTAAATCGGGTAGGCGTGAATTCCATCTTGCACCCTATGTTCCCAGCTATCTACCCAGTCTTACCCCTGAGCTGGCGTTGTTAAGCTAATTCTCACCTATGCAAATCTAATAATAATCCTAAATAAACAGGAGTTCATAGTTAGCTTAGGATTAAAGTTAAGTTACCTAGGTCATTGCATAGCCAGTCCTAAACAGTAAGCAGCATTCTAAAGTAAGAGTGACTTATTTCTTGGTCCGATCTTATGAAAACTCATTACATAGGGCACCCACACTCCTCATGTCACCACATGAAAAATTTAGGATCACTTTGTTTGTAGCATTTTACAACTCCTTGTAACAACAACAAAGTAGGTCGCATCCAATAGTGTTACTAGAATAAGGTACCAACCTTATTCGTATACTATAGATCATTTTGACTATTTACTTGAACCTAATCCACTTTTATGTCTCCACATAAAGTTCAAGTATTCATATAATATCCATGGATCTTAGTTTCTTAGATTTGGTATTTACAAGTGCAATTTACAAATTCAATAACAACTTTATTGAAGAAATGTTGAATAACATATTTATTGATAATAGAAAATATTTAACTCTAGAAACTGCGAGTTTTAGGACATACAACCCAACATAAAGGACATTTTAATATCTCCCACTACTTCAATTGAGATGAGCTTTCTGTTGCCAACTAGTAGAAGTTATTCTACTAATTTAAGTATTTGCCAAGAAACACAATTTAATTGTAATACCAAGAAAAAAAATTATAATCAATTCCTCATTAACTAATGAGTATAACAAAAATCCATTTTTGGATACAACAAAAATAGACAATTTTTTTGCTTTTGATAATCCTAGCCTAACGAAGTAAAAAATTCTGAGAGTGAATCCTTGTTCAACTATCAAAGTGTGAATCTTTATTCCCCACCAATAACTTAGTAAATGAAATTTACTTACTCTTATTTTTCTTCTTTTTTTAGGTATTTTTAAAATTCCTCACCATATAACATCCCAAGCTAATTTGGAAACTTTTTCCTTATTGGCTCTTTCACAAAAACTTTTCTTGAACTCAGATAATACTTAACTTTTGAGGTCATTTAGTTTCCTATGACTTTAACATACAATATGTTATAGTCATGACTTTATCTTCTAATCCAGACACACCTTATGTTATCTAGATGATAAAAGTAAGCTATCACGTTGTTTATAATTCATGGACATTTCATTAATTGACAACACCCTTTTGGGAACATTTTCAAGTTGAAGACAAATTTGAAATTACACTGCCATTATGTGCTGATAACATTTTTCCAAGTAAAACACCTAAGACTTATATCAATATTCAAAATTAAAACTCCTGAGAGAAATTGTCATAACTTTGAAATATATAAAGTGTGTTATTTGATTATATGTAATCTTTTATCCATTCTAATTCTATATAGAAATTAAAAGAATGATCCCAATAGATTTAATATGAATCTTATTCATATTAATCTAAAATTTCTATTGATATGATACTCCAGTGATTTAGAACAAAAGTCACTGTAGGGCAATCAGTTACCCTTCACTGAATCGAGATTCTCAACTAAATATTACACCAGAATAATTCTTATTCCTATAATATTTAGTTACCATTATTTTGATCAGAATTTCATTAACCACCTTAATGAAATCTTGTAAGTGTAACCAATTATTATGAAATTTATAATTTTTGCCCCTACAAGTCTGTCGTAGGGAAGAACAATATTGAAAACAAAAAATATAATCCTATCTTTTTCAAGACTTGACCCTGATATTAACTCATGCAAACATCCTTCATAGGGAGACACATTAAAAGCGCCTGAAGACTAAGCATGAATCTCATGTCGTCAACTACTAATGGAGACCGCAGGATGTGTTAACATACGTCCCTCTCTCACTTACTATAAATACTTTCTCTCTAATTTACCTTAATATTGATCCATGCAAACACCATCTATAGTGGGACACATCAAAGGCGTCTCAAGGCCAAGCAGGAATCTCACAGTATAAATTATCTGAGAACTTAGGAGAATCATACATATCATATATATATCATTTTTCCTCTCACTAAGTATTTTTCAATTGAAGGTTTACTACTTAGGTAAATTAGACTAAAAAATTTATCTAAGTCTTGTTAAGTTTGCCCAATATAACTCTTGTATTGGATAGTTTAACAATGTATAATTATCATTTATTAAATATTATTCTAATAATCTATTGCATGCTTATAAAACATTTGGCTAATTCACCTTCAAGGTCGGTTCTCCAGTAGGGGTGTTCCGTTTTTGTCAGCTTTAATACCCCAATCCTAGAAAGAACGTTCCTTAGAAAAAGGTCCCTTATAGGCAAGTGTTCTATAAATTTAATCTCTTTTTTTTTCATCTTAATCCTATTAAAAGAAAATAAATTTTTTTAAAAAAATTAATCTCATTATAATAAAATTTGAGGATTAATTAAACACGTTTTAAATCATTTAAAAAAAATTAATTAACCTTATCCTAATCGCATTGGGCTAGCATGAAATCGAATCATATGCATCTCATGGTATTATTAACTCAACATAACAATTATAAACTAATTAATAAAACCATATTCCATGCATATCACATTCACTAACATACATAATATAACTCTTATATTAATGCTAATGAATAGATATAATATGCATGTTTTTAATCATACATTAAAACATATAATATAACTCTTATATTATAATCATGCAAACTATATAATATGATCATACATATACATACTTTAGGAATTAACCTAAACTTTATGAATATAACATTTATATTTAAATATGATGCACGATCGTGTATTTTTTTAATTAATATAACTCTTACATTAATACTAATGAAACCAATAAACATGCTTTCGTATAATATAACACTTATATTAAATATGATGCATGTACATGAATATTATATCATGCATTCATATAATATAACATTTATATTAAATATAATACATGAATATGTTTATCCTAAGATGATATTTTAAATTGTATGATATAATGCAACATATAATTAATACAATTAAAAATGCATCTCATGCATATTAAAACTATATTATAACAATAATAGACCACATATTAGCACCCCGATAAAAACATTAAATTAAATTACATGAATTTAATTTAAAAACACATGCCTTCAACTATTAGAAGAAAATAGTCACTTTCATGCTTGAAAAAAACTGCCACATTCACGTTGGAGTTTTCCAGGCTTTCCATGATGTACAAACAAGGGCGGATGACAGTCAGAAACTTTTAATCACAAAACATGACGGACGACATAAATCTACACAGAAACCTCTCAGGTATGTACTCCAAAATCCCTTTTCACCTCTATTTTTGGCCTTTTTCACAAGAAACACTTCATCATGAGCGATCCTGACTTACATACTCGATCGACCGAATAAATTCCTAAAACACCGATTCTTTACGTTGATCAAATCAAAGTAAAAAGTTGTAAATTTAATTGTCAATATTTGTAAACATCTATTATGCAAAAAATAACCCACATTCTCTCTAATTTTTTATTTCAAAAATGAAAAATTGAGACATGATTTTTCTTTGAGACTAATTGAAGGAATCGATTTCTCGGCGGAAGTGCATACATGCGTGTGCCATCAAAATTCGTTTTAGAAAAATTGATAAGACAAAGAAATTACATAATAGGATAAAGATAATTCATAAACATGTTGCACAGTGAGTAAGACATACTCTTAAAGACCTCCTTCAATATTTTCCTCTGTACGAACTTTTTGAAGACGTTCTTCAAGAATTCCTTATCCGCGATCTCACGAACAACCATGAATAAGGACATCATCACAGTGTCTTCCTTGCTATTCTTAGGCAAGAATTGAGATTATGAGATCTCAACTTTGGAGATGGAAAGAATAATTTTTACAGAAAAAATGGTTCTGTAAAAATTCCTTTTGAGAGAGATGTTTCTATCTTTTAGAGAGAATTTGCAATGCATTCTTATAAAATCAACAACAATTGTGATTTTAATCAAACTACTGCTCATCTCTTAACGTGAAAACAATGAGAGAAAAATGGTTGGAGGGGGAGTTACAACTCCCATCCACTCACCTGTGTAATGATCCCCTTTGGGAATTATACTTATCTTTAATTGATTAAATATATATCTTAAAATCTATTTAATATATAATTAAATCAATAGTATTAATTAATTAATAATTAAATATCATATATTTAATTATATTTGAATCATATTCAAATAATATCCTCTCATATAACATATAGTTTTAGTATGAATCTTATTCAAATTAATTTTTAACCTATAGTTTTATATGAATCTCATTCATATAAATAATATTTAAATCTTATTCAAATATTTATCTCTCTCATATAATAAAGTATAATTTGAATCTTATTCAAAATTAACTTTATAATATAATGTATCTATATACATTATACTAATTGTATCTCATACAATTAATTTTCTTATTTAATTTGAACAATCAAATTAATCCGAAACAAATGATTCTTGTTTTATCCTTAGTGAGCTAGCAAGGGGACCTAATGAAGTTACAGATTAGAAGCTCTAATTCTATGAGATTAATTAGTTAAACTTTTTAATTAGATTAATCAACATTCATTAACTGCAGGTCCCTCCACTAAAGATCCACACTTGCACTCTTTGCACTGTAGATATATTTCTGTGTCCACGGATATAAGCAATCAACAGTAAGTCAACACTTCACAAATCACTCGTAATTATAGCTGGATCAAATTACCATTTTACCCTTATAAGTATATCTAACTATTTAAGTCCAACTGATCCTCTAATGAACAACCTGTTTATGGTCTTACCACAAACAAAACCCTCTCGGGCTAGTGATAGAGATGGACCCCATTGTTCAAGACTCGGAGTCAATACTTAAGGGAGTAATTCATTTACTTACGCTAAAGAAAGAAATGAGTGAATTCCATCTTGTGTAGCTATATTCCCAACTCGAACAAATCTCTAAAATGGTAGGTATATTGAGTCAGCGAATCTAACCACTCTCACTCATACAGATAAAAGGACTGTCCTCATAGACATGAGTTCACAACTCACCTAGGATTAAGATTGAGTAACGTATGGTCATCCTATAAAATGTTAATCTTTTCAATTAACGATGTTTTTTAGAGAGACTAATTATTTTGCGATCCGATCTTATAAAACTCTTTGTATAGGATACGCCTACTCACATGTCGCATGAACGATTAGAATCAAATCATTTGTAACACTTTGCAACTTCTGTAATAATTACAGTGTGGGTTGTATCCGTAGTGTCATCGAGATAAGGCACCCAATCTTATCCATATACTATAGACCTTTTAAGTTATTGTTTAAACATGATCTACTTGTATGTAAACCATATACATGTTTAAGTTACATAAAATAACCTTGGGTTTTTCTTTAATAGATAATCACATATAAAATAATCAATCATTATTTCAAATAACATATTAACTATGAGGCTTTAAGACATACATCCTAACATTATCTCATCTGTTTTCTCATCTTTTGAGGCTCTAATCGGTCCTCGTTCTTTAGTGGGGCTCTTCAATCCTAGCCTCATCTTTTTATCCTCAGTTTGGTCCTCTCAGCCTCGTCGTTAGTTGCCTGGTCTCGACCAAGTTCATCTTAGCTTCAGCATGGACTCCTCGGCACAATTTGTACTATTAATTTTAGTTCGTTAGTTCTGATGGCCTTGTTATGCGTTGCTTCATGTTGCTTTCATGGTTCTACAATTTTAGTTTGTCTTATTGGATTTTTCTCACCTAAGGTCAGCCTATCCTTTGGCTTTAGAACACAATACTTCGTATCTCCCACATCTTAACCAAAGGGCATTTTTCCTTTGCAGGATCACATACTAATTGTTCCACCTGAACCATTACTGAAGGGTTTAGCTTGTCTAAAATCTAAAGTAGTCGAGTTAAATCACGACCCATTCCAGTTATTTGCTTTTCTAATGTTTCCAATCTTTCATCAGGTCGAGGCGGTGTTTGATTTCTTATCTTCTATAGGTGGAAGTCTTGGTCTAAGTTACCTCCGTCCATGTTCCTAATCTCGTCCTTCTTACTCATATTTTATAAGATATGAAGATTATAGGTAGAACACTTTGTTCTCCACAGACGACGCCAAAATGTTGATGCAAAGTTTGGGATAGAGGGAATGCACTAACCCTCATGTGACACCAACGATTAAAATTTGTTTGAAGAGGAGAAGAACGTGGTCTGCAAAAGAGAAAACCTGCAAAATAGTGTGGTACTTGCTACACACACTTTAATGCTTAATCAAAGAGTAGAAGAATGTAGAAGCTAAAGAGTTCGGGAGTAGAACTCAAGTTACCTCTATGAAATTATAATGATGTATTTATAGAGAAAGTTGACCTAGGGGTATTCTCTAAAGTTTCAGAGTCGCCTTAGGATAATCAGATAACCGATCGGGCCAAGAAGTGTGTCTGGTTTTGTGCTTGGTTCGAGTCGGCTTCGACTTTAGACCTGAGGCCAAACGCCTTCCTTAGACTATATTTTGGGTCTAATATGTCACCTTAGGCTGGGGCATGCATGTAATATGCCCCGTTGGGCATTTGAAAATGGTCTGCCTCGAAGCCGAGGTTGCTGGCTTGGGCCAAATCCAAGCTACCACCCTTTTCCTAGGCCCATTTTAGTCTTTAGTTGACACTTTCGACTCGTATCATGCTTCTTCTTGGCTTTATCGTTCCTAAACATCAATTTACCCTTCGGTCCAAAATCACCCATAACAACTTTGATCTCAATCTCGATCCTGGTCGATATGACACTAGAAAAATTAAGAGTTGAGAAGTGAGTATAAATATAAGAGTTCTTTAAGAGACTGGTAAAAGTAGACAGATGGTAGTTAAGTCTTTCCTCCCACTCGCCCAAAAAAACTGAAATATTTTCTATTTCTTTTACTTTTTACTTTTTAAATGTTACGACTATAATTTTGAATCTCAAAACTATTATTTCAATGTGTGTAATAATTTCATATATGGAAACTTGTTAACTTCAAATCTGAAATGTTTTTTTGGTCTTCAAAATCATAGGCTTGTTTTTCTAGTCATATGAATTCTTCATCATCTTTTTCTTCAAATGGTTTTACTCATTGATTTTGAGCTTTCTCTCTTATTTCCAACCCTCTCTATGATGAGTGAACGTTCGAGGGAGGTGTTGTGTTAACCTTGGGGCATAGCAACTGTCATACATAATTTTTACCAAGATTAGGCTAAATTTTCTTTCAAGGTAGTGATCTCTATGACACAACACTATAGATCCAGAATCAATGGCAAACAACAATTGTGTGTCCATATTTTGTTTTGGGTTAATATATATACATGGATATATATATATATAATACTTATAAGAGAAATTACATTTTTAGTCCTCGAGTTTTGAAGAATATGTGCGTTTGATTCTTGAGTTTTAAAACATACATTTTTAGTTCCTGAGTTTTTTAAAATAGTTCATTTCATTCTTAAGTTTTCAAAATATACCCTTTTAGTCCACGGATTTTTAAAAATAGCTTTAAAAGGTCCTTGTAATAATTTGTCATTATTGTTTTAAAATGGAAAAATAATTTTTAAAAGATCATATCTTCTATCTAAAATTATTTTTTAAACAAATTTTTGTAATTCAAAATTTCATATAACTATATAAAATGAAAATAAAAAATATTTTGGAGATCTCTTAAACCCATTCTTAAAAACTTAGGGACTAAAAATTTATATTTTCAATACTTAGGGTCCAATTTCACCCATCCTAGAAAACTTAAAGACTACAAAGATATGTTTTAAAAACTCAAAGACCAATCATACCTATTCTTCAAAACTCAGAAACTAAAAAGATAATCTGCCCTACTTACAATCATGTTCTTTAATGTTATGATTTGAATTGGAAATTAAGACAATAAGTTGATAGTAAAGTGTGAAGAACTCAGTGATGGTTAGTGTGTAATTCTTTTCATGAGGTTTAAAATTCAAAATTCCATACTCAAATTATTGTACTAATTAAAAAAAAAAAAAAAAAGGACATTTGCAAAAAGGGAAAACCCACATCTTTGTTGTTTGCAAAAATGACAAAAACGAAGCAAACCCACGTATAAAATGATGTAAAATGTCGCAAATGCCCTCACTATACTGATATATACTTGATACATTTGATATACTTGATAATGATGCATTTGACTGATATATTTGATATAATTGTCAATCATGCACTCGTTCATACTGCTGATAAACTTGATACACTTGACTGATATACTTGATATTGATGTATTTGACTGACAAACTATTGATAAATTTGTGAATCATGCACTTATTATACTTCTGATAAATTTGATATACTTGATTAATGATGTACTTGACTGATAAACTATTGATAAAGTTGTCAATCATTCACTCATTTATATTGCTGATAAACTTGATACACTTGACTGATATACATGATAATGGTACACTTGAATGATATACTATTGATACATTTGACTGATATACAGTCTTTAAGCTTGATAATGATGCACTTGACTGAGTTGATATACTTTATAATGATACAACTAGATTTTTATAAAAAACAAAAAAGTCAAACATTTTCTTCTTCACAAAAACAAACCTCCTCCCAACATTTTTGTTTCACCAACTAACAACTCCTCCACACCATCTATCCCGACTACTGCTCTACCTCCTTGCCGTTTACCTTTTTTTACCGCCGCACATTCGACGTGGGTCTTTCTCTCTCTCTCCCTTCCTTCCTCCCACTAGCATTGCTCTACCATTTGTTGTTGGCCGATGCTTTGTCATATTTACAAAATATTAAATATGGATGTCACACTTACAAAATAATATATTCAATTTGTCACCAATTGCAACTTCCAAAAAAACATGCATGGTTAATTTCTATAGAAAAAATATGAAAAAAGTTCATATATAAAAAGTAGAGAGTGAAAAAAGTAACATCATCATTGTTGGTTACTATTATTCATGAAGTCAAAAGCTGGCGGGACAATGGGTTGACCCAACAACCTAAAATTATGTTTCTCTGATATAGTCGAGAGTAGGAAGGAAAGGTGAGAGAAAATTGAATTGATACCTTCATTTTTAAATTTCTATAATTATATATTTTGCATAAAAATTAAGGCCGTAAAAGAAATACTCTTAAATGTTAGGGAAAAAAAAAACCCTTAGGATTGTTTTGTTTTTTTGAAAATGTAGATAACTGAAATATCTATATATTTAGAATTATAAATGTCAGAAACTAAAGATGTTTCACATCCTTTGATAATCATGTTTGTTTCAAATAAATATATTTAAAGATATATGAGAATACTTGGATGATTTGTGTTTGTTTTGTTGGAATTTTACTCGAAAATATCTTAAATTTATGTAATGTTCCAAGAATATCCTTACAACTATTCATTAGTTTATAATTAATTAAATATAACATTTTTTTTTATTAATTTGAACTTTTTAAATTAATATAATCTTTATGTTTTATTTTTATTTTTTTATTTTTCTCAACGAAATGATATATATATATATATAAATGAGTTTAAAATTTTGTTATAAAATAAATTTTAATTTTAATATCTTTTTTAAAAAAATAAAACAGCTACAATATAACCAAAAAGAGTGAAATACATGGTTGATAATATTTATTTTAATTATAAATAAAATAAAGAAGAACATATATATATTATATATATTAAAAAAAGTATAAAAAAAAAAAAAAAAGATGCCCTCAACTTGGGAATCTAAAAAACCTATGTTTCAGAAGGGCATCCAAAACTCTTGAGATGTCCTTTATAACGAAATTTTAAGATGTTCGAGAATCTTTGGATGTCAGGACATTTTTTATTACTGCAAAAACAAACGAAATAATCTAGATGCCCACTTTATGGGAATCTTAGATTCTTACGAAACAAACAACCCTTTAAATTAAAAAGGGAACCTAGAATAAGTATAGTGGCAATGTTTGAATCCTAATTTTATAATCAAGTTCTTCCATTTTTTGTCCAACATTTTAATAGATTTTTACTCTAATGTAATTTTGAAATATCTATAAAATGTCAAGGCTAATATTATAATTAAAAAAAAAGGAGTACTTTTGAAACAGACAAGTTTGGGATATGTTGTAAAACTTTAATTAATTTAAGTTAAGGATTTAGTTTTGAACTCCAATGATTGTTCCCTTTTATTTTTGCATAACAATTAAATTAAAAATTGTTATTGTTAAATTATATATTTGTTTGTATAGACATGCATGATGAGTTAGTAAATTTTTTGTATTTTTTTCCCACATATTTTTTAGTACTCCTTTGTCACATACATTAGTTTACTATCCAAGTTTCATAATACTGTAGATGTTTTATTAAAATGAATATTTATGATACATATAAGTTTTCTTCCATTATCATAAATGTTGATGCGAAAATTGTAACAAAAACAACAAAAGAACAGTAGTTGAAAACAAGAGAGAAATATTATACGAAAGAGTAAGTGTTTCAATTGATTTCTATATTCATTGAAGTAAAAACATTATAAGTATTTATAAACAAATTAATAAACGATCCAGTAATGCATTGTCCTTCCATTTCTATTGTTATCCTTGAAATTCTCTCTTAATCAAATCTCACTAAGCCTTTAGGTCACTAACTCCTAAATAAAAGTCAATAATATAAATTAAAACTAAAAATTATTTTGATTAGTTATAAATTAAGGTTCCATTTGAGATTGCTTTTGCAAACATAAAAAGCAATTGTATGAGAATTTTAACTACCTTGGTTGTTTGATAAATCAATTTATTAATTAATTTACCAATAATAACTTTTAAATTTATTCTAATATGTTAAAGCTATTCGATGGAACTTTTAGGTTTCGTTTGGGATTATTGCAGTTTTTAAAATAATTGCTAACAATTATCCTTTTATAAAATTCAGCTAAGAAAAGAAGTAAAATTGTGTTTAGTAACTTTCAGCTTAAACTTAATAAATATAAAAACATCTTACATAATAACTAAAATGGTCCTATTGTCATTTTTTTTTAATTTTTTTTTTGTAATTTAAAATTTTAAATAATTGTTTAATATGATAGATTTTGTTTATTATAGATTATTTCTTAAATATTAAGAAAAATAGCTTTATTTAAAAAATATATGAATATGGTATTTTTAAAAAAAAAAAACATTTAACTCATGAGAAAATGAAAATAGATTTGATTAGATGAGAAATATATAAATATATAAACAAATATTTTTTTAAAAGTATAAAATTGAAAACTAAATGTTAATTAAAAATTCTACTTAATTTTAGAAGAATCTAAAAGCCAGTAGGATATTACTTTTAAAGTAAACCTGAAATTAACATGTTTTTAAAAGTGATTTTAATATATTTAATTTAATCAATTCCAAATGGCTTTTTGACACAGCCAAATGTAGTCGTAGATTGTAGCTTTCTTTAAAATTTGGTATATTACCTTATTCATCTCAAATTTATCTTTCCATTAATTTAATCACATTTATTCTAAATCTTAATGGTAATTTATTATAATATTTATTTTAAAATATTTTTTTTATAAAAAAAAACTTAGATTAAATAAAATTAGTTTCCATTCCATTCATATATATTTTCAAATAATTTATATTATAATAAATTACAAATTAAATATGAATACAAAAAATTATTAAAATAATAGTTTGTTTTTGTTCATATAACTAAGGGTAATTGTTTTAAATGACCAAATTACAAAAAATATTTTCAAATATAGCAAAATATCATTCTCTATCACAGATAGACAGTGACATTTTGCTATATTTGTAAACAAGTTGGCTTATTTTCTTATATTTGAAAACAACTCTATAACCAAATTACACAAATTTAGTGTTAATTTACTAAACGTCATGTTAGTTTTTTTTTCTAAAATCAAACTTTACATAACACTATTTTACTTCTTTCACATCTCATTTTTTCCAAAAGCATAACTACCAGCAATTTTTTTAAAAGGTATAACAATCTCAAACTAAGTCTAAGTCTGCACTAAATTTTCAACAAAAAAAATCTAGATAAAAAAATACACTAAACATTCTCATGACATGTATAAATGGTGAATTTGTAATTTGGAGAATAGAGAACCTAGAAAACAAAGAAAAAAGACTTTGATACCAAAGTCAGAGATGAAAAATTATGTAGTAGAAAAGAAATTAAAATTTTAAATTATGAATAAAGTCGTATGAAGTTATAATAATGTATATATAAAGAAAATGACTTGAAGTTTATATTTAGGTGAGATAAATTTTTTCTGATCAGACAGAATCTAAGATAAGATCTGATTAGACCAAATGACCTGAAGTTTATATTAAGATGAGATAAATTTTTTTTGATCAGACAGAATCTAAGATCAGATCTGATTAGACCCGCAATTAGTTGGCCTTAAACTTATTTTAGCCTAATTTCAACATTTTTCTTATATTTTTGACATATCTCATCAAGACCAATTTCAACAATACTCCATAATTTTTTTTTTTTTTTAAAAAAAACACTTTTGGTTCCTAGACTTTCATGAAAGTGATGATTTAGTCCCCGAACTTATGTTTATAACGATTTAGTCCATATACTTTCAATTTTGTAAGAATTTAGTCCTTGAAACTTAGTATGTAATAATTTACTCAATGTACTTTCAAATTTGTAACAATTTAGCCCTTAAGTTAAAAAAAAATGCTTCAAAATTGGGTGTAAATTTTTATTACTTTATGATGCAGACTTTGTATTTAATAAAAATATTGAGTCTCTAATTAGTTTATCGATTTATTTAGGTAAGAAAACTCATTAAATCTTCACACTCATTTCGGATGAAGTTGTTACAAATTTGAAATTATAATGACTAAATTATTACATACTAAAGTTTAAGGACTAAATTATAACAGATTTGAAAGTATAAGAACTAAATCATTACAAACATAAAGTTTAGAGATTAAATTGTTATTTCTTTGAAATGATTTTAATTTTTTTTCTCAAAACATTTCTAAAATTTTGAATTACCAAATATTATAATCTTTATTTAGCATTAAAAAGCAAGAAAGAAATGTTCGATTCCATCCTATATTATGAAGATGCTATGCCTATGCTATGTATAGCTAGCTATCCACTTAAATTTAAAGAGAGAGAGGAAAAAAATATGATAATAATGAAAAGGAGTGATTAGATTAGAGGTTAGGCGTGAAGATATGAAGGAAGTGGAGCCAAACCACTAAAAATTGTCCCATGATTACAAGGGAGGGGGCCCACTTAAGGTGGCCATGATTGGAAATCCATCATCACTATGTTTGAAAATTAAATTCCTTTATTTACTTTTTTTAAAAGATTAAATAAAATTTTAATTCTAATTTATGTGAAACTAAATATAATTCAATTGGCATTTGAATGTTTTCATAATCACGAGATATATAGGTTGAATCTCCTACTTCCAGAAAACTTCAATTTGAATTTCATTTTAAAGTTTTACGTTTAATTTTCTATTTTGAAAAATATTATTATTTTTTTCTCTATTAATTTTCATTTATGGTATGAAAATTTATAATTTAGTTAAATATTAACTTTTTTAACTAACATTAAATTTTATTTAAAAATATGAAAATTAAAATTGAAAATTTAAAAGGAAAATTCTTATAAATAGAAAAATTCTAAAAATATTTACACTTTATAGAAAAAAGTTTCAAAAGTAAATATTTTTGGAACTTTTTGCTTTAAAGTATAAATATTTTTTTTTAAAAATTATATTTAAAAAGACTCTACTTAAAAATGTGTAGAGGAAAATAAAATTAAGCCGGAGTTTAGAGATAAAATATAGCTTCAAGTAGAAGTTGTTGGAGTAATCAATATTTGATATTGATGTTGATAATTATTTATAAAAAAATTAAAAAGAAACGAAAAAATTCAAAAAAATTTGAATCAAAGAAATAAATATTCTATGTTTTTTAAATAAGTTAAATATTTATTATTTGCACTATATGATATTTTGTTACATTTTTATATTTTCTTTTTATTTTATATACTTTTCTATGGAATGAAAATGTTGATTCATCTTTTCAACGTTAAAATGTTAATATTTTAATACCATGGTAACTACTAACCAGGGTTGGTCAAACGTTTTAGCGCATGCTTATGGTTTTTGTTTTTTCTCTCTCTATTTGGCCCTTTTTTTTTTCACTCTTTGGGCCCTACCAACTCCTGGAAGTCCTTCTCTCACTTTTGTTTTTCCATTTTTAAAAAAATCAAATTTCTTTATGATTTTTTAAAAATCCATGAATAGTGCTGCAATGATAATGATTTTGTTTTTGTTTTTTAATTTTTTATTATTAAAATACATTTTATTCAATTTTTGGACCATAAAATTGAAAACATGTAGTAATGATAGGGGGAATATGAAAATTCAACATGAACTTGGTAAACTCGATATTTTTTTTTTTTTGAGGAATAAACTTGATCAATTTTAATTCAATTTTAATTCAATTTTAATTCAATTTTAATTCAATATTAAATTACTGCTTAAATTCTTATAAGTATTTGCAATTTCTATTCTATGATAAAATTAATGGAAAATTTTAGTGGAGAAACGGATCATGTAGTAAAATTTGCAACCAACATTTGAACTTTTTTTAATTTAATGATATATCTCGATAATTTGAGGTAAAAGATGTAAATTTTGTTAAGTTAATCGATAAAAAAAGACGATTATTTTACCTAAAAAAAATTATTTCCAAAATCAAAATAATTTTCACCCAAAAGAAAAAAAAAAATAAAAAAGCCACTATAATTTGAATGTAGATTCCAATATTTGTATACCCAAAATAACTATTAATTTTTCTAGATGAAAATTTTTAATATTGCAATAGTATATATTATTTCCATTCAATAGTTAACCTATTATTAGTAGGGATAACAATAGGGGTGGAGGGGATTAGGAATGCACTCACCATCTTTGTCTCCGAGATTTATCATCTCCATCCCCCACCATATTCTCCATTTTGGAGAGTTGTATTCTCCATTTGAGCATTTTTTATTGTACATTTAATAAAAAAAAAACTTAAAGTTATCATACTATAAAATAAAACTTATAAAAAATTAAGTTATTGTTTTATATTATAAAATGAAAAAAAATGATATATATATATTTGGAGAGGGAAAACTCTCTCCTCGTTTCCAACTAGGAGTCGTTTTGAGTCCTTAGTTTGACTCCCATCCTCTCTCACACAGGAGATTCTCTATCCTATCTATGGGAATTTGATCATGCGGGAATTTTTGTCAACTAGTTATTAAATGAAACATTATTTTACTCAATTCTCAAATGTTAGCAAGTAATGAATTGAGGCTCATAATATTATATATTTTCTTGTTCTTTCACCAAGCTCTTCTTTCTGGCAAATAACATTCATGCCAAAATAAATATAATTCTTTTTTATTTTAAGTATAACAACTACGATCAGAAGATTGAACCTCCGACCTATTTAGATCGAAATGTTAAAACCACATAACTAAACTTGCTTCGGCAAAATAAACCTAAAAAAAAAAACGTTGGCCTTGAATAGAAGTTTTAACAGAATCCGAGGTGGCAAAGGTGGGCTCCAGTTGCCCTTCTCTTAGCGTTGACTAAGAAACAAAAATTTGGTTCGTTTTCTTTATTGGTGTGCGGCCATGGCCACGTGGGTCCCACTAACCAAAATCAAAATCACAACACACCTGCCAAAAGCAATTTCCTTTTCCACTTCTCACTCTCACTCTCTCTTTCACTTTGATTCTCAAAAAGCAATTTAGGAAGAAGAAAGGAACCGAAATCCCATATGAAAAAGAAAGGGAAAACAATACAACCCATTTCATTTTTGGGTTCCCCTAAATTTACTCCCATCTCAATCACAAAAACTCTTAAACCCACCTTCTTTCTTCTTCTTCTTCAATGGTGGTATAACGCTTCATCTCTGTTTCTCTTTCATCTTCGCTTATGGGTTCTTTTTGTAATGTGGGTGTGGAGGCTGGGTGTTGTGAAGTTTCGTGAAATCGCCTCACGTTTTGGAGGGAGGAGATATGAAGAAGCGGCCAAATGGGGCTTTGGTTTTGCTCTGGTTCATCTTTGTGGGGCAATTTTGTACCAATGCCTCTGCAACTGTAGAAGGCGATTCCCATTTCTTTAATATTGTTTATTATGATTTCTCTTTTCTTACTACTGATTTGCTTGTTATACTTGCGTAGATGAAAAGAGTGTGTGAAGTTCATCGATGTTTTCGAATTCAATTCTTTTTGGGCAATTTACTTCTTTGCCTAGGGGCTAGGGCTGTCATCTCTTCATATTTCCATTTCTATGGTGGTTTTGACTTTGTGAGCTTAATTGTTTGTCATGGTTTAGAATAGGTTGAGACTTGAAGCACACACTTTGGCAACATTTTGCGTTATCAAATTGACACTAATCAATGATTAACAGAAAACATAAACAATAGAGAATCGGCCTGAAGATTTACGTAGTTTACTAACAACGTGTTACAATGTCATGCAAAAAGGGAGAGAATAGTTTATTATTAGAGAGAAAATATCATATTACAAATTTAGAGGCACTAGTGAGTTAGAGAGTTTATATAATGCACTCCTCTAAACATTAGGGCTAAAGTCGTAAAAAACATTAATAACATAAATACAAAGCTAGTTCCAGATAACAAATTCAAGCTATTCCAACGTTTTGATATCTTCAGAAATGGAGTGATTGAATCCTTGGAGTTTAAAGAATGCCCATGAATGTGGACTGAGTAAATCTAGTGACCAATTAATAGAAATGTGTACTAACTTGGAAAATAAAACGCTGCATTTTCTTTTATTTGCTTGAATTTTATTGTTGAAGTCAGTGATACTCTGTCTCATCGTTATAATATACAATTCTTTCTATGAAGTTCTTGTTCAGTTTGTGTTGAATTTGACAATGTGTTGTTGTTTCTATTCAAAGCAGCTACTGTTCTGCATATATTTCGATTGAATTTGGAAGATCCAAACAATGTTCTGCAAAGTTGGGACCCCACCCTTGTTAATCCCTGCACTTGGTTTCATGTCACTTGCAACAATGAAAATAACATTATAAGAGTGTAAGGGACCTGCTTTCATTTTAGCATTCGTTCATTCACTCGTAAACTTTGGTCAATGTCATACAAAATTTTAACAATTTCGTTTGGGACTCTCTGCAGTGACCTTGGAAATGCTGGATTGTCTGGTAAATTAGTACCACAGCTTGGTCAACTTAAAAGTCTTCAATACTTGTAAGTCATTGGTTACTGTAAAACTTGTTTCATTGAAAGCCTTTAGACTTGAATTCCTATAGCATAAGCGGTTGTATGGGAGCATTCTATTTTTATAGAGCTAACAGAAGCATGGATTGCAGGGAGCTTTATGGCAACGAAATAAGTGGAGAGATTCCAGATGATCTCGGAAATCTGGAAAATTTGGTGAGCCTAGACCTTTACTTGAACGGTTTAACTGGCCCGATTCCAGACACGTTTGGAAAGCTCACACAATTGCGTTTCCTGTATGAACATTCATCCTTTGTTCTATCATTTGTGATTTTACTTTCATTGAATGAGACACATGCTTTCTTAAAGGTTTGACTGTACTCATTGTGCTTTCATGTATCTTTGTTAGTGGCAGATCTAGGATTTTATGTCATGGGGGCACAAATTTCTTTAAGGATAGAAATATAATACATGAACTTCTAGATTAGTGTTCTTTGAACTTTAATTTTTTTTTTTTCTCTTTTTATTTAGGTTCATGAATTCTCAATTTTTGTGTTGAATGGATTCCTAACATATTCAAAATGTTAAAAACTAAATGTTATATTAGATACTAAATTTGACTTCATGTCTAATAGGCACTACTGGAAATCTTTTTAAAATTAATATATCTATTAACTACAAAATTAAAAATTTAATGTTCAATTAGACAAATAATTTTTTGTCTAATAAAATGGTTAATTTTTAAACTTATGGACGTTTTCTCTTGGTATACCTTTGGAAGGATAGTCGGCTAAATGACAACAAACTATCTGGCTTGATACCGATTTCCTTGACTAATATTTCCACCCTGCAAGTCTTGTAAGTATTTACATTGTATATTTTTTGTTGCCCTGAAGTTCAATTTCGTTGGGATTAAGTGGAAGTGAGATAGGAGTTGAAATAGAGTGGTGATAACGTAGTTTTAAACACTGTTCACAGGGATCTATCAAACAACCTCTTATCTGGAAGGGTTCCAAATAATGGCTCATTTTCACTATTTACTCCCATCAGGTATTTTAATTTGCTGATAAATCTAAATCACACGAACTTTCTTCTGGATCAATGTTAGCTGATCCGATACTGACTGCGCCTATCATACTGTTTGTAGTTTTGCAAATAACTTGGATCTATGTGGTCTGGTAACTGGGAAACCTTGCCCTGGGGATCCTCCCTTTTCTCCACCGCCGCCATTCATTCCACAGTCACCATTTTCTTCCCATGGTATTATTATCTGGTTAGAAAGATTACTGAAATAGCAAAGATTATTGGAATATTTCATCTCACCATTTGGTTAGGATAGTAACTGCACTTAAGTTCAAATATACATTGTGTTTGTTGAACCTACAAAATGAGGTTAATTATCATTTTAGAAATGAGTTTCTATAGTTTGGTTAAACCACTCAAAATGTACTCTCTGCTAGTAAATACCTAAACAGTTCGTTTTAAGTAGCTTTTTTTTGGACGTAGAGAGATACAGTGAGTTAGCATCCAAATAAAAAATGCCAAGTGAGAAAATTAGTAACATCCAGTAATTATAGAGAAACATTTTGGAAGATTTAACAAAACTATAGGAACTAAATTTGAACTTTTACGACCAAAACAAACGCTCAACCTATTTTGTGTTTTTAGTTGCAAAATGTAACTTCCCCCTTGTAGCATTTGTATCAGCATATATTTGAGAAAACTTAAAATATGTGTGATTTCTCATCAGAAGTAAACAATCCGAATGGAGCAATTGTTGGAGGAGTTGCTGCAGGTGCTGCTTTACTTTTTGCCACTCCAGCTATCATATTCGTCTATTGGCATCGGAAAAGATCACGAGAAATATTCTTCGATGTCCCTGGTTTGTTTTTGTTGCAAAAGATTCACTTTTACCTTTTTTTAGCTTGCAAGTCACCATGACTTTTGTTTATGCAGCGGAGGAAGATTCAGAGATCAACTTGGGGCAGCTGAAACGATTTTCTCTGAGAGACTTACAAGTTGCAACAGATAACTTCTGCAACAAAAATATTCTTGGTCGAGGTGGATTCGGTAAAGTCTATAGAGGACGTCTGGCTGATGGATCATTAGTAGCAGTAAAAAGGCTCAAAGAAGAGCGAACTCCAGGTGGAGAGTTGCAGTTCCAAACAGAAGTAGAGATGATTAGCATGGCAGTGCATCGGAATCTTTTGCGACTACACGGATTTTGTACAACATCAAGTGAACGCCTCCTTGTTTATCCGTATATGGCCAACGGAAGTGTTGCATCATGTTTAAGAGGTACAATTTCTTGTTTTTCCTTGTAAATGTTAAACAGTCTTAAGTGAATATGTTATATATTATATATTTTATTAAGTCTTGATGCAATACCAAAACCATCCATATCTTTGTTATATTATGAACTCATAATGTAGCTAGTATATTTTTCATAGAACGCCCACAATCTGAAGCTCCTCTCGATTGGCCAACTCGAAAGAAAGTTGCATTAGGCTCTGCAAGGGGGCTTTCTTATTTACATGATGGATGTGATCCGAAAATCATCCATCGTGATGTGAAGGCTGCAAATATTTTACTGGATGAGGAATTCGAAGCTGTTGTTGGCGATTTTGGTCTTGCAAAGTTAATGGATTACAAGGATACTCATGTTACAACAGCAGTACGAGGTACCATTGGGCATATAGCTCCTGAGTATCTCTCAACTGGGAAGTCATCTGAAAAGACTGATGTTTTTGGTTATGGCATTATGCTCTTGGAGCTAATAACCGGACAGAGGGCTTTCGATCTTGCTCGACTCGCAAACGATGAAGATGTTATGCTGCTTGACTGGGTATAAACTCAGGACTTTTGTTTTAGCTCTGAATAGTCTTTGTCTAACCTTTCTCCTTTTGATTACAAACTTGAGGAACTTTTCAGGTAAAAGGTCTTCTGAAAGAGAAGAAGTTGGAGATGTTGGTTGATCCTGATCTGAAGGACAACTATGATGAAATTGAAGTTGAGCAAATAATCCAAGTAGCACTTCTCTGCACACAGAGCTCGCCTATGGAACGACCGAAAATGTCTGATGTGGTCAGAATGCTCGAAGGAGACGGCTTGACCGAGCGATGGGAGGAATGGCAGAGAGTCGAGGTAGTCTACCACGAAACCGAATTGGCATCTTCTCAAACTTCTGAATGGATGGTTGATTCGACTGAAAACGTTCGCGCTTTTGAATTATCTGGTCCTAGATAACTTACAGTTTGATAGAAACAAAATGCCATCATTTCTTTTTTCTTCTTTGATTTAGAGTGCTCACTTTTTTGCTTCACAAAACCTGTGTATATGAACCTTGTTAGAGTAATATATGTATACATAGCTGAATTTTCACAACTCTTCTTTCTAGTTCTCTTGATTATAGTTATTTATAGGTGTTGACAAGACTTGAAAGTTTACAACATTAATTTTACCCCCCTGAAGAATTATTTGTATTAAGTTATTCAATTCTCATTTGAGCTCTTTGTTCGCACGAGATTTCTGGATAAACTTATTTTGTGGAGTTGAACTTGAGTTGGTGTTGGTGTTGATGTTGATTTGATGCAATGTGGTTCGATTTCTAGTATTTGGTCATTTGATTCTCTCTCCGTTGAATGTGTACACTTGTCTTGAAGAAGTGGAGCGCGTGATTTTTTTAAAGTTGAAGTCTTGGAAGAGTCATTATATCTTCAAGAGACTTGTGTTTTCAAGGAGTATACAGTTTCAGGAGTCTAGAGTGTTTCTGATTATTGGGAGAATTCTGTCTGGGTTGTAGAATTATTGATCCTCACAAATGAAGAAAGTGGCTCTCTAGTGGGCTTCTTGGGTTTAGGCTTGACCCTTAGGCCCAACTAATTAGATTTGGGCTTGGTTGGTCTATAGGTCTGGCCTTTGGGCCCAGATAGTTGGACTTGTACGTGGTTGGTCCATAGGTTTGGCTTTTGGGCCCAGTTAGTTGGACTTTAATCCAAATAATAATATCATATTGGGTTTAAATTAATTTTACTCAATCCAACGCTTGTAATGAAAATATGTGGCATCATCGGAATTTGTCTTCAACTTCAATTTGAGATATATGTCAACTCCTGATTAGTCCTAAATTTGACGATTTGGAATTTCGTCATTAATTTGGTAAATGACGTGGCGATTTGTGATTGGTCCAATTTCTCCTTAATGCCTCATTTTTTAGATTTGTGCACATATATGGGTGGGTGAATCGTGAAAAAGATATTTGAATTAAAATGTAAGTTATACATTCTCGACCTTGATCCTGCTTGATGTGAACCTAATCAAACAATGAATTTGGTACATAGCCTTGACTTCAAATTTTGTGTATGTTTGACACATTTTTTTTATGCCAAATTATCCGAATGTGAATTTAGGTCAATGTTTTGACTTCCTTTCTTGAGATCAATTCCAATTTGAATTTTAGCGAATTTATCCTCCACTTAATTCAAATTGAATGTGGAGTAAGATTGAACTTCTACCCGAGATGCATGGCTTGAACTTGGAATAGGACTTAAAGATTAGCTTTGAACCTCATTCAATTTTACTTTGGGATCAAATTATCAATTATGTCCCCTATTTAAATTTGAGATAAATTGGAGGTATTAACCACAATTTGATTTGACTTGATATAAAGCCTAAGCTTGGATTATTTGAATTTGAGATAAATTTTGAAATATGGCCAAATTTTGTTTGAAGACAAGCTTGAGGATAAAATTTAATAAAATCAAATTAAATAGGATCTTAATTTGATGTTTTTGTATTTTATTATTATTTTATTTTATTTTTAGTTTGATTTAAAATTAAAATAAAATCAAATTGGGTAATCTAATAAAAGCTCATGATTTAAACCAAATATTTATCTGAATCTCCCAATTTGTTATAGGACCTTGTGAACCCTCTATAAATAGGACTTCAAACCCGAGGTGAGGCCATCTAATGTTTTGTTTTATTTTTCTTCTCTTTTTAAATTTTTTTTTTGTTTTGTTTTGTTTCTTTTTTGTTTCTTCTTCTTTTTTCTCCCGTTTTCTTCTTTTGTTTTTTTTTCAAAATTTTTTTTCCCATTATTTGAAACTTTTTTTTTTTTACTAACTTACTTCCATTTTTTTTACAGGAATTAAAACTATTAGGGAATGTTTGATAAATGGGTATAAGTTGTTGGGTTAGGTGGGTATTTATTACTCGTGTTTATTAAGCCCATAAAGAATGTGGATTATTAAAACCACAAACCAGTGATATTTTCATTTTCTTCACTTTTCCCTCATCTTCGTCATTTGGATTCTCCCCCAATCTTTTTTTTTTTTTTTTTATCGTCAAATCTTTGGAATGTCACTTTACAAAAAATTGATATGATGATTTGGTTCATTGTTTTTGTTGGATTTCTTCCAAGGACCGATCTTATCTTATGTTATGTTCTCTAAGACCCTCACTGTGTTATATTATAAATATCGAAAAAGAACATATATTTTGTGATTTTTTTTTTAAACGGCCATATGTTCGGTCGTGTCATTATTTTTGTGATCTCATGAAAAATGTTATTATACTACATCACATTCTCACCATCATAATCAAATGAAAGATAATTATCCTATGTACAATTTCAATTCTAAATATACTATCCATATTATATAAAAATAAACTGTATGATATGTGAAATAATAATGTTAAGTTAGCAAGATTCAATATATATACATACAATATACCAATTAGTAATTGAGATAATTACCTTCAATATATATACATACATTCAACATATATACATACAATATACAATATATCAATTAATTGAGCAACAATAAATGTATTTTGTTGGTATGTTTTACAAATTGAAGAGAATTAGAACTATTACAGTTTTTGAAAAGAATATATGAAAAATAATCTATTATGTTCTACAAATTGAGAAAAAAATTAAGATTGTCCAGTTTATGTCACAACTGATTTGAGAAAATACGTATATATTTGAAAATTAATCAACAATAGCAAAGCATAAAACTAAAAAATAAAAGAATGAAATAAAAACAAATAGAAAAAAAAAAAAGAACTAATCTCATTCACAAAAAAACTGCATTAGATCCCCAACTCAACACAACCCAGCTCCGCACAACAAACATAGACAATAATTACCAACTCAACTCAGCTCAACTCTTTACTTTTATCACGTACCAAACACACTCTTAGTAGCTTGCAATAGGGAGAAATCTTTTTTTTTTAATCTCGCCTTTTTTTTTTTTTTTTTTTTTTGCAAATGGTGAGTTTTATTATTATTGTTGTTGTTGTTGTTTTTTTGTTTGCAGCAATGCCTCTATATGTGATCGCTCCTTGATACACATAGGGATGACCATGGACAGGTCTAACAACCCTATTTAACTAACGTAAGGATGACCCCAAGAAGCTCTAACAACCCTATTATATCGCCACTTCTTGATCAACATAGAGATGATCTCAGAAAGGTCTAGCAACCCTTTTTGATTGACATGGGGATGACCCTGAAAAGGTCTAACAACTTTATTACGTCACTTCTTGATCAAAATAGGGATGACTCGGGAAAGGTCTAACAACCCTATTTAATGATCCCGAAAAGGTCTAACAACCCTATAGGGCTTAGAATATAATAAAGCTTTATAGGGCTTACTCTTATTAATTTTTGTGCCTAACTACGTTTAGATCATACTGTCAAGACTCATTCCTTTATGGTGGTTTTTTTGCAGAACGATAGTTCACTTTACCGAACACATCTCGTCTAGTGAGAGATACCTCGTGATTTTTGGAGAAGAGGTCAGCCAATAAAAGATGGACTTAGCTTTCTTGTGGCAAAGTCATTAGTTGGCCCCTTTGTGGATCGCTGGCCAAGTTTAGACAACAACATGATTCTACCTAAATTATCAAAGAAAGTGCCTTTGACTCAAGGAGAATGTGTGTGGGTCTTACAATCTTCCATTCACGACGAGCCCCCCCCCCCCCCCCCCCCCCCCCCCCCCCCCCCCCCCAACCAAGTGTTAACTCTCGAACATCGTGTAATTGAGGGTCAGATTCTTTAGAATGCCATAATGAAGATTTCTAGAGAATTCGGCTTTACTGATTGCTATTAGTGTTGGGATTGGTGTCCTAATTCTCCTGGGAGTATCATTAGTTTTTAAACACTTTGTGAACATATTGTTCTTTATAAAATAAGTGTTATTTTATAAACATTTACTCAATTCAATAAACTAAGATCCAAAGTTATTTTATGTAAATCAAACATGTATGTGGAGACATACAAGTGGATCATACATTAAGTAATAACCTAAATGGTCTGTAGTATAAAGATAATGGAGGGATACCTTATCCTGGTGACACTACGGATACAGCCCGCTTTGTAGATGTTACAAGTGTTGTAAAGTGCTACAAATGGTCTGATCCTGACCATTCATGTGGAGACATACGAGCGGGAGTATCCTATACAAAGAGTTTGTATAAGATCGGACCACAAAATGATTAGTCTCTTTATATAACACCGTTGATAATTGAGACTTACATTTCACTAGGATGACTATAGGTGACATGACCTTAATCCTGAGTGAGTTGGGAATTCCTGCTCATGAGGGTGGTCCTTTGATTTGTATGGGTGAGAGTGGCCAGATTGCCAACTCAACTAGCCTACCATTTCAAGGATTCATTTGATTGGGGAGCTGGGAACTCAGCTACACAAGACGAAATTCACTCCTATTAGGATTGGTGTCCTAATTCTCCCGGAGTCTTGTAGTTTGTAATCTATACACATTGTTATGAATAAAATAAGAGTTATTTTATTTGGCATTTACTCATATCCAATAAACAAAGCTCCATGGTTATCATATGTAAACTTAAGCATGTTTATGAGATATACAAGTGGACCATGCCTTAAGTGATAACCTAATTAGGTATATAGTATAAGGGTTAAGATGAGAATCCTGATCCTGGTGACACTACGGATACGACTCGCTTTGTAGAGGTTTGCAAGTGTTGTAAACTACTATAGATAGTAGATCTTGACCATTCATGTGGAGACATGCGAGCGGGGGTATCCTATACAAAGAGTTTGTATAAGACTGGATGACGAGATGATTCGTCTCTGTATATAACGCCATTGATACTGGAGACTTACATCTCACCTAAACAACCATAGGTGACATGACCTCAATCCTGAGTGTTTTGGGAACTCCTGCCTTTGAGGGCGATCCTTTGATTAGTATGGATGAGAGTGGCCAGATTGCCAACTCAACATGCCTGCCTTTTTGGAGACTTTTCTGATTTGGGAGTTGGGAACTCAGTTACACAAGATGAAATTCACTCCTTCCCCGAAGTATGGGTAAGTAGATAGATTGCTCCCTTAAGGGCTGATTTCAGGACTTGAACATAGTGGTCCCAACTTCTCTTTGGAAGAGAGGACTCAGTTATAGTAGGACTATAACTTATGTTAATTAGAGGGATCAGTGGTACTTAAGGAGTTAGATGTAACTATAGAGGCATAACGGTTATTGGCCCAACTGTACTTACGAGCGACCTATGAAGGATTATCACACTGTTGATTGGTTGTTATGGACATATAATATATCTGTAGTAAGGAGAGTTCAACTGTCGATCTTTAGTGGAGTGCCTGGTAGTTAACGGATGGTGGATCCCGTGACTAAAGAGTTTAGTCAGTTATTCACGTACCGTTGGAGCTTTGAGCTATAGGTCCATGAGGTCCCCTTGGTAGCTCAATGGATTCAAGTTGAGGATCAGTTCCTGGTGTTGATTTGAAATATTCAAATTGACAAGAGATAATTTGATTATATATGATATGATCGGTGTGATGTATGAGATACATCAAGTGGAGGATTAATGTAAATGAAATTTACATTAAGAACCATGAAATAGAAAAAGAGTTATGGTTTATATGTTTCATGAGATGAAATATTAAAATTATAGGTTATAAATATGGTATGGTAAGTTGGTTATCATGAATATTTATAATAATATTAGTTATTCGATAATTATCTATTTTTCTCTAATAACCAATTGAGTGGGAGGTTATTGGTGGTTTCATGGTAACCGTGAGATAAAAGAAAAAATATTTTCTTAAATTTAGTAGTTTATGAATTGAGATTTCCATTCTCGGAAAGTTCTCACGGTTGCTGTAAAGTAAATTAAATTTACTAAACGACAGCTGAAGAGAGATTAGACGATCGTGGCGTGTTTCTATACGATAGTCACTCAGCTACCGATTAGCTAAACGATCGTGAAGCTTGTGCTAAATGATCGCATAGCTTCTATTAAACGATTGGGCATCGTCTATACGATTGACCTCTGCCATCTCCCACTTGCTCAATTGTTTACACAATTGTTCCTCCAGTCTTTTCCTCTAACCAAGTCCACACAGAGCCCACACTTCTGGATTCTCATACCAAAAATACCAAGGTAGCCATTGTGGTGGTGTCAAACTCAACTCGACATAGTCGAGGTTTTTTAGAGGCCATTCGCTGTGTTCGTGATCTTGGAGATCGCTGTGTTTGAGTTCGTTATGTTCGTGCAGTGTAGCAGTCGAAGTGTTCGAGCATTCATGATTGCTGTGTTGCTGTTTGTTCGAGCGTTCGTGATCGAGTGATCTTGAATATGAGTCTTCAAAAGTTTGTAGAATTCTATCCCTTAATCTTAGGAAAAGCATGCTGTAATTTCGTTATATGCATAGCCTGTAAGTTTCCGTTTGTGTATTGTAATTGTTGTTTTTCTTATACAATTAAAATTTGGAACGATCATTCTGCTGCTCAAGGAAATCCTCATGTCCGATTTCCTTCAACTCCTTCCCTGAAGTAAGGTAAGTAGATAGATCGTTCCCTTAAGGGTTGATTCCGGGTCTTGAACATAGTGACCACACCCTCTCTTTGGAAGAAAGGACTTAGTCATAGTCGACTGTGATTTATTGTTCATTAGAGAAATCAGTGGTACTTAAGGTGTTAGATGTAACTACACGGGCAAAATGGTAAATTGGTCCAGCTGTACTTATGAGCGATTTGTGAAAGGTCATTGCACTGTTGACTGGTTATATCCAATGGACACAGAAATAAATCTGTAGTGCGAAGAGTACAGTTGTCGGTCTTTAGTGGAGTGACCAACAGTTAATGGATGGTGGATCACGTGATTAAAGAGTTTAGTCAATTATTCACGTGTCGTTGGAGCTTCAAGCTATAGGTTCATAAGGTCCCCTTGATAGTTCAAAGGGTTCAAGTTGAGAATCAGATTTTGGGTTAGTTTGAAGTGTTCAAATTAACAAGAGGAAATTTAATTATATGTGATATAATTGATATGATGTATTAGATACATTAATTGGAGGAATTAATATAAATATGATTTATATTAAATACCATCACATATAAAAAGAACTATGGCTTATATGTTTCATATGATGAAATATTATTAAAACTATAGGTTATAAATATAATATGATAAGTTGGTTATCATATTTATTTATAATATATTAATTATGTGATAATTAATTAATATTTTTCTTTAATAACCAACTTGAGTGGGATGTTATACACGGTTATGGTAACTGTGAGATACAAGGAAAATAGTTTTCTAAAATTAGAAGGATGTTTTCTCATTCGAATAGATCTCATAGAAAAGAGCTACCAAGTAAAATAATTTTACTAAACGATATCATAGAGAGTCTACATGATCGAGTAGCAAAGTCTATACGATAGGCTACTTCTTACTAAATGATCGAGTAGCAAAGTCTATACTATAGGTTACTTCTTACTAAATGATCGAGTAGCAAAATCTAGACTTCATCCATCTCCTACTTACTCGATCGTCTACCTCATTCTTTCCTCTATCCAAAATTACACAGAGCTCACAACTCCTAGATTTTCATACCAAGAATACCAAGGTAACTCTTGTAAGGGTATTTTAATTCTGTTTGAGGTTCGAGAATCGAGTTGAACTCGATTGTGATCGAAGTGCATCTAGACGTTCGTTGAGATTGTGTTCTGATCATTGTGTTCAAGTACTTCGTTGGACGCGTTGGAGATTGATTAAGGGATACTTGAAGAAAGGTTCTTCAAAGGTTTGCATACTCTATCCCTTGTTCATTCTTTTAAAGAAGCATATTGTAATTTATAATTGATGCATAATGGTTTCCGTTTAGACTGTAATTGTTTGAGTTCTTTAACAATGAAATTTGGAATGATTTGCTTCTGCTTACTAGATCTCTATGTTTAGATTTCCTTCAATTGGTATCAGAGCCAGGTTGTTCTGATATTCCAAATTTGATTGCTTTATTGAACTTTATTTTACAGTCTTGGTGGGTTTTTTAAGTGTTCTACAATGCATTTAAATATTAAGTGTGTTTATGGATGGTTGATGGATGTTTCAGGATAATAGCCTCTGTTTTAAAGCTTTCTTTTATATTTCAAAGTTAATTTGTAAAGGCCCCTGCGTTTTTGGGCATAATTAACTTGCTATCAAGTCAGTATTCAAAGTGTTTGATGAGTTTTAAGTTGTTCGTGATGAAGTTTCAAAGCATAGGGATGCAGTTCACTTCGAGGAAGAAGAAGACCAAGTGTCGGTCGTATCATGTAGCCCAGGCTAAATGATCATTTAGATTTGGCTAAACGATCGAGTTAGAACTCTATCGTGTAAACAATGGGGGTAAACGATCGCTGAGAATGTGATACTTGTTGCATGGTAGGCACGTGCACTAAACGATCGTTTAGTCCAACATGCTTCATCGCATAGTCACTGGCTACACGATCACTCGTTATAATATACACATCGCTTGCTCCTCGATCATCTAGACGATCACGCTTCATCGTATAGTTGTCGTCTACTCGATCATTTAGGCTTGCGTTTAAACTTGGTGCGCTGCACAATCAAGTGGCCTTCATGCTTCATCGCATAGTCAAAGGTACTCGATGGTTGCTACAAAATCGTGGTTACTCGACCAATGTTACTAGATGATCACAAGGAAAAACTACACAATTAGTGGAACGAGGCTTCACCCGGGGGGTTCAAGACCTGATTCGCTTTTTTGAACCAGTTAACTTGGTTGTTTTATGTAATAGATAGTTTTCTTTTTTTTTTTTTTAGGCATATTATCCCGGTCCATCATTATTTTTAATATATGAGATGTATGTTTGTTTATATGCCATAATGTATGACATATAGATTTAAAACCCACCTTAGGTTATGCATTTATTCATGCATCATCTTTATATTTTAAGTGTTATAATATAGTAGATTGCATGATTAAATTACTTTAAAGCATGCTCATGCATATATAATATAAGAGTTATATTTATGCATGCATTAAGCATGTTCATGCATCATCTTTATATTATAAGTGTTATAGTATAAGGGTGTATGAGAGCATGTATGCTTAGTTCATTACTTTGTTATATAAGAATTATATAAAAGTAATAATGAATGAACAATGTATGAAGCATGACACTTAGATTTATTTATAAGAGTTATAAATGTCTTGTGGGTGTTGCTTCGCATTGTAGTTGGTTTTAATTGTTTCATTTTTAATAAAAGTTATAATTAATGAATTAGAATTAAAATTAATAACCAAGAGTTGCATGCAAACTTAGGTAAAATCATGTTTTAAAAGAGTTTTAAAATTTGATTGAGATAGACCTAAGTTCATGGTTCTAATGAGATTAGAAACCTAATTTTAATCTTTTAAATCGGTTTAATAGGATTAAATTGATTTGAATAAAAAAAAATTAAATTTGTACTAAATCTATCTATAAGGGACCTTTTGTCTAAGGCGGGTTCTAGCTAGGCTGGAGTATTTAAGCTGATGGAAACGGAACACCCCTACCTGGGAACCTACCTAGAAAGGTAAATTAGATAGATTTGCTATAAGCATGCAACAGTTGATTAAAATTCGTTAAAATGTTTAATGAATGAAGATAAAAAATTGTTCAACTTTCCAAAGTAAGAGTTACTTTTGGGCAAACCTAAACAATCACTTAGTTTAAATAATTAGCCTTGTTTTTTTCTAAGTAAACTAAACCCTAGGTTCTTAAAATACTCAGTGGGAGGAGAAGATATATATGATATGTCAATTCCACTCACGTTTCTCCCTTAATGTTCATGCCGTGAGATTCATGCTTGGCCTTTGGCGCCCTGGGAACATTCCCTTTCAGATGGTTTTGCATGGGTTAATATCAAGGTGAATGGAGAGAGTATTTATAGTAAGTGGGTGAAGGATATGTGTCAACATGTCCTGCGGTCTCCTCCATTAGTTTACATCGTGAGATCTTCTTGTACGACCTCGTGGCGCATTGGGAGTGTCTCCATTCGGATGGTTTGTGTGGTTGGTCAATATCAAGGCGAACTCCAAAAATGGATAAGGTCACTTTAATTTTTGCCCCAATCGGATTTTTTCCCTTCGGATTGGCTGCTTTGAGCGAAACTCTAGGATCTAAAATGAAGGGTCATACTTACGAAAAATTGTTAAGCAAGCTGATGATTTCTTGACCAAATCAATGATGACTAATCGTTATAGGAACAAGAGTTGTTCTGGTATAATGATTGGTTGAGAGTGTCTCAATTCAGATGAGGGATAAATTGACTACCCTTTGGTGGCTTTTGTCCTAAACCACTGAAGCATCATTGCAAAACTAGATGTATTATACGGGGTTCATTTAGATTTTGCTAAACCAGATTGGATTTTCTTTAAAAGAGTATTTATTAAAATCTAATGTAGATTAATATGTTTTTTTTTTCAGCAACATGTCATTATATGATTTTCTGTTAGTTTCCTTTTCTAATTTAACCGATTACATACATTGGAAAGAATCTATTAAAATGTATTTCATGGTAAACGACCTCAAGTTTGTCATTGTTGAGGAGTGTCCTCAAGTCCCAAACTCTAATGCATTGTGAATTGTTCGTAATGCATATGAGGTGTGGATGAAGGCTAATTCGTTGCCCCGACTTCACATTTTAGCTAGCATACCTGATGCATTAAGTAAGAGGGTTGAGAACATGGTCATTGCACGTGAGATCATGGACTTGTTGCAAGAATTGTTTGAACTTCAGTTCTCACTTTTTGAGCAAAATGGGAGTGATGACAAAGAAACCAGTAGTGCCAATTCCAAAGATAATCTCCACTCTTTCTTGAATGTCAAGGGACTAAAAGAGAAAGCAATTGTTGCTAACTCTAATGAAGTTCATCGATGAAAATTGTTCTCTGAATGGAACTTGGAGCTTATATAGGTTTTGATACGAATCCCACTACTCTCCAAAAGGGGAAGAAGTCTAAAGACAATAAATGTGATTTATTTGTCTTGGAGACGTGTTTGGTAGAGAATGATGATTATGCCTGGATACTTGATTCAGGTGCTATCGGCCACGTAAGTTCTTCCCATCAAGGATTTAGTTCCTGGAAAATGTTGGAAGCTGGAGAGATGGCTCTTTGAGTCGGTATTGGTGAGGTTGTTTCAGTTGTTGTTGTAGGCAGGCTTAAGTTATTTTTGGCCAAGAAATGTTATCTGTTACTGGATAATGTTTATGTAGTTCCTCATATCAAGAGGAACTTAATTTCAGTTTCTTGCCTGATTGAACAAAGTTATTCCATCTCCTTTTCTGAGAATAAATTGTTTATTTTTAAGAATGGTATGGAGATTGGTTTTGGTTCAATGGAAAATAACTTGTGTGTACTAAGGTCGTTAGTCATAAAAGCCTTGCTTAATGCTAAAATGTTTAAAACAACGACAACTTCAAAATGACCAAGGGTTTCTCCTAAGGAAAATGCCCATCTTTGACATCTAAGATTAGGTCACATCAATCTCAATAGGATTGAAAAGTTGGTGAAATGTAAAAATTTAAATGGTTTAAAAGAAAACTCTTTGCAAGTATGTGAATTTTGCCTAGAAGGCAAGATGACCAAACAACCTTTTACTGGAAAAGGCTATAGAGCCAAGGAAACCTTGGAGCTTATACATTCAGACCTCTGTAGTCTGATGAGTGTTAGAGCACGAGATGGGTATGAATATTTCATCTCTTTCATGGATGATTATTCAAGATATGGGTATCTATACCTAATCCAACATAAGTTTGACGCTCTTGAAAAGTTCAAAGAATATAAGACTGAAGTTGAAAATTTGTTAGGTAAGAAGATAAAAATACTACGATCTGATCGTGGTGGAGAGTATATGGACTTAGAATTCTAGAACTATATGATAGAACATGGAATTACAATTGAAAGAACTCTTATCAAAGAGGACCTATGAGTGGAAGCAAGATCGTTCCAAATTCATTGTGACAGAAATACCGCATTCACAAACATACAATAAGTTATGCATTTAACAATAAATTACGGCATGCTTTTAAAAATTAAATAACAAAGGAACGAGAGACATACCTCTTGAAGAACTCTTCTTCTCTTTATCTCTCACTCTCATCAGGACCAGTAACTTCTTGCTGTCGCTGTGAACGCCAAGCCTATCGTCCACAAAATCTCACTGTCGCTCGCCACCAAATGGTCTTCTACACGAACAAGTAGCAAGGAGGACACCACCACTCAGTAACGTCGGTATTCTCAGAGTAAGAATCCAGTAGGTGTGGGCTTTGTTGGATTTGGTAGAGGGGAGGAGGAAACTATGATCATTTACAACGACCAAGCAAGTGGGAGAGATATTGTGTCTATCATATAGATGGGTGCTTGATCGTTTAGTAAAGGGTGCACGATCGTTTAGTGAATCGGGGCTGATCGTTTAGGTAAATCGCTCTCGCGCGCGATCGCTTCGTAAAAAACTACATGATTGTTTAGGTCGGCTGCACGTGTACATGATCGTTTAGGACAACTTGAGCTATCGTGTATGCTCTCGTTAGCTAGATGATGTGCAGTGTACAATTCATGAAGCAATTATCCGATCTCTTGCAAAAATGAAAACTATTTTCATTTTATCCTTCAGTTATGAAAACCGAATGCAACCTCTCACTATCAGGTACGGTTATGGAGAAAAACCACCAACAATTATCTCATAATTTTTTTAAAAAATAAATATAATCATATTATATTTATAACCTATAGTTTTAATATCACATCATATGCAACATATAAACCATAGTCCTTTTCTCCTCCCCTAGATATAAATCATATTTATATCATTTTTCTCCGATTAATGTATCTCATACATTATGTCAACTATATCATATATAATTGACCAGTTTAATCATGTCATATATAATTAAATTCCCTCTTATCAATTTGAACATTTCAAACTGACCCAAAAATTGATTCTCAACTTGAATCCATTGAGCTACCAAGGGGACCTTATGAACCTGTGGCTCGAAGCTCCAACGGTACATGAATAGTTGACTAAACTTTTTAGCCACGAGATCCACCATCCGTTAACTACCAGACACTCCACTAAAGATCGACAGTTGCACTATTCTCACCACAGATATATTTCTGTGTCCATCGGATATAACCAATCAACAGTACAATAACCCTTAACAGATGCTCGTAAGTACAGTTGGGTCAATTTACCATTTTGCCCCTGTAGTTACATCTAACTCCTTAAGTACCACTGATCCCTCTAATGAACAATACAACATAGTCCTACTATGTGTGGACACCTCTCGGGCCATGAGAAGGTTTGTAGTGTCATATCGTTCAAGCCTCGAAATCAACCCTTAAGGGAGAGTGAATTCTATCTTATGTAGTTGAGTTCTCATCTCCTAAATCAAATGAATCCTCAAAGTGGTAGGTTTGAGTCGGCAATTTGGCCATTCGCACCGATGCAAATCAAAGGACCGACCTCAAATGCAGGAGTTCCCAACTCACTCAGGATTGAGGTCATGTTACCTATGGTCATCCTAGTGAAGTGAAGTCTCTGTCATGAACGGCGTTATATAACGAGACGATAACACTTCGTGATTCGGTCTTATACAAACTCCTTTGTATAGGACGCCCCCGCTCGCATGTCTCCACATGAATGATCAGGATCAAACCATCTATAGCAAGTCACAACACTTGTAGTAAAAGTCACAACACTTGTAGCTGTTTTACAAAGTGAGCCGCATTCATAGCATCACATCCACCTGTATGTCTCCACATACAATATTTATATTTCTATTGAACTATAATTTTAATTTCTAAATTTGAGGTTGGTGTTTATTTGATCTCTAAAATAAAATAAATTTGTGTACTCTTTTAATTTAGTTCATACGATCATTGAACTTTCAATTTTATGTATAATCCATGACAAATATAAAATTTTAAAATTAATTGATTTATTAGATATAAATTTTAATTTTATATCAAATGGACTCTTAACTTTTAATTTTATATCGAATAGACCCATAAATTTTAAAACATTGAAACTTTCAAAAACTAATTTCAAAGTGACTAAATTTAATTATAAATTGTTTGGACTAAATTTTAATTTAGTGAATTTGTAAATTAAGTTTTTAGAAAAGTTGAACCACCGAATATTGGAGGTAGAAGCGGATGGAGAGAAATTCGAGAAATTCAGAGGGCAAAATGACATGGATAACCCAAAATAGAGGGTCCAAATAAAATTTGACCTAAACACTCGTTTTTTGCCCTTTTGTTTATGTCATCTTCTCTCGTAATTACCGAGATCACCCCAATTCATACTTCTTTTTCCATCTTCTCGCTCTTATTTCTCTTCCTTCAATCTACACTTTTTGACTTCTGCAACTTCTTCTTCTTGTGAAAAAAAAAATAGACAACTTCTACAATTTCTTCTTAACATAAATTAGAATGAGACCAAAGAATGAGCAATAAAAGAGACCAAAGAACGAGAGTGAAACCAAGAAGTGAGAGGAAGAAGCAAGAGGAAAAATATACATAAAAGAAAAAATTGAAGAAAAAATTATAATTATGTATGATGTAGAATAAGAGAAAGAAGCGTAAGAAGTGAGAAGTAAGAGAAAGGAACGAGAATAGGTTTTTGGCCAAATTTCAATTCAACCCCTTGAAAGAGGCTAACCATGCAAATTTCCTAAACTCGGAAAACAGAGCCATCTTCTTCTATTGCTCGAAAATATAAAAATTATATAAAGAAATATATTACTTTATAGAACCTCTCTTATATAAAGACTATTTTCGAAATATGTTACTACTGTTTAAAACAAAAAATATCTAATATATATTAGCTTTTCTTAGCACTCTTAATTTTTTCTTTTTTAAAAAAAATTGATAATATATATAATGTGGGAGATCAAACCTCTGACCTCGATGCTCGGAGGAGGGAAAAGTTGTCTAAATTTGAAGGCATCAGATGGCCCTGGGCTTAAGTGAGAAACACTGCAACTTCCAATTATTTATTATTGGAAGATTCAAAGTCATTGTACAAGAAAACTTCTAACATTGATGAACAATAATAGAACAAGTGATAAGCTCCTACAAACAAGAATTACATTTTATTTTAAGTTACATAAAACATCTTTATCTGACTTCTTTACTCTGATCAATTAAAGCTTAAGTTTTACAGCTTTGAAATGGCATAGTCCAAAGCATCAACAAGAAAATCTGCAGATGAGAGGTGCAAAGGAGTATTAGCAAAGACATCTCCAAAAATCTTAATTTTCAGAACAAACAGTACATCAAATGTTAGCTTTCATTATTTTCAATGAAAAATTTACAACATGATTTAAAATTATAAAAGATACCTGCATCATTTTTGGTGAAACACATGGGGGGCTTTATTCGAAAAACATTCCCATGCAGACCCCCTTTCCCGACGAGAACTCCCAGTTCTTCAATCAGGATGAAATGAGTCATTAGTACAGTAGCTATAATTTACTTTGAGTTCAACATTATATTCTTTGGAAATCAGAGAATTGCAGTACCTCTTAGTTTCTCAAACAATACTGCAGTTTCGGTCTTTGCCGGGTTTTTTCCCTTCCGGTCGGTTACGAGTTCTACACCTACCATTAATCCCCTTCCTCGTACATCTCCTATAACTGGAAAAAATACATTGATCAAATGACATGGTATGGTTCACAGTACCAGCAATTGGAAGGAAGATAATTAGTTCTAATGTTGTTCTAAAGCTTTGCAAAATGCCAATTGTAAGAGGTATTAGAGCAGAATGGACTACTCAGAAAGATAAAGTCTTAAAAGAAACCAAAGTCCAAGAGAAATTACTTTCATATTTTTCCTGGAGAGCTCTCAATCTCTCCAGTAAGTGAGAACCGACATCGGCACAATGTGCCTGACGTCTCTCTTTGTCAATAACTCTTAGAACTGCAAGTCCCCCAGCAGAACAAACTGGGTTCCCTCCAAAAGTGTTGAATTGAATTTTTTGAGCCATTGTGCTCGCTATTTCAGGCGTTGTCACCACTGCTCCCAATGGTAATCCATTTCCAATACCCTGAAAAATTGAATACTTAGGACTGCTGGGAATAAGTTTTAAGGCATGAACAACAAGGGCGATGAACTGCAGTGGTTTTCCAACAGAGATTTACACGAAGAGCGAATACATTTTGCTGAAGGTCAAGAGAAATCCTGCAGGAATAATACCTTTGCCATGGTTACTATATCGGGAATTACGCCCTGTGTTTCAAAGCCCCAATAATGGCTTCCTGTTCGACCAAAGCCAGTTTGAACCTCATCAGCAATGCAAACACCACCAGCATTGCGAACAATATCGTAAACAAGTTTCAAGTATCCAGGTGCTAATTCAACAGCTCCTCCAACACCCTGAGATAACCGAAAACCTAACGTATCTTCAATTTTACGTAGAATGTGCATATCATGTTCAATTTCAGACACCAGAAAAACAAACCTGAATTGTTTCAGCTATAAATCCAGCAACTCTTCCTGAAGTACCATAATCTATATGATCTTGGACGTCTTTGACATAACTACTAGCATCTGGCCCAAAGACACCACGATATGGATCGGGATTCACAACATGATGAATTTCACCCTACAAGCACAAGAATATTGCAGACAAATCAAAATAGTTGGATCAAATTTTGCAGCCACCAACTAAAACCAACAATAGCTTATGTGTTTCCACTGAGTAAACTGCATGTGAAAGCTCCATCTTGCAACATGGCTTGATGGACCCATGATTTTACAAATAGCAGTTGCAAAGAAGAGTGGATATTACTTCAAGTAGTCACTTGAACTGTGTCAATAATATGCTAAAATGTTTCATTTAAATTAAAAGATGCTGCAAGACTAGATCAGACTAGTTGAAAACAAGGCAATGTAAGTTCTATCTCTAACATACAGGCAGCTAAACGAGCAATAACACTGGAGATTAAGCTCTGGGTAGAAAACCTGAGGTATTGGGTACTTCCATGTGTTCAAAGCTGTCAGTCCAATTGTGTTCGAACTTCCTCCATGGTATGCATTTCTCAGTGCAATCATACCTAGATTACCACTGTACAGACGGGCCATAAGCATGGCTAATTCATTTGCTTCTGTCCCAGAGTTAACAAAATATACAACCTGCATAACCAAGTGAAATAAGCAGAAGTTTGAAGCAATATAGAAGTCTGATATTCTTTAAAAAGGTGGTAAGGAGAATCAAGGAGTGATGAAATAGAAATTGAGCCACTAAAGTTGAGAACGATGAAAAGATCCACCGGTTCTAGGAATTCAACGTCTCTTATCCCACAGGTCCAAAAATATGGTATGCCTCACCATCTTTAAAGGAAGATCCAAATACAACCATACAAGTTCAACAATTCCACAGAGCCTAACATATACTGTATGCTTTGCTTCATTATCAATCATCCACTGCTAAAATATATTAATATTATGTAATAATTCAAAAAGGAAAAAAACACCTTCAAATTTCCAGGCATCTTTTCTGCCAATGCTTCAGCGAAATCAGCTATCGCATGGTGTAGGTATATGGTTGTAGCATGCTGTAAAAGTTTGTTTTGCTCATTGACTGCAGCTAAAACATCAGGATGGCAATGCCCACAAGATACAGTAACTATTCCAGCAAAAGCATCAAGGTAGCGCCTTCCATTCTCATCAAACAAATATTGCATTTTTCCTTCTACAATGTTGAGCTGTAAATTAAGAGAGTAAGTCAAACAGATCAGTTTCTGAAGAATGTGTGGAGATGTGGATTGAAGGGCATCCATCAATTACACAAAAACCAATTGGCCAGGGGTGGGTAGAATTCTAATAGAGTAGGGCAGAAGTTTCATCCAAACCAGTTATGCATATAATCTTTCAATTCGAAAAACTTATGAGGGGAAAAATCGAGAAAAAAACTTTGAAACTTATCCATTTTTATATACATTTTTCTAATCTAAGATGTGTCTCTGCCCTGCCCTTTGAAAATAGCAACCTTTCATCAAATTTCTCTTACAGTAGGCATGTAACACAGCTTAAATCAAAGTGCCAAAACAGGAAAGCACTAACCATAGAAGTTGAAACTATTCATAGTGAAAAGCTGTATAGAGTTATGATTGAAGTAAAACTCGACTCAATCTGAGGTCTCGATGAGTGGATCACATTTACTACGCCATACCAAAGTAATCTGATAAAGACAGCGATAATGTTTTAAAATGCATGAATATTTATATAAAAAGAAACTAAAATAACATGATTCTCCCAGGGCAAGAGAGCCTTAGTAAGTGAAGTTTCCGGAATTGGATTGCAGCAAGAGAATACTTCTTTGAGAAATAACTTCTCATAAAATATTATGGGTTCTCTTCTACCAAATTCCAACAAAGAGTATCCAATTTTTCTATTTTAAAATAGAAAATCTTCATTCCCAAAAAGTAAGAAGAATTTTAGCATGCATAAACCTTTTTTCGCCGCTAATAAATTCGACATGCACAAACCAAGATCAATTTATAGTGATGTATGTTGAAACAAAAAACAAACAACCAATTGTATCTCATAAGACAGTGAATTGAATACTATCAACACATCTGCATGTGCTAGTCACCATCACGTAGCAACGAAACAGGAAAATGGGAAAAATCAAGCAAAATCCTGCTTAATAATTGCGGACAAAATGTTCGCGTTGCTTCTTCCACAAAACACAATCGGTTCAGAGAAATGAACCGACAGCAGAATTCCATAATCAATCTTTTAACAGAAAACCACAGCAAAATCAAGAATGCAGAAAACAAAACTGAATCAAATAAGGAGAAAGAAGTGGAAATGAGAGAGATTACTGGCTTCTGGTAGTAGTGGAAAAGCGAAGGCCCTAGAAACTTCTTCCGCTTCTGAAAAATTTCATCGGCGAGCGGTCCTTTATAAGGTTTCGGCTCGTAATCAAAAGGCGGAAGAAGAGGTTTGGGATCGGCGGCATCCGTGGCAGCGGAAGATACAGAAGAAATCGAAGAGAAAGAAGTGGAAAACGGTGGCCTGGAAAAGGCGTAGAGCGCCTTCGAGTTGGCCTTCCTCAAAATCTGGTTCCGAAACGCCATGGCCGATCAGTCTAAGCTCCAAAATGAACAGAGCTTTTGGATTTCTGCCAGAGATGGCGGCTGTGTCAGCTATATGTAATGTAATGTACTGTATAATAATAAAAATTAATGCAGTTATGGCTAATTTGGGAATTGGTAAAGAATCATGATTCCAAGAATCTGCTGACGTGGATATTCATTTTTTTTTTTCTTTTTTAACATATGTATTTCTTAATAATCCGTGTTGATGACTAGATGCTGATCATGCTGTTTCTAACCCACTATGATCAAGGGATTATAATTGTTCCAAATATGAAAAATATTAATAATGATTGAAGATTTGTGGCCCACTGGGGGTTCCTACTTGAATATATAAATTAATTCTAAGTCATCTTTTTTGTTTAGCCCGATTGTGGAGGAGGTTAGGAGGAAAATGAGTCCACGCCTTTCTATTTTAATAGCTTTGAATTTGACAAATACCTTAGGTTACCTTCTTATTTTTCTAAAAATAAAAGGCGTAAAATATGTTAACAAAATAGTGACGGGATGTAAAGGTAACATATCATCTGTGTCTATCAATATCATCGATTGATAGAACTCTATGATCTATCAACGTTTATCATTAATAGTTCTAAAAATTTACTATATTTTGATTTATATTTATTTTTAATAATTTTAGCTTAAAAAATAAACTTATGAGAATTAATACTATTTATTATATAATTTTTCGAAATGCAACTGATTTTACATGAATGGTAAGTTTACTTTTTATATTTTAGGTTTAAAATTTTAATGTGCTTGATTTGAGGAGTCAAATCTACCAATCAATTATTTTTTTTCCTTTTAAATTTATGGGTTTTTTTAATAATTAAAATATAGTTGGTTTGCATAAGGCTCTTTTACCTATATATATGTGTGGTTAGCTCATATTTAAATAATAAAATATTCTAACTAAAATAAAAAAGAAAAAGAAATGCACAATCTTTTCATCTTCCTCTCCTCTCATCTATTTGTTCTTACACATATCTCTAATCTTCACTCATCTCCATTCTCTCCTTCTCTTTCTCCATTTTAGCAACCCACAACATCCACGCCTCTCCCTAATGCATTGATTACCATCATCACAGTTTTTGTTTGATGTCACAGCCATGATATCATTTTGATATTTATTAGATGATATAATTAAATTTATCTTTATCCATTAGCTTAAGCTTTTAGATTAATTTATGTTATAAGATGGTTTGAGAACAGGTTGGTTCAGGATATCTTGTGTTCAAATCCTTACAATGTTATTTCCTTCCCTAATTGATATAGCTCACGAGTGAGAGAGTGTTAGATATTATAATTAAATTTACCTATCAGCTTAAGCTTTTATAGTTAGGAAAGTCCTATGCTCAAGTGTTATTTCCTTCGGGATTAAAATTGATTTCCACTTATTGGGTCTAGAATAGTCCATTACAAATACGTTATCCTCTTTTCTCTTTATTTGATGTCACTCTTATTGCTTTTAATTCAAATTATCATCTAAATTTAAAGTAAACGGTCAGTTATAAAATTAATTCAATATCAACTTATTACTTATTTTCTAGACCGAAATTCTTTTAAATTTCATAGCAACATGATAGTAGAAATGTGTATTAATAAAATGGTAAAAAGGACCTAAAAGGTTTTTCCTCATCTAGACTTTTATATACGAGATTGTACTTAACAAATAATAATAATAATAATTGTTAGTAACCGCCCCTGTAAATTTTTGGCTTGATTTATTTACCCATCTGTTTAATTTGAAATAGTTTTTCTAATTTTTTTTTTTTTAAAAAAAAACATTGATTAGTATATTGAATAACAGATAGAAAATAGACTTTTATTGCTGCAAGAAAAAGAGAATTTTTTGTTTTATATTTTTAATCATTCCATATATTATTCACTTTATTTAAAAAATAAATAAAAAAAAAAAAAAGGTCAGTTACGTCATTATCCAAATGGTAGCTTTGGAAATTGCTTTCTAAAGTTGGGTCTTACGTTTTCGTTCTTTTTACGATAATTACGAATTCGAATCTTAGAAAAACAGCAAAATGCAGCTAAACTAAGGTTGTAAGATTCCTCTTCAATCAAAAACATAATAATATTTAAATTAAACTTCAAATTTAGGCTTTGAGTTTTGAGCTCATTTGTATTTATTTTATCCTTCAATTTAAGAAAAATAATAATATAATAGATTTAAATTTTTTTATTTTCCATCTTATAGATTCATTAACTTTAAAGTTTGGTGTACAATAAGCCCCTTTGACAAATTTTAACTTTTAATTTTGTATATATATTTAGATATTACATTACAAAGAAAAAATAAATTGGAACTTATCAAGTAAACAATCACTAACACTTAATCACTTGAACTATGTTCGTTTCGATGAATCTGAAATTGTGTTTCTTTTAGTATAATGATCATGGAAGTGAGAAATCAAATCATCGATATTTGAATTGATAATTGTTACCTTATTTAGCGAGTTATGTTCAAAATTTAATAGTCTATCTTTTTTTAGTACAACAATATGTAAGGTGAGAGGATTCAAATCTCTAATCTCTTAATCGAGAATACATATTTTATGTTTATTGAGTTATGCTCCTATTACAAATTTATAAATATTTTAAATATTTTAATTATATGTAAGAGGGGAGAAATGTTCAAAATTAGAACCTAGACGATATTAGTTTGGTGTTTCACGTTACTTTTTTTAGTTCAATAAAAGTGGATAGACTCAAATAACATCTCTTAGTCATTAATTAACATATATGTTAGGTCAATTAAATTATGTTCGATTTGATTTTATTTATTATTTTAATTGTCATTTATGTTCACTACAAGAAAGTTTCCTTGACTTTTCTATTTGTTAGAGGTGATCTTGGACCGAAGGGTATAACCGACATAAAATATGAATAGAAGCAACAAAGTTGAGGAAATAGTGAAGTTTGGACCAAGAATAGCATTCTAGGCCCAAAATGGGTCAAGGGCAAAGGGTTAGCTTGGGTCAAAGCCCAAATTAGCATGCTCATATGCTCCATACCAGAGCATCGACCTAGGACCAAAATGGGCATAGGGGGAGATGCTCGACCAAGTCGAGGTTGGCCCTAATTAAACATGCACTACTACAAATTTGGCCTTTCTTGACGCACAAAATTTTTATTTTCTTGATAGTCATGGAAAAAAACCATCAAAAAAATATATTAATTTCTTGAAATTATTTTTTGTGTTTAACTTGACGTACATACACGTTAAGAAAATATATTTCTTGATATAAAAAACATAAGTTTCGACAAAATGATGAATTCTCGATTTTTGGGTTCGTTGATGGTAAAAGAGAAAAAGCACTTTCTTAACGGATAATTGCCATAAAAAAAGAAGTATTATTTGACAGATACAGACCATCAACGATTCTATCCGCAAAAATAAATATTTAATTCGTGCACGATTTGTATTTTTGGCGCACGGATATTGTCAAACGAAAATGACCTCGTTTCCATTTAGATTTTTCTTGATGGGCAATCCCCATCAAGAAAAATGGTTTCATCAAGGAAAAGTCCAAAAAGTGTTTCGTTTTTATCTTAGTTAAACCACGTCGTTTTGAGCCCTCTTCCTTCCTAAAAATTATTTATTAAGCCGTGAACCACATCCTGCTGCTCCGCGCGACCTACCACCGTGAAGATCGCTGCTGACGCCGCCGCCCAAGTGACCGTCGGCTGCTGCCCAAAATCGAATCTGATCTGCCACCGTGACTTAGAACATAGACGCCGTGACCTGTTAATGTTGGCCGTGGCTGCGCTCAGCAAGGTATTCATCCATTCTCTTCAATTTGCCCTAACCGTTCACTGTTTGTTTCGATGGTTTTTGTTATCAATTGGTACTGTTTTTTTGGAATTTTCGAATTAGGTCATCTAGCTCTCTGAATCAAAAGTTTGATGGTCATTCTTCGAATTGTGATTCGGTTATAATAATTAATTAATTGGTTTACTTTAGGATTGGTGAAATGGAAACAGATGCAGTTGGATTTTGGTTTTAACATCGATTAAGATATTAAAACTTGTGGGGATCTTGATTTTGAATTTTTGATCTATTACAGTGAAATTTGGCATTTAAATGTGTATCACCAATAGTAGTTGATTTTGTACAAGGGAATTGACTTTCTTCCCTCCTCCAGCCATGGCCGTCCAGTATTATATTTCGATCTCCTCGATTGCTTTCAATCGTATGCTGCATTTTGGTTTTATCTCTAACTCTCGTTTTCTGTTCGATCAGCAAGAACAACTAGATTTCGAATGGAAAGCAGGGTGGCAAGAAGAATGCGTGAGCATATTAATTTGCTAGGGGCCTTTTGCATGCGATAAAAGAGTAGAGTTGAGTCATATTATTTGTATTTAGGGTAAAGTTAAGTTGAGTTGAGTATCTTTGCCATTTTTGTAAATGAAATTGATTTTGTCTTTTGTTTTTTTATTATGATTGATTTTAATTTTCAACTATATACGTATTTTCCTAACTTTTCTGAGATAAAAACAAAAAAAAAACTTCGAATTTTTTTCCATTCTCAAAACATAACAAATTCTTTATAAAGTATTTATATACCAAACACAAAATTTTGAACTTAATTTTTTAAACACTCAAATAGAAGTGATTATTCCATTCAAAAACTCAAATTAATCATTAATTACTTGTAAAAGTTAAAAAGAATTGAAAGGATTAGTGTCATCAAATGAAATTATTGGCATTGTTTTAGATAGTAGGGGTGATACATAAATGTTAATCTTAAAAAAATCAAAATCTTACGATTTAAATTACAAAACCAACTATTAGATATTATTTTTTTAACAATTTGTGAAATATGGATTTATCTTTTTCTAAAATTTGTGAAATGATTTTAGAAATATTGATGTATATTTTTTCTACATCAAGGGATAAACCATAGAAAGAAAATAAAAAAAGAGAAAGAGGAATTGAGAAAGAAAAGGGAAAATAAAACCCATACAAGTCCGACAAAGAAAGAAGAGAGAAAATGAGAAAGATGAACCAGAAGGCGAAAGAAAAGATGAGAGAAGGGGAGTGAATGTGAAAAGATGCATGAGAGAGAGAAATGACAAAGTAATTGAGGGAGTTGGGAGAGTAATGAAAACACGTGGGAAAATGGGAGAGAGTGAGAGTGATAAAATGGTGGATAATTAAACCCACCATTTTATGTTTATCAGTGGTCGTCGAAGTTGGGCACACGAAGGTGGTAGTCGGAGTATGTCGCCAAAGTTGCTTGTGCGAAGGTAGTCATTGGAGTTAGTCGCTAAAGGTTTCGTCAGAGGTGGTTAGAAGAGCCCAAAGTTCTTCGTCGAAGTTACTGGTGCGAATGTGGAAATCGGAGTTGTTTTTGTTCCAAGGTGGTTATCGGAATTGGTTGCCGAAGTGTTGTCGAAGGTAGTTGTCGGAGCTCGGAGTTGGTCGTCAGAGTTGGCCGTACAAAGATGGTCATCGGAGTATGCCGCTAGAGTGTGATAGCGGTAATCGCCAACGGAGATCGATGGATGGAACCATTAAAAACATTAGAGAGAGAGAATTGGGGGAGAGTTGGGATGAGTTGGTAAAATAACTAACTCAACCCAACTCTCCTTGGACTGTGAAACACCCCTTAATTTCTCAGATGTTGGTTTTAGTTTTGGAGTACATTTATATATCTATTATTTGTTGATCATTAAGCACTGATCCATTTGCCAAGAAGGGTTGGTATGATTTCAAGGCTCCTTCAGTTTTCACGGATAAGAACGTTGTTAGACTCTTTTTTCGCAAACCCAGGGTACCAAGATAAATCGTCCTTCTTCTAATTGCTTTTACTTTTGCATTTTTATCTGGAAAATGGGAGTGTAGAGTGAGTGAAATGATTGTATAATCTTAGAGGGATTGTTGAACTTGACCAATGTATGAGTTCCATGTTTATGAGTTTTTTCCCTTTATATCCATGTTAATAAATTATGCAATGCAATCTCTATTTTCTTTTGTAACTAAGTCTAAATCTGATGGGCTTCTAGTATTATGGAGGTTGTGATTTTTCTAATTTCTTCTATTTATAGTTTTGTATTGATGTTTTTCCGAGACTAGAATATCTGGTATATAGGAACCAAATATTAGATTTTATACGTTGTTTTTATGTGTAAACTTTGTATCTTGTTTCAGTGTTTTCTAAAGAAGGGTGGGTATTATTTAACTTTTTTTTTTTTCAGCTCTTCGGGATATAGGAATAACGTACAATTTATGGGTTGTACCAATTTCTTTCTCGTTTACATATTTTGCTAATTTAATTTTTTGACGTGACCTTGATGCTTATTGCTAAATTAATTATAGGACTACCTTAACTTTTATTATCTTATCATTAAACCTTAAAAAAGCAAATCCGTGGCGAAATTTTGCTTGTTTTATGTTGATGGTTTTTCTCTGAACTAAAAAACAAAAATATGGGATTCATATGGATTTTTAGATTTCTTGGTTAAAATCATTATGCATGATTATGTTTCCCTCGTAATCTTGAAGATAGAGAATTAAAATCAAATGGTTTCATCATTATTTTAATAATTTAGTTTAGTTTTAGTTAAATTTAAATTAAGTTAGCACTCATTTATTTAAATATTTCTAATCTTAAAAGTTTTTTTGGTTTGCTCTTAAATGTTTATACGAATCTGATCCAAGTATGACGGAGGAATATGCATTTATCCATCCTACACAAATTTCAAGTGGTTCAGACACTGATGAACAAAGATCTCGATTCCTGATGATAGATTGTTGTTGATGAAGAATAAATTTTTGATATGTCCGTATAATTTCGGGTAAGTTTAGAAAACAAGTATTTTGTTTATATAGTTTTTGGATTGTAAATATTTTTATTTAACTTTATTGAAATGTCTTTTATATAGATTTCATTCGATAGTATTTGTTATTTGCTTTTGAATTAATATGGTGTACTCAATTGACTCTTTGGGATATGGTGTACGAGAGGGGGTGAATGGTTAATACGTAAGTATTTAATAGTTCTTTCACGTTGTGTATATAATGTAAACATTTTGATATCTTGCGTATTTGTTTTTTAGGGCCATAATATTGTTTTATGCTTGAACAAATTTGAGACCTCGGTCTCTTACTTGGGTCCCTATTAAGGTAAACATTTCAATTTTGATTGAATGATAATATACGTTTGATTAAAATATTTGTTTTTTTATAATGTGAGTTAAAAGAGCACATATAATGTGCTCAACAACCAGATAGTACGGAGTGTGGGTACTATATTATAAAGTTCATGTGCGACATAGTAAACACAGGAGCAAAATAATTATAGACATGGTATGCATTTTCTTAGACTATCTTCTTTAACTATAATATTTACACTTAGTATAATTTTGTTAATAAATTAATTTACTTGTTTGTTTGCAGTTGAGAAGACTGACAACTTATAGTAAATTGGAATTAGATGCAGTGAGAGTTGAGTATTGTGACTTTATAGGACGCTACATTTGATGGACTTTTGTTATACGATGTATCAATAGTTTAGTATGTATGGGTTTAGGATATGAGATATGATGTCAATTTTAGTAGAGTTAGGTATCATATGATCAGATTTTTAGATACTGATTGTTTGTAGAATTAACATTGTTTTACTGGTTGATTAATGAAAATTATTCGGTTGATTTGTTGGATAGTAAGTTTATTGAATATGTTACTTGTTTCAATAAGATGGTATGATAATATGAATTTAGATATGTGTTATTGAAAATTAGGAGTTGTGTATGATGGATTGCAAGATATTTGTGTAGTTGTTAGTGTTGAAGGAATTATGTAGTAGGGGTGTTCAAAAAACCTGATGACCCAAAAAATCGATCAATTCAACCCAATCCGTGCAGTCTGGGTTGGGTTATCAACTCATTTGGATTGGGTTGAGTTCAAATAAATAAAAATTTTGTGGGTTGGGTTGATTCATGAGTTTACCTAAAATAATCAAAACCAACCCAAACTTATTATTAACTTTAAAATGTATATATATATATTTTTTTAATTAGGTTACAATTATATATACGTATATTTATTTAAGTTTTTTCAAGGGTAAGTTCTTTTTGAAAACTGTTCTAATTAATGAAAGGGAAATGAGAAAAATGGGAAGTGTGTGAATTTCATTCTAGAAAACTTCATATAAATACATATCTTAAGTCTAAGAATAGATTCCACAATGTTAGCAACTAATCCCACTAACTCCACAAGAATAGGAACTTAGACTAGACCAACCCAAAAACTAATTTGCAGTTTTGAGTTATTAACATTCTCCTCCTAACTCAAATACTGCAAGCACTTAACTTGCTCTTAAAAGGTTGAAAATGACTCACACAAAATCCAGGTTCAGCAAGTGATCATCCATCTTGTTCTGGTATGATGAATCCGTCTGGTTGCTCAACATAGATCTCTTCTTCTAACACTTCATTTAGGAATGTTGACTTCATATTTAGCTGATACACCTTCCATGCTGGGCTGACACAGCCAATAGCAACCTGATTATGTCCATTTTTGCAACTGGTGCAAAAGTCTCAGAAAAATCAATTTTTCAGACTTGTGCATACCCTTTTTGATGAAAATGCCCCAACCTCTTGTGTCATAACTCAGTGTCATTTACTTGACACTTGAAAGCTATTTGCTCCTTCTCGAGTGGATCCAATGAGAAGCTCTTGTGCTGCATCTTTATTTTGAACAATTCATTCCCTTTGGAATCAGAAATGAGGCACTTTCCTTCTTCAAACAACACTTTGAATCTCTTCTCTACTAATTGACTAACGCTTAATAAGTTTTGATCAATTTCAGGGACAAACAACACTTCAGTAATCAACTTGGTTCCAGCACAGCTCTCTATTGACACTGTGCCCTTCCTTTTTACTTCTAGATACTCACCGTTTCCTATATTCACCCTTGACTTGAATGACATGTCGAGGTCCTTAAACAACTCTGTCACTTGTCATGTGATTGGTACACCCACTATCAACCAACCAACAACCATCACATTGAGTGACAGATGAGAAACAAGTAGCCACAAAGAGTTGATCTTCTTCTTGTTGTACTACAACATATGCTCCTCCTTGCTGTTGAGTTTTTTCTTCCTTCCAAAATCGTTCAATATGCCCCAATAAATTACATCTTCTACATTTCATATCTGACCTTCTCCAGCATCTGAAATGTGGATGATTCTGCTTCCCACAGTGCTTGCATGTACTACCAACATCCTTTGCAGCAGACTCTGAGCTACTGCTGCCACTTCCCTTCTTCTCTCTTTCATCTTCTCCCTACTGCAATCTAGCTTTCAATGCCCCTCAATGCTTCTTTCTTGTCTCATCAACCTCCTCTGCTCTTGTGCTTTCAAAGCACTAACCACTTCTATCACCTTGAGTTTTAGAGGTCTTTAGTATTTTCTAAAGAAGCAATGGTTGCTTCATATCTCTTAGGTACTGAAACTAGAATTTTTTTAACCAATCTGTTGTCAGATAAATTGGTTCCTAATATTCTTGCCTTGTTAGCAATCCCAATCAACTTATCTGAGTACTCTTTAATGGACTCAGAATCCTTCATTTGCATTCTCTCGAATTCTTGCACCAAGTTCAACACTTTCATGCCTTTAATCCTCTCATCACCTTCATACTCACTTTTGAGGAACTCCCAGATCTCCTTTGCCGACTTCAAGGCCATAATTCTGTTGAATATGGTGGGAGACACAGTTGCATATAGGCAAGCTCAAGCTTTTGCCTTCCTGGTGATCCTCTTCTTGTGAGTCTTGATCTGATGTATTGTTGGGTTATTAGGAAGTGGAGCAATCTCATAGTCTTGCTCAATTGCTTCCCAATAATCACAACCCTCTATGTAGGCTTGCATTCTGATAGCCCATGCCTGGTAGTTTTCACCATCAAACACAGGTGAGCCAATGAAGAAAGACTATTTGATCCTAATTCCATCTCTAGCAACTCTCATAAGTATATCACTCAGTTTCTCTCGGAGATATTTCATTGATTCTCACTCACATATCTCCTAAGAATTGAAGGCTCTGATACCACTATTGTTCTAACTAATGAGAGGGAAATGAAAAAAATGGGAAGTGTGTGAATTTCATTCTAGAAAACTCCATATAAATACATATCTTAAGTCTAAAAATAGATTTCATAATGTTAGCAACTAATCCCACTAAAAAAATAACTTCAACTATTTCCTAGAAACTAGGAATTGACTAGACCAACTTAAAAACTAATTTGTACTTTTAAGTTACTAACAAAAACCCTAATTTCCTCTTATTTACTTCAATTAAAGCATGCTATAAATTTAATGCATAATATTTCTGTCTCTGAATGATTTAGTTTTTGTGAAATATTAAAATTGGGATCTGATTACGCTTCTGCATGACTTTCACAAACCTTCAATTGGTATCAGAGCGAAGGTTTTTGGGTCCCAATTTAATTTTTTTCGGAATTAAAATACATGAGTTATGGTGGGTGCTGTTTCGTTACTGCATTTATGTAATGAATGTGGGCTTTACACATTGTGGATGTTTTAGGATTGGTCTTTCGTTTTACTATTTTTTTACAAATTCGATATGTAAGGACCCATTGTTTTTTGTTGTAAATTGCAATCGAGTCTGTAAATTAATTTTTCAGGTCATTCGTGATTTTTTTCGACGAAGATCTGAGGTTACGGGGCCAAAAGCAGAGAATTTTTTTAGGAGACATCCGCTGTACAAAATGTTCTGTATAGTAGCGCTGCGACGCTAGGGTGATGGCGGAAAGCAATTTTCGTAGCGTCGCAACGCTCCAAGACGTGTAGGACCACGTGTTTTGGTCGGTTCACCAACAATTTGCATGGTTGGTTCGGTTCACTAGCAGTTTGAGTTGTTGTTTCGGTCTAGGTGGTTCAATTGTTTTTTTTTGTATTAATTAATATTTTTTAATTAAATTAATTTAATATAAAAATTATATTAATTTAATTAATTGTGTAGAAAATCAATCTCGGTCCAATAATGTGTTTATTTATTTTAAATTATGCATTGGATGTATGATTATTTATTATATATGTCATCATGATGTCATAAAGAGATTCCCACCATAGGTTATACATTATTCATCTATCATATATTAATATAATCTTATAATATAGTTGCATGATTTATTTAATAGCATGCTTATGCATCATATTATATAAGAGTTATAATTATGTTTGCATGCGTAATAACTTACGATGCATCATTTATATTATAATGGTTATAATATATAGTTTGAATGTATGGATGAATGTTGTTATTTTTTTATTTTATACTTTTGGTATATAAATGTTATGGTATGGTTAAGTAATGAAAAAGATTGGCATGCAGCATAACATTACTTTAGATAATTTATTAATATTATATTTTTACAAAGTAAATCATTAGATGTAGTCTTCGGTTTTAATTTATTTCATTTATTCTTTATAATTGTTATAAATAAATAAATGAAATTAAAAATTAAAATCCATAATATAGAGTTGCATACTCACATAGGTTAAAAATTATTTTTTAAATAATTTAAAATGCAATTCACTTTATACCTATGATTACATTATTTCTAATAAGATTAGGAATATGTTTGATATTTTAATTAGTTTAGTAGGATTAAATTGGTTTAATATTAAAGATTAAATTTGTAACAAAATGTATAAAGGACCTTTGTCTAAGATGGTTCTATCTAGGCTGGGGTATTTAAGTTGATGGAAACGGAAACATCCCTATCTGGGGAACTGATGTAGAAGGTGAATTACATAGATTTATTACAAGCATGCAATGATTGATTAAAGTTTATTTAAAGTGTTCAATGAACAATTTCAATATTGTTTAACTATCCAAAGTAAATGTTGCATTGGGCAAAGTAAATATTTGCTTAATAAAAATAATTAGTCATATTTTTCTAAGTTAATTAACCCTAGGTAAAACACTCAATAGGGAGGAAAAATGAGATATATGATACTTTCATTTTTCTTATCATGTTTCTCCCTAAAAGTTTACACCGTGAGACCTATACTCGGCCTCGAGGCACCTTGTTTGTGTCCCTCTACGGATGGTGTTTGTAAGGTCAATATCAATGTGAATGGAGAGAGTGCTTATAGTAAGTGGGAACGGGACGCGTGTCAACACATCCCACAGTCTCTCTCATTAGTTTATAATAAACTTTCATGCTTAGCCTCGAGAAACCTTTGCTTGTGTCCCAATACGGATGGAATTTGCATATTTTTTACTCAAACTCTAAAAATGCATAGAGTTGATTTAGTTTTTGTCTCAATCAGTTTTTTCCTACGATTGGCCCATTGGGGCGAAACTCTAGAATCTAAAATGAGAGGTTACACTTACAAAAAAAAAATGTTAAGCTAGTTAACAATTTTCTGGATCAAACTATGGTGACTAATAATTATAGGAATAAGAGTTGTTCTGGTATAATTATTGGCTTTTACCCTACCCCATTGCAAAATAGATATCACATAGGATGCATTAAATTATTTTGCTAAATTGATTGGTTTTTTAAATTGGGTCATGCTTGTTTAACTAATATAAAATAAATTGTATGTTTCAGCAATTTTTAATATGACTTCTGCTACACTTAATATGCTTACCGCTAACAAATTAAATGGTGATAAATACACAACCTAGAAAAAAATAATCAATAAAGTTCTAATCATCGATGACCTACATTTTGTCCTAGTTGAGGAATGTCCTCAAGTTCCACCAGCTAATGGCACTCGAAATACTTGGGAGGCATATGAGAGCGATGTGTTCGAGCAAACGAAAATGCTTGAGTGTACATCTCGACGAGCCTATCTGAGGTTTGAGCCAAGAAGCATGAGCTCATGCTCACTGCTCGTGAGATTATAGAGTCTCTGAGGGAAATGTTTGGACAATTGTCCACTCAGCTTAGGCACGATGCACTCAAATACAACTTTAATGCCCGTATACCATAAGGGGCTTCTGATCGAGAACATGTTCTGAACATGGCAGTCCACTTTAATATGGTGGAGATGAATGAGTTTGTAATTAATGAAGCCAGTCGGATTAACTTCATCTTGGAAGCTTTACCTAAAAGTTTCCTACCGTTCCATAATAATGTTGTTATGAACAAGAATGACTACAATCGGACTACCCTGCTCAACGAGCTACAGACTTACCAATCCTTGATGAAAGTTAAAGAACAGAAGGGTGAGACAAATGTTGTCTCGTCCTCCAAGAAGTTCCGCTGAGGTTCAACCTCTAAAACCAATTCTATATCTCTTCTTTTGACACAAAAAAGTGGAAGAAGAAGAAGGGAGGCCAGGGGAAGGCTAACCCATCAGCTGCTGTCTAAAAGGGTAAGAAAGCCAAGATTGCAAACGGAATATGTTTCCACTGCAACCTACAGGGACATTGGAAGAGGAATTGTCCCAAATACTTAGCGGAGAAGAAGAAGGTCAAGCAAGGTAAATATGATTTACTTGTGTTGGAAACTTACTTAGTGCAGAATGATGATTTGACCTGGATTATAAATTCAGATACCACTAACCATGTTTGTTATTCATTTCAAGGAATTGATTCCTGGCAGCAGTTGGCAACTGTGAGATGATGATGCGTGTTGGAATTGGGCACGTCGTCTCAACGAAGGCAATGGAAGGACTCTGACTTACTTTACATAAATCTTATATTTTACTAGAAAATGTATTTGTAGTTCCTGATTTGAAAAGGAACTTAATTTCTGTAAAGTGTTTATTTGAACAACAATATACTATACTTTTTTCTATGAATAAAGTGTTTATTTACAAAAATGGTATTGAGATTTGTTATGTTAAGATGAAAGATAATCTTTATATGTTAAGGTCGTTAGCAACAAAGTCCCTCCTAAATACTAAACTTTTTAAAATTGCAGTAACTCAAAATAAAAGACAAAAAATTCTCCTAAAGGAAATGCCCATCTTTGGCACTTAAGAGTAGGACACAAAAATCTCAATAAAATTGAGAGATTGGTTAAGAATGGACTTTTAAGTGAGTTAGAATAAAATTCTCTATCAATAAGTGAGTCATGCCTTGATGGCAAAATGACTAAGAGATATTTTACTGGAAAAAGGTCACGGAGCCAAAGAACCCTTAGAATTTGTACATTTGAACCTCTATGGTCCTATGAATATTAAGGCAAGAGGAGATTTGAATATTTCATCACCTTCACTGATGATTATTCAAGGTATAGGTACATTTATTTAATACAACATAAGTCTAAAGCTCTTGAAAAGTTCAAGGGGTACAAGACTGAAGTTGAAAATGTATTAAACAAAATAATAAAAGCGTTTCAATTTGATCGAGATGGAGAGTATATGGATATAAATTTCCAAGACTATTTAATAGAACATGGAATTATATCCTAATTCTCAGCACTTGGTTCATCTCACTAGAATGGTGTATCAGAAATGAGAAATCGAACCCTGTTAGACATGGTTCAATCTATGATGAGTTAAGTTTCCTTACCTGACTCATTTTGAGGTTATGCAGTATAGACTATAGCCTATATTTTGAACCATGTTTCATCCAAAAGTGTTATTGGAACACCTTTGGAGTTATAGAATAGTCGTAAAAGTAGTTGCACTATTTTAGAATCTAAGGTTTCTCAACATATGTGCTTAAGGCTAATCCTAAGAAATTGAAATCTCAACATATGTGCTTGAGGCTAATCCTAAGAAATTGAAACCTCGTTCAAAATTGTGCATATTTGTAGGTTACCCCAAAGGAAATGGTTACTTCTATGATCCTAAAGATAACAAAGTGTTTGTGTTGACAAAAGCTACATTTTTAGAAGAGAACCACATTAAGGACCATAAACCATGCAGTAAGATAGTGTTAACTAAACTTTTCACCGAAACTACTGAACCTTCAACAAGAGTTGTTGAAGAGCCCAGTACATCGACAAGAATTGTTAATGTTGGTTCATCTAGTAGTTCACATCCACCTCAACTGTTGAAGGAGCCTCGACGTAGTGGGAGGGTTGCAAATCCGCCGTTATATGGGTTTAACATAAACCTTAGCTGTCATATCTGATGGCGATGTTGAAGATATATTTTCCTATAAGAAAGTAATGGAGGATAATGACAAAGATGAATGGATCAAAGCTATGGATCTTGAAATGGAGTCTACGTACTTCAATTTAGTTTGGGATCTTATAGGTCAACCTGACGGGATAAAACCTATAGATTGTAAATGGATCTACAAGAGAAAACAAGGTGTTGATGGAAAGGTGCAAACTTCAAGGTTAAGTTTGTGGCAAAGGGTTATACCCAAGTTGAAGGAGTCGATTATGAGAAGACTTTCTCACCTTTTGCCATGTTGAAGTCTATCTGGATACTTCTGTTCACTGCTTCATATTACGACTATGAGATTTAGCAAATGGACGTAAAGACTGCCTTTTTGAATGACAATCTTGAGGAGACTATCTATATACAACAACCTGAGGGATTTATAATCCAAGGTCAAGAGAAAAAGGTTGCAAGCTTAATCAACATATTTATGGATAGAAATAGGCTTCTTGAACTTGGAATATAAGTCTTGATACTACAATCAAATCTTATGGCTTTGATCAAAATGTTGATGAGCCTTGTGTTTACAATAAATCATCAACAGTTTAGTAGCTTTTCTTGTGTTGTACGTAGATGATATCCTACTCATTGAAAATAATATAGATCTACTGACTGAAATTAAACATTGGCTGGCGACCCAATTCCAAATTAAAGATTTGGGAGAGAAACAATTTATTCTGGGCAATCAGATCTTTAGAGATCGAAAGAACAAAACGTTAGCCTTATTTCAGACATCATATATTGATAAGATACTTGTCAAGTATTCAATGCAAAACTCCAAGAGATGCTTACTACCTTTAGGGTATGGAGTTGCTTTGTCTAAGGAACAGTGTCCTAAGGCACCTTAAGAAGTTGAGGAAATGAGACAGATCCCCTATACATCAGCTGTTGGTAGTTTGATGTATGCGATCTTATGTACTAGGCCTAACATCTGCTATGTAGTGGGGATAGTCAGTAGATATCAGTCAAATCCAAGATTAGATCACTGGATTGCCATTAAAACTATCCTTAAGTATCTTTGGAGAATGAGGGACTACATGCTCGTATATGGGTCTAGAGATTTGATCCTTACAGGATACACTTACTCTAATTTTCAAACTGATAAGGATTCTAAGAAATCCACTTCAGGATCAGTGTTTATTCTTAATGGAGGGGCTGTAGTCTGGAGAAGTACCAAGTAAGGGTGTTGGAGAAGTACCAAGTAAGGGTGTATTGCTAACTCCACCATGGAGGTAGAGTATGTAGTAGCTTGTGAAGTTGTCAAGAAGGTTGTCTGGTTTAAGAAGTTCTTAATTGATTTGGAAGTAGTTCCAGATATGTCAAAGCTCATCACCCTTTATTGTGATAATACTGATGTTGTGGCTAATTCCAGGGACCCTAGGAGTCACAAACGCGAGAAGCATATAGAGCAAAAGTATCATCTGATACGAGATATTGTGCATCAAGGGGACGTGATCGTCACATAGATAGCTTCGACGCGCAACGTCACTGATCCATTTACAAAGGTCTTCACAGATAAGGTGTTTGAGGGTCACCTATAGAATATGGGCCTATGGGACATGCCACATCTAGTCTAGGGCAAGTGGGAGAGTTTGTACCGGGCATGTATTGTATGCCCTATTTTCTTGTTTTTGTGTACTTTTATATTAGTTTGACTTTTATGATGTATATCCCACCAGCTTTAGTACAAGTGGGAGATTGTTGGAGTTGATGCCCTGAATCTCGTAGGTCATGTAGTTTATAATTTTAATGTACAAATAATTTATTTATCTAATAAAATCTCAAGCATTTTATTTGATATTTAATAGCATTAACCCACAAAACCAATAAACTAAGATCCAAGGTTGTCTTCTGTAACTTGAATGTATGTGGAGACATACAGGTGGATCATGTTCAAGCGATAACCTAAACGGTCTGTAGTAGATGGATAAGGTTAGGTACTTTATCCTAGTAACACTACGATACGACCCACTTTATAGTTGTTACAATTGTTGTAAAGTGCTACAAATGATCTGATCCTAATCATTCTTGTAGAGACATGTTAGCGGGGGCGTTCTATACAAAGAGTTTGTGCAAGATCGAACCATGAAATGAATAGTTTCACAATATAATACCGTTGATAGGATAGACTTACATTTCACCAAGATGACCAAAGGTGACTTGACTTGATCCTGAGTGAGTTGTGAACTCCTGCTTATGAAGGTGGTACTTTGATCTGCATGGGTGAGAGTGGCCAGCTCGTCAACTCGATATGTCTACCATTTAAGGGATTTGTCTGGTTAGAGAGCTGGGAATGCAACTACACAAGGGAACTTCCCTAGTGTTAGGGCTGTCTCTTATACACATCTAGATGTGTATAAGAGACAGGTCTATGACTTATTGTTCATTAAATGGATTAGTGGTACTTAAAAAGTTAGATATAGCACAGGGGCAAAACGGTAATTTTGGTTTAGCTATACTTACGAGCAATTTGTGAAAGGTCAACGCACATTGATTGGTTATATCCAATGGACACAAAAATATATTTGTAGTGCGAAGAGTCTGTCTCTTATACACATCTAGATGTGTATAAGAGACAGATATGTCTACCATTTAAGGGATTTGTCTGGTTAGAGAGCTGGGAATGCAACTACACAAGAAGAAATTCACTCATTATTTATAGTTAGAGGAAGTAGATAAATTGCTTTCTTAAGAACTGATTCTGGGGCTTGAAAAATGTGGTCCCACACTCTCTTCTTGCCTCAGAGGGGTCTAGACATAGATGGTCTATGACTTATTGTTCATTAGAGAGATTGGTGGCACTTAAGAAGTTAGATGTAACTACAGGGGCAAAACGGTAATTTTGGTTTAGCTATACTTACGAGCAATTTGTGAAAGGTCAACGCACATTGATTGGTTATATCCAATGGACACAAAAATATATTTGTAGTGCGAAGAGCGAAACTGTCGGTCTTTAATAGAGTGACCGATAGTTAATAGAAGTTGGGTAATTTAATTAAAGAGTTTAATTGATTATCCAAATACCATTGGAGCTTCAATCTATAGGTTTATAAAGTCCCATCAATAGCTCAATTGGGATTATTGATAATCAAATCAATTTTATATTAATTTGAATTGATCAAATTAATTGAGAAAATTAATTATATATGATATAATTAATATAAATTAATTATATGTGATATAATTAATATAATGTATTTGATACGTTATAATAAAAAGTTTTATATTAGAGGAAATAAATATTTGAATATGATTCAAATATTAATTATATGAATTTAATTTACATAAAAACTATAGGTTAAATTTAATACGAATTTGATTTATATTAAATACCATAGATTAATGAGAGAATTTCAAATTATAGGTTATATTGTATCTGATATAATATAAACTGTAGGTTATATCTTATATTATATATAAAGTATAATACAATATATTATATAGTAATGTGGTTATTATATAATAATATATTAATTAAATTAAAATTAATTTTATTTATATTTTAAATTTAATTAAGGGATGGAGTTGTGTAACTCTCAACCCTTATTTCTCTTAAGTTGATCGTGGGAGTGAGGGTAGTTCTGATTCCTTCTTCTTCTTCCCTTTGAAGATGGAAGGTCTGAGAATACATAACTCCCTCTCCTCTTTTTTTCCTCCACCCACTTAAGTGGGTGGTTGTAGATATTTGACTTTTGATAGGAGAGAGTCTCCTTTTTCATAAAAAAAAAGACAGAAACGTTCTATGTGTGAGATTTTCTCAGAGAACAATCAAAATTCTTCATCCTCCTCTCTTCTCTCAATCCCTTCCCTCATTCCAAAATAGCCAGAGCCCACCACTCCTGGGTTCTCTACCTGAGAATACAAAGGTCGCCATCGTGGTAGTGCCCGTTTCTAGTTTGAGGGATTCTTGAAGATCTGTCTTCAAAGGTAAGGGTTTTTAAAACTTTTTTTTTTAATTAAGCATGATATGTTTTTCTTTTCTATAAAAAAATTCATTATGTGAAAAATAGGAATTGGGTCAATCCCGCTTTCGTTCAAGGTTCCCTTCAATGGGATCCTTCAATTGGTATTAGAGTCAGGTTTATGATCCCAAATTTCATTCTATTAATTATTTTTTACAGAGTTGGTGGGTTTTCCTTTTCTACATTCTATTCATGATTCATGTGATGAATGGCCATGTGATGAATGTGGTTTTGTCGATGGATATTTCGGGATAGGATACTTAATTTACGAAATTAATTTGTAAAATTAATAATTTTTTTTTTGAATCAAAATGTTTTTTTAAAATCAAATTTGAAATTTAAAAACTGAAAAATACACAAAATGGAAAATTGAGATTTTCCATTGTCATCTTCAAGTAGCTCACCCATAACCCACCATCTTTAGCTTCAATTACTCCAAGCATGAGCTGCATCTCATGCAGCTATCTTCCTTGCATGATGGTCTGCAATATATTGAAGAGAATTGAGTGAATTTGAGGCAATGCAATCGTAAGAATTTCTGCACAAAAATTCGGTTGAAGAATGAGTTCTTCTAGTGGGTTGCTGCTGTGAACTATTCTCCATGTTCCCTTGATTCAAGCTTATTTTGAGTCCCACAACTCAATCTAGAGCTCCAAGATAGTGGGGAAGATCTTGTGGTGATCTGCACAAAGATTTGGAGAGAATTGCAGCTAGAAATCAAGATTTCAAGAGAACTACAAAGGTATGACTTGAGACCCATTTATTTCTGCCAGAGCATGCTTTAGTTTTTTACCAAAATTAATGAATTAGAGTGCTTAATAATCATTGTCGCTTCCGCTGCGTGCCGGTACAATCCAACATCCCCGTGGTCAGGGTAAGTAGATAAATTGCTCCCTTAAGGGCTGATTCCAAGGCTTGAACAATATGGCACCACACCCTCTCCAGGCCTGAGAGGGGTTTACTCATAGTTGGAATATAATCTATTGTTCATTAGAGGAATCAGTGGTACTTAAGGAGTTAGATATAACTATAAGAACAAAATGGTAATTTGGGCCCAGCTGTACTTACGAGTAATTTGTGAAGGGTTATCGTACTATTGATTGGTTATATCCAATGGACACAAAAATATATTTGTAGTGCGAAGAGTGCAGTCGGTCTTTAGTAGAGTGTTTGACAATTAACAAATGGTGAATAATTTAATTAAAGAGTTTGATTAATTATTCATGAACCGTTGGAACTTCAAACTACAGGTCTATGAGGTCCCCTTGGTAGCTCAATAGGATGAAATGAGAATCCGTTTTTGGATTAATTTGAATTGTTCGAATTAATTGAGGGATTTAATTATATATGATATAACTAAGTTATTTTAATTATATATGATATAATTATTGTAATGTATTTGATACATTATAACATTTGTGAGAGAAAATAAGTATTTGAATATGATTCAAATATTGATTATATGAATTGGATTCATATGGTTAAATTCGATGTAAATGTAATTTATATTAAATGTCATTAATGAGAGAAAAGAAACTATAGGTTATATTGTATATGATACAATATTAAAACTACAGATTATATGTTATATTTGATATAACATATAGTTTAATATATATTATATGATAAGTTAGTTATCATATTAATATATATTAAATTAAATTAATTTTATTAATTTAAAATTGATTTAAATTAATTAAGGGAGGGAATTTTAACTCCCTCTCCCTTATTTCTCTCCACTTTACGTGAGTGGAAAATGTGGCTTGGTAGAGGTCTTCTTCTTTCTGTAACAAAATACATAAAAAGTTTTGTGAAAGTTTTGTGATCCCAGACAAGAACTCAATCTTTCTACTTCCTCTCAATCTTTCCTCCTCCCTCTCAATCCAATATCACCAGAGCATCACACCTCATGGATTCTCACAAGAGAATACTGAGGCTTCTTTCTTGGTTGTCTCCAGTTGGAGATTGGGATTTTCTTTTGAAGAACATCTACAAAGGTAAGGGTCTCCAATAACCCTAATTATAATTATTTTGTATTTTTCATATGCATGTTTTATTATTGTATGATTAATGCATAATGCCTTCCTTTTTTTTTTTTTTTTGGTAAAATTATCAATTCTGTAAAAATGGGATTTGGGTAGATCCACTTCCGCTCAAGGATCCCCTCACATGGGTACCTTCAATATATACTATGGCTTTCAATATGAGAATGAAATTTAATAAGTATTGGAGGTCTCTCAAAAGGATACACAAAGTGTTGTTTCTAGTTGTTGTGCTTGATCTAGGATTATGTGTCCTTTTGTTTTGTAAGTATCTATAGGGATGGAGTTTCTAGAACAATGATTCATGAGGTGAAAGTTTGTTTGATGAAATTGTAAGAGTTTTATAAGACAAGTGATTCAAGTGGTCGTGCTTCTGAACAACCATATCACATAGTTGGAATGAGTGAGGATTGTGATGACATGGAAATGGATTTATAGTTAGAATACAAACGAAGAAGAAAAGAGAAAAATTTGAGTGAAATAAGAAATGATGTGGAGAGATATCTATCAGAACCTAATGAGGATCTGATCGAAAATTTTGATATTTTGAATGGGTGAAAATTAACTACTCCCAAATACAAAGTTTTATCACAAGTTGCTCGAGATGTTTTAGTCATACCAATGTCATTAATTGCTTCTGAATCAGCATTTAGTACCAGATGTAGAATACTTGACTCTTTTAGAAGTTATTTATGTCTTAAGACGGTGGAAACTTTAATATGTATACAAAATTGGCTACGTGCAAAGTTAATGTTATTAGATCTAACTCCACAAATTGAAGAATTATAAACTTGTGATCAAGTTTTATCATATATATAGTGTTACCTTTTATATATAACGCTACATCAATATATTGAAATTGTGAAAACATTCTTGTATAATTTATTTTCTAAATCTTTTTTAGGGTTCAAGGAGAATGAAAGATTATAGACGAAGGGTTAAGAAAATTATGCGAAAGTTTCTCAGAGAAACACTCATAGGAAGTGAATTTTGTGGTAAGTAGTCATCAATAAAAATAAAAAAAATTACAAAAATTTGATAGTGCTCTAAATATTTTCATACATATACAGGATCAATGGATTGTTTAAGTCTGTAGGTTGTCGTTCAAAAATTCAATGGACGACTCTTTTTAGTAGCTTTTGTGGACACTATAGTCATGTTTATGGATTTTAAAGACTTTGTAGACATTTGAAAACGTTGTAGTCTTTATTGTGAATTTTGTAGACTTTTTTGTGAATATTATATAGTTACTTCATATCTTTGAAAATAATTAGGTCATTTAACATTTTCCATTTGAGATCGTGAGTAAAGAAATAAGAAGTAAGATCCTCTCAAACTTTTTTTGAAAGAGAACCGATGGAATCGAACCAACGCAACCCATTTTTTATATGTTTGATTGGTTTGGGTTCATAATTTAATAAGGGTTAGGTTGGATTAGAGAAATACACAAACCTTAGCATAGGGTTGAGCCTAAAATATCCCTAAACCCAACCCACGAACACCTTTACCTACGAATTCCCCGAGGGAATCCCCTCCTCAATCCCCATAGGAAATTTTGCAGGGATGTGGAATGAAATGGGTAACGGGTATAAGGGACGGGGAAGCCATCCCCGCCCCCCGCCCCGCCCTGTGGAGATCTCTAGTTTTAGGTCATTTGGGTAAGTTTTAGTGAGTAAGACAACTCTAGATTCCTTTCGGAAACTAGTCTAAGGTGCTTTTATTGGTCTCTAATACTTGGAAGCTTTCTTTGAAGACATGGAATAGCTTTGGAACTATACGGACACTTTAGCGAGGACCCAAGTCTCTTTGGTAAATTTTAGGCTTTAGAACTTTGTTTAGAGCCTTTCCAACCAAATTTAGATATTGTAATTTAGTTTTTAACTCTTAGATATTCTTTGTTTGTAGTTTAAACTTGGTTTAAGGGGTTCATATTGAGGTTTAAGGTCATTTTAGGGACTTTTGGATTAATTTAGGAGCTATTTAGAATACTTAGGTAGGTAGAATTCTACCTGTTGGGTCTATTTGTTTATGTACTAGCATGATGCATATTTTAAATATCATTATATATAATTATGATTTATGTTATCATGATATACGTGGATGTTCTTATATGATTAAGCATGCTTTAATGTTCTTGTATTGACATTTATAAAGTGTGATAGTTTTTGTTGCAGTTATATTGTCTTGCAAATATAAGCATGTTGCATGTGGAACATGACATGTATAAGAATAGTAGAACATGACACATAAATCATTTGAGAGAGGCAGAGCATGATGCGTAAATCATGTACGGGTGGAAGAGCATGACGTGTAAATCACGAGTAAATCATGTGAGGGTGGTGGAGCATGATGCGTAAATCATGTGAAGGTGGTGGTACGTGACACATAAATCATGTGAGTATGGCGAAGCATGACATGTATATCATGTGTCATGTATAGTTACATATCATAGTGCATTAAATCATGTGTTAGTATGTTTAGATGTGATCATTCTAATTTAAACTGAGAATGTCTTATAGTTGTAAGTAGCAAGATGTGATTGATATTGTTGTTGTTGTATATTTTCCTATATATGTATGTTGTTTGGTGGCCCTTCAGGTGTGGGCTACTTATCAGTACAAGTGTGTATTGATCCCTCATCAGATTTTGTAGGTATTGATGATCACTATGACCTTAGTGGCGTGGAGAAGGGAGCTTGAGAAAGATCCATATTTATGCTTGTCACTATTCTTTTCAATTTTGTTAGGAGTTTAGTTGTTTTGGAATATTTGAAATTTGAGACTAGTTTTAACTTTATGTTAATCTCATTTGTAGGAGTTGAGATTTTGTAATAGCCTTTGATTAATTTATTTTGTGGAGTTTCACATTAGTTTTGAGTTTGATTGAGTCTGGTTTAAGTACATGTTTTAATTATTTGTGTTCTGGAAACTCTAGCAATTTTGTAAAGAAGAATATATCATTGTGAACATCATTGGAGTGTGTTTATTTGAAATAGGTCTTGAAGAAATGTTTGGTTTTGTCGTAGTAGCATTGTTATGTTGCTGAAATTTTTCTAAAGTATGAGGGTTAGTAAAGTTAGTTTAGGTTAGATTTTTGTAATGATCCCTAGTTTAGTATTAAAATTTGGGGTCATTACATTAATTAAGGTATATTTCTCAAAATATAAATTTTGAGCTTGAGTTTATCAAACATGTCGACATAGAAAGGATTGGCTTATGTGAAAATTAGTCAAAACATAATTAAACTCATTTTTAAAACATGAGAATTTTAGACCAGTAGTCAAGACACTAGAAGATGTCGAACATGTGTGATAAAAAAAATGAGATTTGGTGCACAAGAAATCTTGCAAATGTCTATTATTGATTATATGAGGAGAGATGATCTTTCATGGTGGATGCAACATAATTAAGATAATTAATTGAATTGACTGTGTATGAAAAGCTTGATATGTATCTTGTAGATGTAGTCACAACATGGTTATATGAATCTCTTGTTAACCATCGTTAATATGAAAATCCCTGAAGAATTAAAGATAATAAAATCATATAACTCAAATGATAAAGAATTATTTTTATAAAAGGTCGCACAATTGCAGGCTTCCATTGCCACAAATTATGACGTAGGCTCTTATTAGGAATGGTGTCCTAAATCTCTTTGTAATCTCATAGTTTGTAAACTTTGTATAAACATATTGTTGTTAATAAAATAAGTGTTGTTTTATAAGCATATACTCAATCCAATAAACTAAGATCTGAGGTTATTTCATGTAATTTAAACAAGTATGTAGAGACATACAAGTGGATATTGTTTAAATAATAACCTAAATGATCTGTAGTAGATGGATAAGGCTGGGTACCTTATCCTGGTGACACTACGAATACGGCTCACTTTATAGGTGTTACAATTTTTGTAAAGTCTACAAATGATCTGATCCTGATCATTCATGTGGAGACATGTGAGTGGGGGTGTCCTATACAAAGAGTTTGTATAAGACCGAACCACGAAATGATTAGTCTCTTTATATAATGTCGTTAATAATAGAGACTTACATTTCACTAGGATGACCATAGGTGACATGACCTGAATCCTGACTGAGTTGTGAACTTCTGCTCATGAAGGCAGTCCTTTGATTTGTATGGGTAAAAGTGGTCAGATGGCCAACTCAACAAGCCTACTATTTTGGGGATTCGTCTTACTGGTAAGTTGGGAACACAGCTACACAAGATGGAATTCACTCCTTCCCCGATGTAAGGCAAGTAGATAAATTGCCCCCTTAAGGCTTGAGGGTCTTAAACATAGTGGCCACACCCTCTCCTAGTTCGAGAGAGACTTAGTCATAGTTGAACTATGACTTATTGTTCATTAGAGGAATCAGTGGTACTTAAGAAGTTAGATGTAACTACAGGGGCAAAACGATATTTTGACCCAACTATATTTATGAGCAATTTGTTAAGGGTCATCGCACTGTTGATTGGTTATATCCAATGGACACAAAAATCTATTTGTAGTGCGAATAGTGCAGCTGTCAGTCTTTAGTGGAGTGACTGGTAGTTAACGGATGTTAGGTACTTTAATTAAAGAGTTTAATTAATTATTTGAGTACCGTTGGAACTTCAATCTACAGGTCCATAAGGTCCCCTTTGTAGCTCAACAGGGATTTAATCGATGATTAATTTGAAGTGTTCAAATTAATTGAGAAAATTAATTAAATTGATTATATATGTGATAGAATTAATATAATGTATTTGATACATTATAATTTAAGATAATATGAAAGGAATTTGAATATGATTCAAATACGAATTATATGAATGAGATTCATGTAATTAGATATAAATATGATTTATATTGAGAGGAATTAAATATTTGGATATGATCCAAATATCAATTATATAGATGAGATTCATAAGTGAATTTAATATAAATGTGATTTATATTAAATGTCATGTATTGTTGAGAGAAAATAAAATATATAGTTTATGTTGTATTTGATATAATATATAGTATATATATATAATAAAGTAGTTATATATATATTAATATTAATTTAATTGAAATTAATTAAAGAGAATGAGTTACAACTCTCTCACCCCATTCTCTCAATTATTATCGTGGCTTTCAAGTTGGTTTTAGAGGATTCTACTTCCTCAATTCACTCTGTGAGAAGAGTTCTCCCCAAGAGAAAAGTTCTCTGTAGAAACTTCCCTCCCCTCCTCTCCATCTCTTTTCCTTCTTCCAAGGATTCAAGCAAAGCCCACAACTCTTACTTGGATCCTTTATCATAAGAGAATACAAACGGTTCTCAAGTGGTGGTTTTCGTTCTTGAAGAAGGAGATCCACGTGGAAAAGGAGTTCCATTCGTGGCTTGTATGAGGGAGTTCTTAAAGAAAGGGTTCTTCAAAGGTAAGAATTTCTGAAACCTTAAGTATTTTGTTTTAAAGCATGCTATAATCATGTAAATGCATATCTTGTTGTTGTTTAACTGTAAAACTTTATATTCAATAAAAATGAAATTTGGGACGATCTTTGCTTGCACTCAAAGGTTTTTTTTCAAAAATTTCCTTCAATTGGTATCAGAGACAGGTTAGGTTTTTTATTCCAAATTTCATTCGTTCTATTGAATCGACTTACAATAATGGTGGATTTTAAAATCTGCATTCTGTTTCATGCGATGAATGGTTGTGGATGTAATTTGTTGATGGATGTTTCGGGATATAATGCTCTGTTTAAGGATTTCTTTAATTTACAATTTTGGTTTGTAAAAGCCCCTGCATTTTTGGACATTATTGTTGCAATCGAGTCTGTAATTTGTAAGTTTGAGTCGCTCATGCTATTCCCAGGATGCTTCAAAGAAGAGTTGCAGAGCATTGTCTTGATGGAGAAGATGAAGCAGAGGTTCCTAATCGTGTAGCTATAGTTAAACGATCGGGTAGCTCTTACTATGCAATCAGGTAGATTTTGCTACACGATCGTGTAGCATTTTCTAAACGATTGCATAGTTAATGCTACATGATTGTGTAGAATTTGCTACACGACTGTGAGGCATTTGATACAAGATCGCATAGTTACTTGCTGAACGATCGCGTGGTCTTTAGATGCTCATCGCATGGTTGCTAGCTAAGCAATCGCACAGTCTTTCATACACGATCGCATAGATGCTCTTTGCATGGTTGCTAGTTAAGTGATCACCTAGTCTTTCATACATGTTCGCATAGATTCTCTTCGCATAGTTGCTAGTTACGCGATCGACAGTCTTTCATGCTCATCGCATGGTTGCTAGCTAAGCGATCGTGCAGTCTTTCATGCTCATTACTTAGTTCATTTGGTACATGATCAGCTACAAGGTGGTTCATTGGAGGGTAGTTCGGTTCGAGTGGTTCAAGGCTCAGTTCACCTATTTCGAACCAGTTGACTCAATTTTTGTACTAGTTAGCCTTTTATTTTCTCCTTTTTTAGAGGTTCTATCCCGGTCCATCAACTGTTAGTGTAAATGGTACATGCGATGTATGTTTAAAATTATACGTCATAATCTATGTCATATAGTTTGAAAACCTGCCATAGGTTATGCAATTATAAGTATTATAATATATGTATATGCATGATTTAATTTTATAGCATACTCATGCATCATATAATATAAGTGTTATACTATATGCTTGCATGCATAAATAACATAGTCATGCATCATTTATATTATAATCATTATAATATATTGTTTGAATGTATGCATGTGATGTATGTTATTTAATTTCATTACTTTAATATATATAAGTGTTATGTATATGTAGTAATGAAATGAACATTGCATGATGCATGACATTACTTTAGATAATCTTATAAACGTTATAATTTTATAAAGTATGTCAATCAATGCAATGTGGGTTTTAAATTGTTTCATTTACTTTATGAGAGTTATAAATAATTGAAATTAGAAATTAAAATCAATAACTAAGAGTTCATTGGAAACTTAGGTAAAATCATTTTTTAAAATAGTTTTAAAATATGATTGAGATAGACCTAAGATCACAAATTTCTAATGAGATTAGAAATTAGATTAATATTTTTTAATCAGTTTAATAGAATTAAATTGATTTCAATAAAAGATTAAATTTGTAGAAAATATATCTATAAAGGACCTTTTGTCTAAGGCTGGGGTACTTAAGCTGACGGAAACAGAATACACCTACTTGGGAATCTACCTAGAAAGGTGAATTAGATAGATTTGCAACAAGCATATAATTGTTGATTAACATTTGTTAAAGTGTCTAACGAATATCAATCAAAATTGTTTAGCTTTCCAAACTAAGTGTTACTTTTGGGCAAACCTAAACAATCACTTAGTAAAAATAATTAGTCGTATTTTTCCTAAGTAAATTAAACTCTAGATTGTTAAAATACTCAGTGGGAGGAAAAGATGTATATTATACACCATTTTTCCACTCACGTTTCTCCCTTAATATTTACACCGTGAGACTCATGCTTGTCCTTGAGGTGCCTTAGGAGCGTCCCCCTTCGGATGGTGTTTGCATGGGTATATATCAAGGTAAATGAAGAGAGTATTTATAGTAAATGGGAGAGGGATGTATGTCTACATGTCCTACGGTCTCTTTCATTGGTTTGCACCATGAGACCTTCTTGCACGGCCTCGAGGTGCCCTGGGAGCATCCCCCTTCGGATGGTTTATGCAGTTGGTCAATAGCAAGGCAAACTTCAGAAATGGATAGGAGCACTTCAGTTTTTTCCCCCCAATCGGTTTTTCCCTTCAGTTTGCTCATTGGGGCGGAACTCTAGGATCTAAAATGGATGGTCACACTTACTAGAAACTATCAAGCAAATTAATGATTTCTTGACCAAATAAACAATGGCTAATCGTTATAGGAATAAGAGTTATTCTAGTGTAATGATTAGTTGAGAGTGTCTCAATTCAGTGAAGGGAGAAACTGACTACCCCTCGGTGGCTTTTGTCCTAAATCACTGAAGCGTCATTGCAAAATTAGATGTTAAATAGGATTCATTTAGATTAAAACTGATTGGATTTTTTTTAAGAGTTATGCTAAAATCTAATGTAGATCAATGTGTTTGTTTTTTCAGCAAATATGCCAAATAGCGATTTTTTGTTAAATGCCTTTTCTAGTTTGACCGATTTCAATTACATGACGTGGAAAGAATCCATTAAAACGTTTTTGTGGTAAACGACCTTGAAATTGTCATAATTGAGGATTGTCTTCAAGTCCCAACCCCTGATGCACCACGAAATTTCGTAAAGCATATGAGGTGTGGATAAAGGCTAATTCGAGGGCTCAAGTTCACATTTTCGCAAGCATACCTAATGCATTGGCCAAAGGTTTGAGAACATGGTCATTGCACATGAGATCATGGAATAAATGCGAGAATTGTTTAAAGGAAAGTTCTCACTATTCAAGCATAATGGGATTGATGACAATGAAACCAGTAGTGTCAGTTCCCAAGATAATCTCCATTTCATATTAAATGTCAATAGACTAACAGAGAAAGGAATTGTTGCCAACTCTGATGAAGTTCATCGACGAGGATTGTCCTCTAAAAGGAAACTTGGAGTTTATGATTTAGGTTTTGGAGCTGATCCCACTACTCTCTAGAAAATGAAAAACTCCAAAGAAAATAAATATGATTTATTTGTCTTGGAAACGTGCTTAGTAGAGAATGATGATTCTGCCTAGATAGTTGATTCAGAAGCTACTAACCACATGTGTTCTTCCCATCAAGGATTTAGTTCCTGGAAATAGTTGGAAGCTGGAGAAATGACTCTTAGAGTCGGTACTAGTGAGGTCGTTTCAGCTATTGTTGTAGGTAGGCTTAAGTTATTTTGGACAAGAAACGATATTTGTTATTAGATAACGTATATGTAGTTCCTCATATCAAGAGGAACCTAATTTTTATTTCCTGTCTGATTGAACAAAAATATTCCATATCCTTCTCTGATAATAAAGTGTTTATTTTTAAGAATGGAATGGAGTTAAGTTTTGGTTCAATGGAAAATAACTTTAAGACAAGTGGAAGATTGTTGAGAATGGTGTCCTAAACCTCTTTGTAATCTCGTAGTTTGTAAACTTTGTATAAACATATTGTTGTTAATAAAATAAGGATAAAATGAAAAATGCTTTCATTTTGAAAAAAATCACTTCATTAAGTGTTTTACTAATCGTTTAGCTGACGAGAGACTACACGATAGCCTTCTAAATAATAGTCTAAACGATCTTGTAAAGCACCTTTTACTAAACGATCGTCTAGACGATCTAGCGTAATTTACTAAGCGATCACGTGCCAAGAGAGATTTAATAAACGATCGTGTAAATGATCAATAATATTCTTACTAAACGATTGTGTACCTAGCGAGATTTACTAAACAGTCAAGCATACAAAGTCTATGTGATAGACAATACATTCTTCCACTTGCTTGATCATATAGTTCGATCGTTGCTTTCCTCCATCCCTCTACCAAATCCTGTCTCTTATACACATTCTAGATGTGTATAAGAGACAGATCGTATAGTTCAGTCGTTACTTTCCTCCATCCCAATACCAAGGTAGCCGAGTGGTAGAGTCTAAGGGGTTGCTTGTTCGTGGAGAAGATTATTCGTGATCAAAGCGACAGCTAGAGATTGGCTAGACGATTGTAGCGACAACGAGAGGTTGTTGTTCCAGCTCTTCACGAGTGCGAGAGATTCACAAAAGAAGAGTTCTTCAAAGGTATGTCTCTCATTCCTTTTGTTACCTAATACTAAAGCATGATGTAATTTTTTCTTAGATGCATAACGATTTTGTATGTTTGTGAATGCCTTGAATTCTTTCACAATGGGCTTGGAAAGATCTTACTTCCGCTCATAGGTTCTCTTGAATAAGAGTTCCTTCAATTGGTATCAGAGCCAGGTTCTGATATTCCAAATCCATTGATGTATAGAATTTCATTTACTCTCTTGGTGGGTGTTAAGCATGTCTACATTCTGTTTAAGTGTTAAATATGTTTGTGGATGTGGATTAATGGAGTTTCTGGGATGATAGCCTCTGGTTATTATTTTCTTTTACATTTTCAAAGTTAATTGTAAGGGCCCCTGTGTTTTTGCGCATATTAACTTGCTATCAAGTTTGTAATTCAAAGTGTTTGAGTTAGTTTGAGTCGCTCGTGATAAAGCTTCAAGGCATGATGATGCACATTACTTCGAGGAAGAAGAAGACCAAGCGTTGGTCAGATCGTGTAAACGATGAGGTAAGCGATCGTTGAGTATAGAATACTCATTGCAAGGTAGACGTGCACATACTAAACGATTTTGTAGGTCAACATGCTTCATCGCATAGTCACTGACTACACGATCGCGGGGTAAATGTTACTTAGCATTCGTTCTTCGATCGTCTAGATGATCATGCTTCATAGCATCATAGTCGTCTACACGATCGTTTAGACTTGCATTTAAATTTAGTGCGCTAAACCATCGAGTAGCCTTCATGCTTCATCACATAGTCAAAGGTACTCGATCATGGTTATACGACCCACTTTACTAAACGATTAGGAAGAAGGCTTCGCCCTGGCGGGCTCAAGACCCAATTCGCTTGTGAACCAGTTTACTCGATGGTTTAATGTAATAGATAGAATTTATTTCTTTTTTTTTTAGGCTAATCATCCTGGTCCATTAATTTTGTGAATGTACATGAGATGTATGTTTTTAATTACATGTCATAAAGTATGTCATATAGTTTGAAATTCCACCCTAGGTTATGCATTGGTCATGCATTATCTCTATATTGTAAGAGTTATGATCTAGTAGTTTAATGATTAAATTACTTCAAGAGCATGCTCATGCATCATATAATATAAGAGTTATATTTATGCATGCATTAAGCATATTCACGCATCATCTTTATATTATAAGTGTTATAGTATAGGGTGTATGGAAGCATGTATGCTTAGTTCATTACCAAGTACATAAGAGTTATATATAGTAATGAATGGATATTGCATGAAGCATGATACATAGGTTAAATTTATAAGAGTTATAAATACCTAGTTTTGCTTAGCAACGTGGATGATTTTGATTGTTTCTTTTATAAGAGTTATAATGGATATTAGAACAAAAATCAATAAGAAAGACATGCATGCAAACTTAAGCTTGAATCATGTTTTAAAAGAGTTTTAAAATTTGATGGAGATAGACCTAAGATCATGATTCTAATGAGATTAGAAACCTAAGATTTAATCTTTTAATCAGTTTAATAGTATTAAATTGACTAATAAAAGATTAAATATGTACCAAATCTATCTATAAGGGACTTTTTGTCTAAGGCGGGTTCTGTCTAGGTTGGGGTACTTAAGCTGACGGAAACGGAACACCCTTACCTGGGAACCTACCTGGAAAGGTGAATTAGATAGATTTGATGCATGCATGCAAATTTGATGATAGTCTGTTAAAGAGTTGAATGAGACTTGATTCGAACTTGTTTAATTATCAAAGACAAGAGTTGTTTTTGAGAAAAATTAAACTCACTTAGATAAAATTAGTAGCCGGATTGTCTAAGTTAATGAACCTCTAGGTAGAACATTCAGTGGGAGGTACTTGGGGTATATTATACTTCACTTAAACCTCTTCACATTTCTCCCTAATGTTCATACCGTGAGATCTATCCTCGGCCTCAAGGCACCCTGGGAGTGTCCCCCTAAAGAATGGTATTTAGGTAGGTCAATATCAAGGTGAATGGAGAGAATGTTCATAGTAAGTGGGAGTGGGACGTATGACAACATATTCCACAATCTCTCTCATTAGATTGAATAACGTTTCTATACATCGCCTCGAGGCACCTTGAGAGTGTCCCCCTAAAGGATGGAAGTTTTGCACAACTCTTTATCTAATCTTCTGTATAGGATAAGGTCGCTTTAGTCTCTTGTTCTAATCTACTTTTTCCCTACGGTGGGCGCATTAGGGTGGGACTCTAGGGCCTAAAATAAGGGGTTACACTTACGCAGAATTGTTAAAGGTTAACAGTTCTAGACTAAAAAATGGTGACTATTAGACTCAGTTACAAGAGTTGTTTCTATCTAATGGTTAAGAATGTCTCATATTAGTGAAGTGGCATTTGATCACCCCACTGGTGACTTTTGTCCTGCCTTACTGGGGCATCATTGTGAAATAGATGTCTTTTCACTTAGGGTACATGGAACGTTAAATGGTAAATGGCTAATTAAGTTTGTTCATTTTGTCAGCAACGTTAAAAGGCTACAGCCACATTAGCTCCTTTAAGTCAAGAAAAATTGACTGGCGAGAATTACGCTAGTTGAAAAAACACGATAAATACTATTTTAATCATCGATGACCTGAGGTTCGTCCTTATGGAGGAGTGTCCTCCTATTCCAACTCAAAATGCCACTCAAAATGTTTGGGAGGCATATGAGAGATGGACACAGGCGAATGACAGGGCCCAAGCTTATATCTTGGCCAAGAGGCACGAGCCTAGGGTTTCGACGTGTGAGATCATGGAGTCCCTGCGGGGAATGTTCGGACAATCCTCTAGACAGCTCAAGCATGAAGATCTTAAAAATATCTTCAACTCAAAAATGGAGGAGGGTACATCTGTTCGAGAACATGTTCTGAACATGATGGTCCATTTTAATGTGGCAGAGATGAATGGGTCACGCATCGATGAGAGCAGCCAGGTTAGCATCATTCTGCACTCGTTGCCAGATATCTTCCTGCACTTTGTCAGCAATGTTGTGCTTAACAAAGTTGACTATACCCTTACAACTCTCCTCAACGAATTGCAGACATTCCAATCCTTGCTGAAAAGTAAGGAGAAGAAGGTTGGTGAGGCAAATGTTGCTTCATCATCAAAGAAATTCCATCGTGGTTCGACCTCATGAACTAAGTCTGTCACCTTCTACTTCTAACACTTCCAAATGTAAGAAGAAGAAGAGTGGTAAGGGGAAGGGGAAGACACCTGCTAACCCACAACCTGTCGCACAACAGGGTAGGCGACCAGTGCCGGGTGACAAAGGAAAGTATTTCCATTGCAATCAGAATGGGCATTGAAAGCGGAATTGTCCACGCTAGTTGAAGGAGAAGAAGAAGAGTAAGGTTAAGGTAAAACAAGGTAAATATGATTTACTAGTTTTGGAAACTTGTTTAGTGAAGAATGATGATTTTGCCTGGATTATTGATTCTTGGGCCACTAATCATGTTTGTTCTTCTTTTCAGGGGATTAGATCTTGGTGGCAGCTTGAGGCTAGTGAGATGACGATGTGAGTAGGCACCGAGCACGCCGTCTCAGCTGTGGCAATGGGAGGACTCCAGTTGACTTTACGAAATAAATTTTTCATTTTAAATGATGTGTATGTTGTTCTTGAGTTAAAGTGGAACTTAATTTCTGTAAAGTATCTTATTGAATGTAAATATACTCTCAACTTTTTGGTGAATAAAGTGTTTATTCTGAAAGATGGTGTTGAGATTTGTTTAGCAAAATCAGAAAAAAATTTGTATGTGCTAAGGTTGTTAGCAACAAAATCCCTCCATAACATAAAGATGTTTAAAATTGTCGTAACTCAAAATAAACGACTTAAGGTTTCTCTTAAGGAAAATGCCCAACTTTGGCACCTTCGATTAGGGCACATTTATCTCAATAGGAATGAGAGGTTGGTAAAGAATGGACTTCTAAGCGAGTTAGAGGAAAATTATTTACTTATGTGCGAGTCATGCCTTGAAGGCAAGATGACTAAAAGACCTTTTACTGGAAAAGGCTATCTAGCCAAAGAGCCTCTAGAGTTAGTGCATTCAGACCTTTGTGGTTCGATGAATGTGTGAGTCAGGGGAGGCTATGAGTATTTCATCACTTTTATTGATGATTACACTCGATATGGGTATGTTTTTTTGATGCAACGGAAGTCAGAATCCTTTGAAAAGTTCAAAGAGTTCAAGGCTGAAGTTGAAAACGCATTGGATAGAAAAATTAAAACACTTCGATCAGATCGGGGTGGAGAGTTTTTGGATTCTGAGTTCCAGAACTATATGATAGAATATGGAATCGTTTCCCAGCTCTCAGTGCCTGGTACACTGCAGCAAAACAGTATATCGGAGAGGAGAAACATAACTATGTTGGACATGGTTGGGTCGATGATGAGTTACGCTTCCTTACCGAACTCGTTTGGGTTTTGCAGTGGAGACTACAGTTTATATCCTCAATTGTGTTCCTTCCAAGAGTGTTGCCAGAACACCTTTGGAGTTGTGGAATAGGCGTAAAGCTAGTTTTCATCACTTCTGCATATGGGGTTGCTCAGCACATGTGCTTGAGGCTAATCCTAAGAAACTAAAACCACGTTCGAGTCTGTGCCTATTTGTAGGCTATCCTAAAGGTGAGGGGGTTACTTTTATGATCCTAAGGAAAACAAAGTATTTGTGTCGATGAACCTACCTTCTTGGAAGAGGATCATATGGGGAGCACAGTCCACGTAGTAAGATCGTGTTATGTGAAATTTCCAACGAAACTACTGAAGCTTCAACAAGAGTTGTTGAAGAGCCTGCCCAATCAACAAGAGTTGTTGATAGAAGTTCATCTAGTAAGTCTAATTCACATCAAGAGTTGAGGGAACCTCAACGTAGTGGAAGGGTTGCGAACCCACCTATTCACTATATGGGTTTCACTGAAATCGTGGCTACGGTAGCCGATGGCGAGGTTAAGAATCTGTTGTCTTATTATAAGGCAATAGAGGATATTAACCGGGATGAATGGGTCAAAGCCATGGATCTCGAGATGGAGTCTATGTACTTCAACTCAATATGGGATCTTGTAGATCAACTTAATAGGGTAAAACCTATAGGTTGTAAATGGATCTACAAGAGGAAGTGGGGTGCTGATGGGATGGTACAAACCTTCAAGGCTAGACTTGTGGCAAAGGGCTATACCCAGATGGAGGAAGTTGACTNCTAGACTTGTGGCAAAGGGCTATACCCAGATGGAGGAAGTTGACTATGAGGAGACTTTCTCGCCTGTTGCCATGTTGAAGTCTATCCGCATCCTTCTATCCATTACCTCATATTATGACTATGAAATATGGCAAATAGATGTCAAGACTACCTTTCTGAATGGTAATCTTGAGGAGACTATTTATATGGTGCAACCCGAAGGATTTATAGCCTAAGGTCAACAGCAAAAGGTTTGCAAACTGAATCGGTCCATTTATGGGTTGAAACAGGCATCTCGATCTTGGAACATTCGGTTTGATACTAATCGTACGACTTTGACCAAAACGTTGATGAGCCTTGTTTTTACAAGAAAATCATCAATAGTTCAGTAGTTTTCCTAGTATTGTATGTCGACGATATCCTACTCATTGGGAATGATGTAAGTTTATTGACATCAGTTAAGGACTGGCTAGCGACCCAATTCCAAATGAAAGATTTGAGAGAGGCTCAGTTTGTTCTTAGTATTCAGATCTTTTGGGATCAAAAGAACAAAGTGCTAGCGTTGTCTCAGGCATCGTACATTGACAAGATGTTGATCAAGTACTCAATGCAGAAGTCCAAAAAGAGCCTACAGCCTTTTCGGCATGGAATTACATTGTCTAAGGAATAGTGTCCTAAGACACCCCAAGAGGTTGAGGAGATGAGACAGGTCCCCTATGCATTTGTCGTTGGTAGTTTGATGTATGTGATGTTGTGTACTAGACCGAACATCTGCTACGCTATTGGGATAGCCAGTAGATATCAGTCTAATCTAGGACAGGGTTACTGGACCACTGTTAGGAACATCTTCAAGTATCTTTGGAGAACGAGGGACTACATACTCGTGTATGCTAAGGATTTGATCCTTACTTGATACACAGACTCTGACTTCCAAACTGATAAGGATTCTCGAAAATCCACTTCAGGCTCAGTGTTCACTCTTAACGGAGGAGCTGTAGTGTGGCGAAGCACTAAGTAGGGGTGCATTGCTGACTCCACGATGGAGGTCGAGTATGTAGTGGCTAGTGAAGCTGCTAAGTAGGTCGTTTGGCTCCGGAAGTTCCTGACTGATCTGGAAGTTGTTCCAGACATATCTAGGCCCATCACCCTTTATTGTGATAATAGCGGTTGTGGCGAACTCTATGGAGCCTAGGAGTCACAAGCACGACAAACATATAGAGCGGAAGTATCATCTCATATGCGAGATAGTGCATCGAGGGGATGTGATAGTCACAAAGATCGCTTCGGAGCACAATGTTGCTGACTCATTTACGAAGGCTAGTGGGAGATTTTTATACTGGGCCTTAGTGCTCTAGTTTATTGTTTTGTACTTGTTGTTATCTTGTACACCCACTCGCTTTAGGACAAGTGGGAGATTGTTGGGGTTGATGCCCTAAATCTCGTAGGGTCTTGTAGTTTGTAAACACTTGTATGAACAAACACTTGTGATATAATAATATGAGATATTTTCTTCACTGTTGTCTATGAAATATGAGATTTTTTAGTTGCATTTACCATAAACCAATAAACTAAGATCCTTGTTATCGTTGTGACTTAAGCATGTATGTGGAGACATACAAGTGGATAATGCCTTAAGTGATAACCTAAATGGTCTGTAATATATTGATAAAGGAGGGAAGCCTTATCCTGGTGACACTACGGATACAACCCGCTTTGTAAATGTTACAAATGTTGTAAAGTGCTATAGATGATCTGATCCTGATCATTAATGAGCAGAGGTGTTCATTATAAAGAAGTTTGTATAAGACCGAACCACAAAGTGTTTAGTCTCGTTATATAACACCGTTCATGACAGAGACTTTCATTTCACTAGGATGACCATAAGTAACATGACCTTAATCCTGAGTGAGTTGGGAACTCTTACCTATGAGGGTAGTCCTTTGATTTGCATGGGTGTGAGTGGCCAGATTGCCGACACAAACCTATCACTTTGAGGATTCGTCTGATTGAGAAGTTGGAAACTCAGCTACACAAGATGGAATTCACTCTTTCCCCAAAGTAGGGGTAAGTAGATAGATTGCTCCCTTAAGGGCTGATTCTGGGGCTTGAGTGATGTGGCGTCACACACTTTCTCATGGACCGAGAGGTGTTCACTCATAGTAGGACTATGATGTATTGTTCATTAGAGGAATCAGTGATACTTAAGGAGTTAGATGTAACTACAAGGGGAAAACGGTAAATTGGCCCAGCTGTACTTACGAGCGATCTGTGAAGGGTTATCGTACTATTGATTGGTTATATCCAATGGACACAGAAATATATCTGTGGTGAGAAGAGTGCAACTGACGATCTTTAGTGGAGTGCACGGCAGTTAACGGATGGTGGATCTCACGATTAAAGAGTTTAGTCAGCTATTCACGTACTATTGGAGCTTCAAGTTACAGGTCCATAAGGTCCCTTTGGTAGCTCAATGGATTCAAATTGAGAATCAGTTTTTGGGTTAGTTTGAAATGTTCAAATCAACAAGAGGGAATTTGATTATATATGATATGATTAAACTGGTTCAATTATATGTGATATAATTGATATGATGTATGAGATACATTAATTGGAGGAATTTTATATAAATATGATTTATATTAAGTAAAGGAGAAAAAAACTATGGTTTAAATGTTACATATGATGTGATATTAAAACTATAGGTTATAAATATAATATGATAAGTTAGTTATTATACTCATTTATAATTAAAACAATTATATGATAATTGTGGGTGGTTTCTCCTCTAACCGTGCATGAAAGTGGGAGGTTATGTTCAGTTTTCATAACTGAAGAATAAAATGAAATTTCATTTTGAAAAAAAAATTGTTTCATGAAGTGTTTTACTAATCGTTTAGTTGACGAGAGACTACATGATAGCCTTCTAATTGACAGCCTAAACGATCGTGTAAAGCGCCTTTTATAAACGATCATGTAGATGATCCAGCGTGATTTACTAAGCAATCGCGTGCCAAGAGGGATTTACTAAATGATCGTGTAAACGATCAAGAGTGTTTTTACTAAACGATCGTGTACCTAGCAAGATTTACTAAACGATCAAGCATATAAAGTCTATGCGATAGACAGTACATTCTCCCACTTGTTTGATCGTATAGTTCGATCGTTGCTTTCCTTCATCGCTTTACCAAATCCAACAGAGCCCACACCTCCTGGATTCTCACTCCGAGAATACCAAGTTTTTAGGGTGGTGGTGTCGAAGGGGTTTCTTGTTCGTGGAGAAGACTAATCGTGATCTAAGCAACAGTAAGAGATTTCCTAGACGATTGTAGCAACAGCGAGAGGTTGTTCCAGTTCTTCATAAGAGCGAAAGATTCACAGAAGAGGAGTTCTTCAAAGGTATGTCTCTCGTTCCTTTTGTTACTTATTACTAAAGTATGTTGTAATTTGTTCTTAGATGCATAACTGTTCTATATGTTTGTTAATGCCTTCAATTCTTTCACAATGGACTTGAAAAGATCTTGCTTCCACTCATAGGGTCTGTTGAATAAGAGTTCCTTCAGTCCGTTCTTGAAGAAGGAGATCCGCGTGGAGAAGGAGTTTTGTTTGTGGCTTGTACGAGGGAGTTCTTGAAGAAAGAGTTCTTCAAAGGTAAGGTTTCTGAAACCCTAAGTATTTTGTTTTAAAGCATGCTACAATCATGTAAATGCATATCTTGTTGTTGTTTTACTGTAAAACCTTATATTCAATAAAAATGGAATTTGGGACGATCTTTGCTTCCACTCAAAGGATTTTTTTCGAAAATTTCCTTCAGCTCTGCCACTTTCAACCAACCTTAGACGGGCAGCCCTCCTAACTGCAATGGAGGTCACCAACCTAGGTCGGGGGCCTTCTTGATCACTCAAAAGCCCCATCCAGGTAAGTACAAATGATAGAGAATTATTATAGAGATCCATCATATGGATTAAAACATTTATCATAAATGCGATATAATTGTTTAAATATTTTTTGAAAGAAAGGTATGAAAAAAGACAAGGGAAATTTGGGCCAATGACCTAAAACTTGGGCCCACAATGCCAAATGACCCGATTTTTTTAAAAAAAACAATCAATTGACCTTCTGCTGACGTTATCACGATATGAGATTACAAGAATTGCCCCTGATAATTGTCTTGCTCTCGCTACGTGGATCTCGCTCTCGTTATCTGTCTATCTTCCATCGTGATGTGATTGTTTTTCACTGTACGATTGATTTGACAACTTTCATGAAATCTGTCTACAACTTAAAATCGTTAACACACAGCAAACATGTAATGGTGAATTCTTTAAGATCTAAACTTCATTTGAACTGTCATTTTGTTGAACGGAGATTTATTGAACAAGGTTTTTCAAAAGTGAGTTTTTCAAAAAAAAAAAAACGAAGTTTTCAGAATGGGTTTTTCATAACGATACGGATTTTTCTTAAACCTGGTTTCATTGGTGTTTGTAGGAACGTGATCTTAAAAATGTATGTAAATAGCATAACGAAAGGGGTGTGAGAAAGAGCAACAACGAGAAAGGTGGAGAGAGAGAGAGCGACAGCGAGAAAGTTGGAGAGAGAGAGATAGAGCGATGGCGTGAGAGCGAGATTGAGCAAAAACGTGAGAGCGAGATAAAGCAAGAGAAATTGGGAGTGACAGCGAGAGAGATCCATGTGTATTACTATCTGCTTAATAAAAAAATGTTCTTTTGCTTTGTAGGATAACAGAAAAGTGTTTACTAATTCGATACGGAGGTCATTGGGATAAGAACCAAAATTTGTATGTTGAAGGCGAGTTAACAGGAATCATCGTGCCTATTACATTGAAGTATTAAAAACTTAGCTCACATTTATAGGTTGCAAATGTAAGTTGCTTATAGTTTGATGTTGTTATGTGAGTTAAATATAAGCTTGACTTTGAAGCCCCTCCACAGTACATACGAAATGACGATGATGTTCGCTTCCTTATTTTCTAGGAAGATCTTTATAGAGTTCAGCTATATGTAACGCTAAAATCATACCACGATGGAAATGTGAATATGAGTTATGATAGTACGAGTGTAGACAGACAATACGAGGTATCATATGAGCTTAATCGAGAAGAGGGTGATATTCCATTGTATATGAACACTCAACCATCAACATTATCAATAGACAATGACAGCATTCATGTAGTGGATTTGGAAAGAGAAACTCAATGTAACGGACATGTGCTTGGTAATGAGAGATCGGGAGGACTTACTTTAATGGATTGTGGTCCTTCAGAAGAGCATGATCCTTTCGTTGTTGGTAATGAGAGATCATCAGGCTTGAATTTTATGGATTGTGGTCCTTCAAAAGAGTGTGATCCTTTCGTGGTTGATAATTAAAGATTAGTTGGATTGAATTTTATGAACTGTGGTCCTTTAGAGGTGCAAGACCTACAGTTGCTGTTAATGAGAGATTAGCAGGGTTGAATTCCATGTCTTCATGTCGTAAAGGGGAATTGATTATGCCTGGTACCTTTCATCTGAGACAGATGTTGAAGTTGGTCAACTTTTTTTGAGTAAGAGTGACTTAAAAATGAGATTGTCTATTCTGTTTATAAACAATAATTTTGAATATAAGGTAAGGAAGTCAACTAAGTATTTGTTTACTATCAAATGTATAGTGGATAATTGTAAGTGGAGTCTTCGTGCAGTGAAAATTCCAGGGTATGACATATTTAAGATCATAAAGTATATGCGGTCACACACATGTTCTATTGGAATTTTAAATCATGACCATAGACAAGCAACGACTGTGGTAGTTGGTGAACTAATCAAAGACAAGTTTACAGGCATAAGATGTGTTTATAAACCTCGTCACATCATTGAGGATATGAGGAAATAGTATGACATAAACATAAGTTACGATAAGGCGTGGCGTGCAAGGGAAACCGCTTATGCTCTCACTAGGGGTACTTTAGAAGAGTTGTACGTTGTTTTACGTGCATATGGTGAAGCGTTAAAAATGAAGAATCTAGGTACAAAGTTTGAAATCGAACTTGAAAATGATGTTAATTTCAAGTACATGTTTATGGAAATTAGGACCTTGTATTAGAGGTTTTTCAAGTTGTCAAACTGTGATAATTGTTGATGGATTGCATCTGAAAGGAAAATACAAAGGGACCATGTTGGTCGGCATTTCCATGGACAGTAACAACCAAGTTTACCCACTAGCATATGCCATAATGGACAATGAAACTGATCAAGCTTGGAAGTAGTTTATGTCGAATTTAAAGTGTGCCATTGGAGAACCCCCTAGCTTAGTGTTCGTGTCCGATTGAGCGGTATCTATTGGAAATGTCATTCATGTAGTTTTTCCTATGACATTTCATGAATCGTGCACATACCACCTAGAAAATAATATTCTTTCCAACTTTAAGGACAATATGATTATTAGGATTTTCAAAGATGCAGCTAGGGCATTTAAAATGTCAGAGTTCCAAGCGCATTTGGACCAACTACGTACTTTTCGAAAGGGTGTTGTATCGAAATATTTGGAGGATATTGGTCTTGAAAGGTGGGTGCATGTTTACCAAATAGAACAAAGATATGATAACATGACGTCCAAAAGTGCAAAGTGTTTTAATTCATTAATCAAAGAATATCAACAGCTGCCCATAATGTGCTTATTGGAACATGTTCGAGGCCTCATCCAGTCATGGTTTTATGAATGGAGAAATTATTGAGCATCTCGAACGATGTCACACTCGGACTACTGTGAAAACAGATTAGCAACTAAGTGTGACAAGGGTAAACGATATCGAGATGATCCGATTGATTGTTATAGGATCTATGTGTGGGACAATCGATTGGACGGTATTGTGAACCTCCATACAAAGGAATGCACGTGCAAGGAATTTTACTCACTCGGTATCCCATGTTCGCATGCAATTGTGGCTGCGTGAGAATGAAACATCCTCATCCAAGGTTTGTGTATTTCATTCTATAGCATTGTCTCCCTCATGGCTGCTTATGCAGAGCCCATAAATCCACTCGATCATATATCTTAATGGAAGAGACCTCCGAGATATATGTAAAATCGTATTACACCTTCTAGAAAAATGGTACAGGTCGGGTGACGAAGAGTAAAAAGAATACCATCAAGAGGAGAACACCGCAAATAAATAAAATATGGTAGGTGTGGGAACTATGGGCATAATCAACAAAATTGTAGTGAACCGCTCATGTCTGGGCGACCTACTAATTCTAATCCAAATGATTCAAATGTCGATCGATTGTAATTTTCTATGTGCCACTTGTAATCCTTAAAACTATAATTTTCTATGTGCCACTTGTAATTTTTTATGTGCCACTTGTAGTTTTCTATGTGTCGATCGATTCAAATGTCTCGCTTATCTCACTCTCGCATTTCTCGCTAAACTCGCTCTCCCTTTTATAAGTTTAGTTAAGTGGTTGTCTATTCATGAATCATTCTGAAAATATCTCGCTCTCTCTAGATCTCGCTCTTGCTAATCTCGCTATCACTTACACAACTTTACTACAGTTTGTCTATTCACGAATCCCTTCAAATGTCTCACTTATCTCGCTCTCCCTTTTATAAGTTTAATTAACTTGTTGGCTATTCATGAATATTTCTGGAAATATCTCGCTTTATTTGGATCTCACTCTCGCTAATCTCGTTATCACTTACACAAGTTTGTCTATTCACAAATCTCTTCAAACGTCTCGCTTATCTCGCTCTCACTGATCTCGCTCTCCCTTTTATAAGTTTAATTAACTTGTTGGCTATTCATGAATCTTTATGGAAATATCTCGCTCTCGCTAATCTCACTATCACTTACATAACTTTACTAAAGTTTTTCTATTAACAAATTTCTTCAAATGTCACGCTTATCTCGCTCTCACTAATCTCGCTCTCCCTTTTATAAGTTTAATTAACTTGTTGGCTATTCATGAATCTTTCTGAAAATGTCTCTCTCTGGATCTCGCTCTCGTTAATCTCGTTATCACTTACATAACTTTCCTAAAGTTTTTCTATTTATGTTACTCAAATGTTTGTCTATTCATGTTAGTTCTACACTAACAATTTAAATAACATATTAGTAAAATTACATCAATAATATACATAATATACATCATCAATAATATATAATATACATGTACCTCAATAATATGGAGTGTTCGTCCACAATTGACATGCCAACTGCATCTTATAGTCACTCATCTTCTCCTGAGTGATTACAAATGGGGTACTACCAGTCACTAAATGTTCTAAGAATTTTACAATAAATATTCCACAATCTAGCGACCTGTGTTGTGTGTTTGTAGAGGAAGGTCGGGATATCTTCCAACGAGACATTTCTATGTCCAGCTTCCAACGTTTGAAGTCACAGTAGTGAAAAAGTGATAGTAGGGTGTAAGCCAACGGTTCAAGGCAAGACTCCAACTTCTTTTTCGATGTCATGGAAGGTAGTAAATCAAATACGAACAATTGGCCTCTATTTAGATCGAATGCAATCAACATCCAATGTTGATCGATGTTTGTTGCCGTATACATGAAGTCCACATCTGACCACTTGACGTCGAATTTACCTATGACATAGTTCAGAAACATCTCTTCCCCAAATACTACGGCAGAATGCAAAGTTGACTTGTTCTTAATATGTTTGAAAACCCCATCTCGAGAATTCAAGTGACTCTACACAACGAAATGAACATTAAAAACACATAATAGTCAACCAACGTATTCCTATTCATAAGTGTAGTAAATGGTTACCGTTATTCCAGTTGGTAGGATGGTGAAGCTGGCCATACACATGTCTGGTCGCCTACAGAATTTATCTTTTATGAACTGAAATAGGATATTTAGGGTTTGAATCTAGAATAAGATATATGTTAGGAGAGGGGAGTAAACTGTATGTATTTGGTAAAAAGGATAAGGATCGTAAACTTACGTCACACTCAACCCATGAACTTAGTTCAATCAACTCCTGGAAAAAGGACTTGGATAATGTTCGAACTGCATTTTCTCGAATCTCATTGTACGTATTATTATCGGCAATCCAGTTCATCATTTCGGTGAATACAGCAGCTGAAATCTCATTCTCCAAGGAGTACTGCATCGTCGCTTTAAACTGTATCGTAGGTACCCCAGGGAAAGGGTACTTAATATTTGGACAATCCAAAGGAAGTTGAACCTTAATTTCTTTCTCTTTTGCTATTTTCTTTTTTGGTTTGACCGGAGGTATGTATTTATCAGCAGCCTTTCTCTTACATGTTGTTTTTCGATTCTCGACTATAACCTATAGAAATATAACAAAATGGTGAACATGTCGAATAAAAAATATGAAGAAAGAAATTTTCGAATCACATAATGATCATACCTGTGAATCGAGATGTATGGTGTCAGAGGAGATCGTGATATCAAGTTGTACAGATGAATCGAAAGGTAGAGGTGGGTTAAGTGACTTAGGTGGAGGTGGGGTAGGTGACCTTGGTACAGGTTGGGTGGGTGACCGAGATAGAGTCGGGATGGGTGATTTGGTGGCATCGTGGCCTACTGTGGAGTAGGGGGCCTTGTCACCTCAAACACCGTGGAACCCTTCATAGACTGTAATAGAGACAATGGTTGACAATTGTGCTTTGATATCTCTCATGTCCGTCTCCAGGTTCGATACATAGGCATTCAAGCTCGATATTGAGCTGTCAATGCAAGTACGAATATACATCAGGATCAACATTGGCTCCCTCCTTGCGGCCCGAAACCTTAGGCTCAAAACGATCCTCCTCTGGGACAAAACACTCCTCCCCAGGCTCAAGACGTACGTCACCCACCAGCACATTATGAAACATATCCTCGCTAGGGGTGTACGTAGACTAGTGGATGTTTTTGTCCCCATCAGATTCGTCATCCCTCACTCCACCTTCTAAATTACCCTATTGTTCACCTTCCGAACCTTCTGAACTATTCTCTGAACTACTGCCACTCTCTGAACTACTAGAGCTCCTTGAACTCTTGTTGTCAGAGTGTACTTGTCTTACAGCCCGTCTATCAATTGGGGTGTTCCAAAACTTCTTTTCAGCATCGGACATGACAAGACCCTCTTTGACTTTTGGCTGCATTAAGGATCCAACCCAGTAAGATGGTTAGTGTACATTTAACAACCAAATAAACATACTGTGGCTAGATTACACTTACATTTTGAGACTAAAAAATGTCTCTCTCGAGTACTTGGAATTACACTGAGTGGGAGCATGACCACCGTAATATACGAGGCACAGCTACCTTGCTCTTTCGAGTGGCAACGTTTCCTGCTATCGATGATAGGATCTCGTATGTTCACACCTAAATCCAAACAACTCGTATTTATAACTATGTTAATGTTAAACCAAAGATAAAGTTGAGGAACATCTACCTGGAATGCTTAGGGAAATCCACGGAGCGAGTACTCACAACATAATTTTTATTTCCCCTCACCTTCTCCTTGAATAAACTAACCTTGTCATTCAGTGCAGTATTCAGACCGTCGAGTGTCCTCTACTAAATAATTATACACCAATCAAGATTGTTGTAATAATCTATGTCTTCAACATCGTCAAATAGAATACGATCGACAACACTCTTTTATTTGTTTTTACCCATCATTGCAACCTCTGTGTAATATACTAAGGTGATTTTAACAACATGTCATTCTTGTATTCTTCTTCCAGTAAATTCAAGTGGAATGTGTCTGAGGTCGACTGATTATCAAAGTACCTCGTCGCAAGTTCTTGTGAGGACTTCTCACTCCGTACAACTCGCGTAGGAGACCACCACAAACCAGTGATTAATAAAAAGTTGTCCTTCGAAAGTGTGACGACCTTTCCTCTAACAAAGAAACTAATCGAGTCCGCTCCCGACTTCTTCACTTCCCTCAATAATATATAGTGGATTAGTGGGTTGTTGAATACAAGTTCAATATCTACAAATCACCCAAAAAATGTTCTCTTGAACATCTCTAACTGCCTTCCGGTAAGCTTCTCCTTTACAATCTTATTTCCATTCGCAACGTGGGCTAGGCTGGTTACTTGCCCGGGTAACCTATCAAATTCACGTATTTTCAAAGCTTTTGACATCTTAAATTACTCCTGCATTGTAAGAACGTTCAATTTAGCAGTTAATAGGTTTGTACTAAAAAATCACTAACAATACATAGTGTTAAAGTCTCGCTCTTGCCAATCTCGCTCATCTCGCTCTCGCCCGTCTCGCTCTCGCTTATCCCGCTCTCTCTGTCTCGCTCTAGTCCATCTCGCTTTCGCCCGTCTCATTCTGGCCCATCTCACTCTCGCAAAACTCGCTCATTACCTTGTCTGGTTCTAACTATATCTTCTTCGTCTTCAACCAATGCAGAACATATCGAAAACACAACGAAACCCAAAATAAAAAACAGATGCGATCGATTAAACCCCGAAACCAGTTATGAACGTGACGACCGATCAAACAAAAACAACCTAAATAGACGCAACACAACAAGTAAGACAAAAATTAAATTCACTTACCCAAGAACTTCGATTACAGTAGTAAATGGACGATGGTTTTGCAGAGTGAGATTGAACGACACTTGCACGAGAATTTTGAGCATGGGACGACCGTTGAGTTTGAGCACACGAGTATCATATAGGCTGGAAGGGTATTTTTGTAATCTCATACCATGATGACGTAAGCAAATGGTCAATTGAAAATTCTTTTTAAAATGGGGTCATTTGGCATTATGGGTCAAAATATTAAGTCGTCGGCTCAAATTTCCTAAAAGATAATCTTACTTATCTATGTATTTTTATAAAGAAATCACAGCATATTTGTTAATACTTTTATAGAAGACTCTTGAAGACCTATAAAAATACAATAGAATATCTTAAGAAATAAATTGAGATGAAAGATCTCATAAAATAAAACTTTCCTTCCGTTACTCATGAATTATTTAGCAGGTGAAATTTTATAAATTAACTTACATATAGAAAATATTCTACATGTACATAACATGTCCATTGACCATTAAAAAGATCATTCATTCCCTTGATGGGAATAAATGATATCATCCAACATTTGAGAAGATAATGAATAGCTTATTGATCCTGATGTACCTAATATTTCGTGTAGTAGGTTAGGTGCATTTAAGTATCTTTACTAATATAATACATAAATTGTATATTGTTTTCTGTAAAAAAAAATACAGTGAGAAAAGAATATTGGAGATGAAGCTAAACATATATTATATTTATTTTTGAGGATCAATGTATACTAATTTATTTTATTCTAACAAATCTAATTTTGGTCTAATTGGCTCTGAACGTGCAAGTTATATGTCTAACTTATATAAAACTAGATGTTAGATAGCTTATTTAATACATACGAAAGATGTTTTATATTATGACAATATATGAAATAGACTGTAACAACCACGTCAAATCATGTTGAAGGCTTGGTGATTCATGAGATCGTCCAACAACAATATGTGAAGACAAGGTTTATAATGAGATTGTTAAAATATATGAATAATGTATTATATACATTTGAGTGAGAATATTATAAATATTATAATTATATAGATGTTCATAATCTTTATAAGGTTACAAAATCATCCAATAACCTCCTATTAATATCCATAACTTTCTTGTTCCCTATTTATTTTTTATTATTGTAAGAGAATAACACATATATGTTCTCTACTTCCCTCCATTTCCACAGGTATTATTTGGTTGTTAATCATCTCAATGTTAAGTAATTTTACTTGAACTGTGAAAGACATCCTGATGCTAAATGTTATCAAGGTTGGTACACAAGAGTAAAACTCAAGCCAAATGTTGAAATTCAAATTTAATAGTTTTTTTTTCTTTTTTGGTAAAGATATCGTAATTAAAGTGTGGGGTGGGAGAGTTCGATAGCACTATGGCAGTCGAGCTAGCAAATCTAATAGTTTTAAGACTATAAAAATCTCCACAAAAAAAAAAAAAAAAAAAAATAGATAGTTAAAAAATGTAGTTGAGGCAATCCGACATGAACACACAACCATGCCATCCAAAAAAAATATCACTCTATTACATATAGAGAATCCCTAAAACGCATGTCCATCAAATGTCTTTTATGTCTTCAAATAAGTAAGAGTTAGATACTTGTCAAATACAAACACATTACCCAAGCTAAAGTGATCATGCTTCATAATCTTAGAAAGATTTTGGTTTTTCCATTGTCAAATAAACTTACAACAATCTGAAGAAGTGCCCTGTAATAGAATAGGTGCACAAAGCTGGAACAAAGCACATCAAGATCGACAAACCAGGCGACCCGGCAACAGGTTGTTAGATCAAATATTAGCTCTACTTCTAGCGCCGTCTTGATGTTGCTAACTACTTAGCACTCACAGAATTACCTCTATAGGCCACCAACAAATCCTTCATATTATCAGGAAACCTACACACGAATCTATCCAAGAAATCCTCATCAGACATCCCCAATGTGAGGATAAATTTCGGGTGCTTCTTCATTAGCCTCTTCGACTTCACAATCTGTAGAACTCTATAACGAGGGAGCACCCTCCCCTGCATTGCGTGCATCAAACAAGCAGGGCTACCAACAATATCTGATTTGCTGACTTTGGCCTCATTCATGAAAAATTCTAGACCAAGCTTAAGCTTACCAATGGAAGTCCTTATCAAAACAGGAGCAGAAGTAAACATTCTCATGCATTCTTTCTCAGTTATTCCGAAGCTACAAATCAGCTCCACTTTCTTCTTTAAGGTCACCTTACTTACACTACTGATAGCATGAAGTCCATGAACAAACATTCTAGTATTGGTAGAAAACCCAATTTCTACAACCACAGAAACAATATCTTTAAGTCGAGATTCACTCCTACCGAAAAGTGAAGATTGCCTCTTCAGTAACATAAGGAGTTGAGAATCAACAATCCCACAACTTTGTAAGTAATTAATATTTATAGACAATCTTTTACATGGGGTTCTCATAAGCCTATCAGACCATCGCCGGATAACTAGTAGGAGATCGTCATTACAATTATCCTTAGGTAAAATATTCTTAAGAATCTCAACACTGGGCATCAATTTCTTCTCCAAACTAACAGTCAAAAGCGTAGAATGCCTTGAGATGAACTTACTCAAATCGGAGCCGACCAAGCCAAGATTCTGGAAGAACTCGATCTTTGGCTTCAGGGTTTTCTCAATGTTAGAAAACGCGATCTGCGGCGCGAGTCGAATCGCCGATCGAATGTGGGCATCGGAGAATCCAAGGTCTGAAAGATATTTGTAAACGGATTGAGGCTTTTCCGTCGATTGAAGGCCTCTACGGCAGCTCATAATCGACGCCGCTCTGGCAGGGGAGAGTTGGAAGGTATCGATGAGGTATTGGACGACGATTGCATTTGAAGCAGAGGATTGGGTGTGGGAAGAAGAAGAAGAAGAAGAGAAGAAATAATACAGGAATGGATGAATTCGGAGGAAGGAAGGAGGATTAAGGCGAGAGGAAACAGAGAATGATGGTCTCAGAGCGTACATTAACCCCCCTTGTTTAAACTTAGATCTCAATGATAGACCTGGAGATGGGAGGTTGGAGCATGAGGAGATTGCAGTACAGAGTGAAACAAGAGAAGGAGAAAAAGGATGACGGTAGTGTGTCGGCACAACGATGACGGCAGGTGGAGATGAAGAGAGAGACGGTGAGATTGGCTGCCGGAGGGAGTGAAGATTGAAGAAAACCTTTGAGATGGCGAAACATATAATCTGCAGACTGCAGTTTAGGGTTTGTTTTATTTTTTTTATTTATTTAAAATTAAAAATAACTATAACAGTATAATTGCAAAAATAGTTTTTCTTTTAACTTCTTGCTTCTAAATATCCTAACAATACATTTTATTTCATTTGCTAATTTTATATTTTATTAAATTTCATTCAGTTCCAAACAAAATTAAGATTTTCAATTCATTTTCATATTTTAAAATGTAGTAAGTTCAAATTACTTCTTATAATTATTAATACAATTTATCGCAAAAGTAGAAGGACAAAAATGTAGAATATCATATTTTCTTTTTCATTTACCTTGGATATCCAAACAAGAAAATTTAATTTTAGTTAATTCAAATCAATTTGATTCCAAATACAAATAGGAATTTGAAATCATTTTCGTTGAAATCTCAATACCAAACAAGATGTAAGAACTCAGAGACATAAAAATTTTAGGGTTTCAGACAACCGCATTCAATAATTGAAAATGGCTCCATTTTATGATTTGAGAAAATTTGTACGAATGGACTCTTTTTAGAGTCCAACTGACTTTTGGCCCAAGGTTTAAAAAACTAATGAAACATGACTCTCGGTTCTTCCTTTTTGTCACGCTTCTTCCTTTCGCTTCTCGCTCCTTCTTCTCACTCCTTCCTCTTGCTTCTCGCATCTTCCTTTTGTTCCACATGCGACACAACTGCAATTTTTTCTTCATTTTTTTCCTCTGTTTGAATTCTTCCTCTCGGTCCTTAGTCTCACTCTCGCTTCTTCATCTCGCTTTTTGGTTGCTCTTCTCATTCTCGCTCCTTCATCTCATTCTGATTTACACTTCACTAAGAAGCTAGAATTGAAAACCTTACTTGTGGATGGAGCTCTTGGGAGCGAGAATTGCAGGGTTTCCAATTGAGAAAAATCATCTCTTAACACTAGCTACTAACACTTTAGTGAGAGATCCCAAACGATATCGACATTTAGAAGGACGTCTCATGTACTTTTTCTTTTATGCAACCTGACTTGGCTTATGTGGTGCACATTTTGGCTCAATTTAAATAGACATCATGACAAGAACATTGAGATGTTGCAATTTGTACGATTTCATTATTAAAAAAGTTGTCTGGGTCAAGGAATCCTTCTTCACTCAAGTTGTGATATTTCTTTATTAGGCTAATGTGATTCCAATTGAACAAGTTGCTCCTTAGCTCTCTCACCATTTGGTTTGTCTTTCTTGATGGTTCCCATATCTCTTGGAAAACAAAGAAACAACAAATCATGTCTCATTCATTAGCAGAGGCCAAGTATCACTCCATGACTTCATTACATCTGAACTCAAGTGGCTTAAAGTGTTTTTTGGGAGTCTTGGGGTGGATCATCCCCATGCCTTTTCTTTTTTTTGTTTTGTTTTGTTTTGTTTTTTTTTTTTTTTTTTTTTTTTTTTTTGTGATAATCAATTACATATTACTCAAAATCTAGTTTTTCATGAATGCAAAAAATTTTAAAAAAAAAAAAAAAACAGAGGTAGACTGTCATTTATATTTGTGATGGTATTCAGGACAACGCCACTACTACATGTCAATATTTCTTCTAACGAACAACTTGTCTACATTTTTACGAAGGCCTTGGGAGAAACAACAATTTTGGTATCCTCTTCATAAGTTGAATATTTGTGATCCTCATGCTACACCTTGAAGAGTATTAGGAAATATATTTGCAGGGGAATTGTATATTTCCAATTCATTTATTTTGGAATGTAAATTAGAATATAATTATTGTTTCATTGCTTCTAAATGAAAAGGTTAAAAAACAACTTTCTTCTTGATAGATTCTAATTTGAATCAACTAACAGAAATTAACTACTACATTCACAGTCATTTATAAATGTCATTCTTGCAATCAGTTGAGCAGGAAAAAAATTGCATGTCATCACAAAAATGTTCATCCTGAAGATTGATTATATTGACATTAAATAGATTATATTGAAGACAACTTGGCAATACAACAGATTTCAAAAAATCAATCATACTTGCAATTTCTCTCGATAAGAATCTCGATATTTAACAAACGGGCGGTGTAGTACTTAGGTGTAGGACGCTTGCAAAATGGTATAGCTTTGCATCCCTGTTTCATAAATGTTTTTACCAATACATTACCAAAACGCCTGTAGATCCTTGGGATAATCATGAAGCAACTTTGAGGTTGACAAATGTTTGATAATGAACTATGCAGGCTCACAAGGACGATTAGTCCCAAAGCGAGCTCAATGCTCGGAGTCGTTGGAAAAACTCCCCGAGAGTAAGAAGGCCTTGAGCAGATTGTCGAGTCGTTAGAATTTTTGTCATCTGTTGCAATGTTTCTGTCGTAGATGGTCAGCCTATTTGGGCATTAGAAAAAGAGAACAAAAAAAAAAAAAAAAAAAAAATACATGATGTTACATGAAATGCTCAAGAAGACGAACATAATTCTAGATGTACCAATAGTGGGTTATGAGCTAAGCTTCGGCTAAACCTTGAAAATCTTAGCCCTATAATGCCTCTCAGATATTGAAATAATTCTTGCTAAGAACATCAATAAAATTTATAATAATTTAGATGCTACAGGCCCATTGAACTCATGAATCATGTTCTAAATGGTTAGAGAATGAACGATCGAGGTGATAACGCACTCTAACATACATGGCTTGGACTTAGGATGTGAAAGGTTTAAGTGACCAAGGAGAATGTTAATAAAATAACACATCATATCTCATTTGACTTATGATCTTGAGTTCAAGAAATATGTTACCTGATTCACAAAGCTAATGAGCGCTTCTAATCTCTCCATTGCAGCAGTCATTTGTAGAGGATGACTTCCTTCTCCCAGCTGACCAGCCACTACGCTATCAAATAGATTTTGTTGTAGTTTTTCCATACCTTGTCTAAGAGCATCTTCTGCTTGTAGACAAGATTTCCTAAGGCTACCAGTTTCCGAAATTTGTTGTTCAGTTAATGTCTCCAGTTGAGGTATCAAAACCTGCATATGACAACTTTGTGAATGTCATTAAACTAAGTGTGTTCATGAACTCATATAAATTCACTTAGTACTCTCATTCTTGAATAATGAAAGGCTTTCTGAATTTCCCGACTTCAAATATTGTAGCATCAAAGAGTGGTCGAAAATTGTGGACCTAATATATACATAGAAATCAATTGATTTTCAACAATATAAAAATGTCAAAATGTGGGACTTTTGAGACCATGATTGTCGAGAAGCATCCAAAGAATACCTTAAAATTTATGCCTCTAACATAGATTTCACTACAACACATGAAATAAACAAGAATGTTGAGTATATCTAAAGCTCTAATCTTCATTCTTTCAAGGGGGTGGTCCATGGAGCTACATACAATAGTGAATTAAGCCATGTTTGTGATTTAAACTCGACCTAAAGTCTTGTCTGATTGGAAGATTGACTCTTACTTTGATGTCAACTCTCTACTATGGTTTGCTACTCACATTAGATAAGATCATACCTTGAGAAGTTCTGAAGGGCGAAATCCTCCTATCCATAAGAAAAGTCTTTCGGCTGATGTTTTCCACATGCCTGACATTATGTAAGAGACATCGGCTTTTGCAGCTTTAGCTTTCATGCGAAAAAATTTAAAGTAGTGTCTCATTGCATTTTCTACGAGTATTCGAAGCTCGATATCAGTAATATCGGCATGCACAGCAGTCCTCAGATCGCAAATCTGCCTGTTCTGCTCCTCCACCCATTGCTCATACTCTGATTCAAATGCAGAGATGCCTACAAAACAAATAATGAGGATATGTTCAGAAGATAAGAACGCTAAAGATTAAGGTAGATTGCAAGTAAAATGAAGAAAGTTAGTAACAAATTAAGGTGAATAGGTCATAACTTTAGTCAATGAGGCTTCGGAAATGAATTTGCAGAGGTATACAAGTAGACAAAAAGAGTTGTTTTGGAATAGTCAAATTCATTAAGTGTTCTCTTCCTTACAACTTCACCAGCATTTTTGTTTTGTTTTTGTTTCCATAACTGGGGTATTGGGATCTTGCTCCTTGCATTAAAGCTTACAACTCCACCATTTCAACCCTCAAGGGCATTGGGAGATAGACAAGGATTTTAATTCATTAACAACCTTTTTGAAATGACTTTTAAAGTGTTCAAAAATGTTTTTAAGTAAAAAAAAAAGAAAATATTTAAGTATTTAGAAAGTCATTTCAAACAAACTCTAAGTTTCCAAGACTTGAACTCAGTACTTTGGAGGACACATCCCATTTCAGGCCGCAAATCTTTTTTATCATACCATACGTCTACGAGAAAATCTATGTTGAACGAGATGTGATGCCACTTAAAATAGGTCATCCTCAAGGAAAATTATTGAAAGTGGTAAGGAAGACCAGTCAATCTTGATATAAAAATATAAAAAGTATAAAGCAAAGAAGAAACAAAATGCCTTTTGTTAAAGCAGTGATGAAACATGCAACCACATCCAATGGGAGAAACTGCCTTTACCATACATCGATATGTTGGATAATCTTTACGTCTAGGACTCAAAAACGTTCAAACATATCCTAACCTTTACAGTTTACGATGACCCACATGTTGGGTTAAGACTTTGGACTTTTTATTCATGTTGACAATTCGACAAACACTTGACCTGCAAAAATTTTAGGCACTAATCACTTCCCCTAAATTGAACCTCTCGTATTAATTTCACATCTTAGAGCTTTCATTTCCCATCTTTCAGTTACCAGACCAAAAATCAAGCCATACAAGAACTATACTATTGACAAGACATTGAAGCATCATAGATTTTTTTTTTTAAAAAAAAAGGGTAGAAACAAAGAACGATTGGCCACCAGAAAACCAACCTGAATTTGTGGTTCCTGATAAACCCAACTGGTTATTATCAAATCGGGATCCAGCCAAGAGACCCTGAAGAAAAAGACAGGGCGGGACATTAAATTAGAGGAAAAGAAACGAAACCCATACATAATTTTCCGTAAAAAGTTGAATGAAGGGCTAAACAAAATGAATCAATTAGAAGGAATTATTGTTCATACTTGTTGTCTTGCCTTTTCAAGCTCTTGCTCCAATTGAATGAGTTTTAAGCGGCTTGTTTCCAATTGCTTAATATAAGCCTACAATTGCAAAAGGGGTTTGAATTAGTAGTCTATTAACACTGTTTTGTGATTGCAATTGAAACTTTGAAATTGAATGGTAGAATTTTGGTTCCTACCTTTTTCCGCAAGCGACTTTTGCGAGCTGCTTCCCGATTTTGTGCCAGGCGTCTTTGAATCTGCAATTGAGTTTTCAGTATAATTGTTCATGTTGTTCTTGATGGAGGGGAAAAAAAACAATAAGAAATTACTTATCAGTTGTTCGGTATTGAAATGTCCCAAATACTTTTTTTTAATTACATTTTATTTTAATTATTTATTTTGGTAACAATTTCAAATTTAGGCGGTGACTAGTTGATTTTTAAACCTCCAGGTAGTCCTTTCATTTTTTATTTTTACTTTAAGCCTATAAAAACGCGGTTACCATCTTTAGATTTCTCCCTTTGTTGTTTACCTTTTACTCATGTTTTCAAAAATCAAATCAAAATTTGAAAACGAAAAAAAAAATAGTTTTTAAAAATTTATTTTCATTTTTGAAATTTGTCTAAGAATTTAACTCTTGTACTTAACAAAAATGCAAACCATTATAAGAAAAGGTAAGAAAATAAGCTTCATTTTCAAAAACCAAAAATAAAAACGAAATGGTTACCAAACGAAGCCTTAATTTTCTGTTTATGCCCCATTTGGTAACTATTTGATTTTTAATTTTTGGTTTTTGAAAATTTTATTTGTTTTCTTTCAATTCCTTACCGTGGTTTTTATGTTTTCTAAGGGAAAAAAAAGTTGAATTCTTAATTAAAATTTAAAAACAAAAACATGTTTTTAAAAACTATTTTATTTTTTAGTTTTCAAAATTTGACTTGGTTTGTGATAATATTAATAGAAAGAAGATAATGAAGCAAAGAAACCGAGAAAAACCAAAAAGTTATCTATATATACCGTTAGTGTCTATTGAGAAAAAGTTATCTATAATATTCTTAGCCTATAGACACCGTTGGAAAAATGGAACCTTTGTTTTCTATTTTTTTTAAGTTATATTTGTTTCTTCCCAATTTTAAGTTATGATTTTCACTTTTGTGATACAGAAATATTGAATTCGAAGTCAAGTTCTAATGTTAGAATAAAAAATTTGAAAACTATTTTTTTTTCTAATTTTCAAAATTTTGCTAGACTTCTAAAAAATATTAGTAAAAAGTAGATAGCAGACCAATAGTGTTTATAAATAGAATTTTAAAAAAACCTTATGCTTATCCAACAACAACCATGTTTATTTTATTTTTTCTGCCTACACCTTTTGCTACTTAATAATAATAAAAAAATTATTTATTTTTGTTGTTAAATTTTAGAAATAATATGTTAAGAATTTGATATAGATACGGGTTTTATTCATTGAGTACATAGATATTTACATGGTAAGTATTTAAATTCACGTTAATTTTTTAAAATGAGAAAATGTTTTACATGATAAGGGAAAAGTTTTGAATATATATGACTCATAAAGTGTGATATTGATACTTAATTATGTGTGATATTGATAATTAATTATTTAAACTATCTCTAAATTATCGTGTGATAAATATTTAGATGACTAAAATGTTAGAAATGAATTCTAATATCCATATATTATTGATAAAAATAAATGATAAATTACATGTTTTGTATTTAAATTTTATAAAGTAGTTAATACGTTCCACATTAAGGATAGATTTTATTTATTTATGTTAAAAATCGTAGAGTGAAATTCATATCCTCGGCCTAAGTAAAAGATTGCCAATATCTTTACTACTTAGTTATGTCTTAATTGACTAAAAGATTTTTACTCTTAAATAGTTAAATTTATCTTAAATGTTATATATAATAAAATGTTTGATCGTACCTTATCAATGCGTTTGGTATCATCTTGATCAAATACATGTGGATCTCCAAGTGAGCCGAGAGAAGCATCATCGGACTAAAAAAGTTTAAGATAACAAAAATTAGTTATATTTAAGATAATTCTTTTATAGATTAAAAAAAACATAATAAATAAATTTAATCTTAATGAGCTCATTAAAATTTACACATATATCATATCAAAAGGTCAAATCTTCGAATTTTTTCTAATACTATTGTCAAATTAAAAAAATAAAAATAAAAAAAAGAATGCATGATAGAAATTTTATGTGTACTTTTATATTATAAATAAAATAAAGCTTATGAACTAACAAATGATCTAATTTTAACTATTTTTTTAACTTTAGATTTGAAAATTAAAAATTTCAACTCGAATCTCTTTGAAAAAAAAAAAGTAAATATAAAAAGATTAATGTTTAAAACACAACAAAAAAAAAAAACTATAAATGATTTTTTTTTTTTTTCTTTTTAACACTAGAAGGTAGGGGATTGTAACCACAGATTTCATCGCTAACACATTCGTACGTCAATTAAACACACATATAATTTTTCAAAATGTTCAATACATTAGTAATTTTTTCCTTAAAAAACAAAATATTGCCACTCATATAAAAAGAAAAAAAATAATAACTTATATTAATATATAGGTGATCTTTTAATGAAGGTTGTTTATTAAAGGAATTAATAAAAAAATTATAGTGGGTGGCAATTTAAGAATGGGATATTTAAAATGTGTCACACATTTTTACTATCTTGTAGCTATGGTACTTTTTAGTATATGAAGTATATCGAGTGTATCAACAGTATTAAGCGTATCAACCGTATCAAATGTATCGTGTGTGTCAAGTGTGTATCAGGTATATTTATACTTTTTTGACATTTTATGGATTGAATTTGTTTTCTGCCATTTTTGCAAAAATAGTAAGTTTGGATTATGGGTCTAATTTTTAAATTTTATTTTGTCAAATCTTAAAAAAAAAAAAAAAGATATAGAATATGTTTTTATTTAAAAGACAGAAAATGAAAATGTTATGAAAGAGAATCACCTGATTTTCTAGCTTGGTATCAGCTTCAATAATAAAGGAGGATGGTGGATCTAAATTGGCATTGGTTCTAAAAGTTTCTCCCCACATTCCAATATGGTGGATAGGTTCATACAATCCCATCCTTCCTGGATTGTAAAATTTAGTGGATGATGAGTTCATGCTATCTTCACACCTAACACTTCTAAATTAAAAAAAATTTTAAAAAAAAAAACCATAATACTATTATTAACAATTTTAATAACAATAATATACTCAACATCTATTAATCTTGTTGATCTATATCATATTATATTCTTAAACAAACCCATTTTAATTTTATATTACAAAGTGAAACATAGCAGTGAAGATATCAATTTATTATGAAAGAATAAAAATGATGGAATTGAAATCTAATTAGCAAATTATGAAAGCAATAATCAAATGAAAATCAATTCTAATTTTACTTAGTTTCTTAAAAGACTCATTATTTATTAATTTTTAATGATTTATTACAGTTCTATTGAATTCTTGGTTTGTAGTATTTTGGAATTAGACTTATAAACATCATTTCTATGTCTAAAAATTTTCTTTATTTTGTTATTTACATTTTACCAATGTTTTCAAAAATCAAGTCTTTTTAAGTTTTGAAAATTAAACAAAGCAATTTTCAAAAAATTTGTTGCTTTTAGTTAAATTTCAGTGAAAATTCAAATTTCAATCATTGCATTGTAATGGTGCACAAAGATGATAAATTGGATTTTTCTTCTTTTTTTTAAACTCTTTGGCTTGTGATATATATATATATATATATATATATATTTTCATTTTTAATAAAACAACTAAAAATGCTAAAATGAGATATAATCAGTGATAATCGAAATATACTTCATTTTTCAATATATAGATTAAAATTTTCATACTTCACTTGTATTAAATAATTAAAATTAATAATAAAACAACTAAAATGATTAGCCAAAAATTGACCATTTTATTAAAAGAAAATTAAAAGGAATTGAAATAATTATCAAACCACCCATAAGCATATAATCAAATCAAAATCGAGATAATTTTTAATTTCATCGAAACAAAACTCGAGAACAGTTGAAATTTAATTTAAATTTCAAAATTTGAAGATAGAAAGAAAGGGGACAAATTAATCATATAATATAATGAAATTAATTACAATAAAAACAAAAGAGATATAATTAAGATTAATTCGAAAGCGAAGTGCAATAAAATAAACCAATAAAAAATAATGCAAATAAGCTGGCACCAATATATTTTTTTTCCATTTTATTTATTTACTTAAAAAAAATCCCAAATATTCTTGACAAATGGGAAGAAAAAGTTCCCCAGCAACTCTTCCAAGAAGAAGACAATATTTTCCCAGAAACTTCAAAACCATGTAACAAAATCATTCGAACAAAAATCCGAGCATAACTCAACAGTTAAAACATCAATAACAAAATAAAAAAACTAAAATCCGAACACCGCCGGATCAACAAATTGGATTGAAAACCAATCAAAAGCCGAATCGAGAGTGAAGAGATGCACCGTTGGTCCAAATTCACTCATAACAATCGTGAAAATCGAAATACTGGAGAGAGCGTAGATCAATATAAATGGAGAAAATGGAAGAGAAGAGGTAGAAGAACAAACCTGGAATAGAAGAAGAAGAAATTTGGATTGGAAAAGCAGTGTATTTTGGATAATTAGTGAGCTCAAACATAAACATCCCCCAAGAGAGGAAAAAAAAGGGCCTTCAAAGTCAGTTGCTTTCTTCTTTGGATCAAATTAGCTTCTATTTCTTGTTCCCACCATCTTAATTAACTGCCCTCTTTTCTTTTTTTTTTTCCCTGCCCTTTTTGTCTTCCTTTTCTCGCTGTTTTTTTTTTCAATTATATTTTTGTACCCTTCTTTTGTTTTTCTCTCTCCTTTTGGTTTTTTTGTCTTTTCTCTCTCTTAAATGAATATTTATTATTTTTATACGGGATGTGGGCTTAGTTTTGAAATGGGTCAAGGTTTAATATGATTGGATTTTCATGGCTGTGGTTTTTTGAAGCTTAGTTTCTCTTTGCACATTATTAGTTTTAGTTTTAATTTTGTGATGTCATATATATATATATATATATTGATTAAAGTTACCTATCTTTCTTTCTTATCATATATTAAAATCGTGTGATTATTATTATTATTATTTTATATTACTAATATAGTACTTGATGATGATATCAACATTTTCTGCTATAATCATGTCTCTGATTAGGGAAAAAATAATTATATGAATATTAAAAAAAAAAAAATCTTATCCTTATCTGATTGATAATATAGATTTGTTTGGTTATTTCAAACTTTCAAATTAAATAAACCAATAGAATGGAAATTCTACTTGGATCCCTACTTCTCTTTTAGAATTTTGTGTCGTTTTGTTGTGGTAGTTAAAAGGGAGCTTATTATTTCTTTGATGACCTATGTAAACTTTCTTGGAATTGGATGATGACTTTGTATTATATATTTTTTTTAAAAAAATTAAGTTCTCAAAGAAAAATAGCCATAAAATATAGTGGTGGTTGTAATTATACCCTGAAAGTTACAATCGTAAAAATTGAGCCGTCAAACTTACATAATTGTAGAATAAGGGGTTCAATTTTTATCATTTAAGGATCTAATTTTTACAATTTTTGTAAGTTTGAAGGTCTAATTTTAACATTGTAGAGATTTAAAGATGTAACTATGACTACTATCATATTTTAAGGATATTTTTTTGTAATTTGCTCTTTAACCTTTAAGCAAGTTGTTAACAATCATGCTTAAAATAAGACAATGACTTAGTAATTAACAAAACATGATTTAATTCTTTTTTTTTTAATTAATTGTCATGAAACTATTCCAATTTTCAAGTATATATAAAAACAAATTTGTTTACCATTTGTAGTATAGCTCATCATCCCAAGAGAGACAACATGCTTGGTTTCTAGAGACCCCAATTTTATTTTATTTTTTTGTTGGTTATTTATTTATTTATTTATTTTATTTATTTATTTTATTTTTTTTTTTACAAAATTATAGAAGAATGTGGGGAATATCTATGTGGTGATTGGGGCCAACCAATTTCTCAAATAGCATCTCCCACTTCCATGGTTGCCATAGTGTTTTTCTGAAGAGACATCCAAGTGTTTCCTAAATTATTGTATAAAGTTTGTTAAATTATTTTTATTTGGACACCCTTTTTAATTTCTACTTCTTTTTAAAGAATAGAAATCTAATAAATTCTTCTTATCATATCTTATATTTAAAATAATATTCCACAAATGAGTCCTAACTAAAAAACAAGTTTGGTCAATATAGTTTTTAATACAACTTTTGGAAGTAGTCTTTTAAAAAAATATATAAAACATGTTACACGAAATGCTATTAATTATATGGTTTCTCTAAATTTCTTTTAGAGATTTCAAAACTATTTACCAAATATTCTAATCATTTTTTTTTCATAATTGTAGCTTTTAAATGAATTATATATTTTTTTTCTTGGTAACATGTGAGATTGGAGAATCAAAGATCTAATTTTAAAGTTAAAAATATAAGTACTATATCAATTGGACTATATATTTTGGTAGATGAATTGTTATCTAGAATAATTGAAGTGGTTCTTCACGCGAAAGAACGAGTAAGGATGGAAATGGTGGATAATGTATTAAAAAGAAATTAAAATAGGTTGAGATAAGTATAAAGGAAAAAGAAATGAGGAAAAAAAAATGAATAATTAGGCATGATGGAGGAATGGTATGTATATAAAGTAAAGAAAGTGGGAGGCAATTGGGATTTGTTTAATGCAGGTTGGGTTGGGTGATTGGATTCCATAGTGGTTTTTTTTTTTTTTTTTTTTTTTGCCTTTTATTTATATATTTTAATTTATTCTATGCTTATTCAAATTTGTATGGAATGTCACCTATTTCAGCTTCTTTCTTATTTACTTCTCTAAGTGGGTTTCTAAAGTGCTTTCCCACTTACAAATGGCTTCTTTCTTTCTCTTTCTTAGATTCATTAACAAGAATGAGAATTTAGATTCCAAGTCACTTCTCAACTTGGCTATAGGATGCTATTTTCTTATTTCTATTTCTTTTATATCTTTTATTTGGTTAATTCTCACTCGTAATTCCATCTTTTTAAGACTTCTTTTCATAATTATTTGGTTTTTTAAAATTAAATTTATTTCTTATTAAATTCTTACTATGGTTTGTATATCTTCTTGAATTCTTAAACCAAATTCCAATAACAAAGACAAGTTTTTGATAACTATTTTTTTTTATGATTTTTCAATTTTGGCTTGGTTTTTGAGAATATTGGTAAAATGTAGATAACAAAACAAGAAATTTAGAATCACAATGAGTGTTTATAGGCTTAATTTTTAAAAACTAAAAATAAAAATCAAATGATTACCAAACGAGATCTAATATATTGATAAAAAGTAAATAACAAAATAAGAAATTTAGAGGTGGAAGTGATGTTTATAGACTTAATTTTTAAAAACTAAAAATTAGAAACCAAATGTTTACGAAAAATAGCCTAAATTTTAAAGGTTTCAATTTTGGAGTTTCATATTTATTTATTTATTTAGGGAGATTTTCAAAAATTAAAAATGAGGAAAACTATTTACTCAAAATAGCAAAATTTTAACCTTGTTTAATAGAGACGGATAGAGGCCGATAAAAATATATCGGTGTCTATTAGTGATAGACGCTGATAAAAGTCTATCATATCTATCAGTGTTTTTTCCTACTTCTATAAATAGTTTGACATTTTGTCTTAAAAAATTTTCCTTTATTTATTATTACTTTAGTATAATTAGAAGTAGAAAATTCGAATTATGGACCTTATTGTTATCAATATATTCAAATGTCAATCCAACTATCGTCAGTTTAGTTAATTTCATATTTACTAGGGTAAAATCAATTGTGTATTGTATTTAAAGAGTCGAGAAATAACAAGAATACTTAACGTGTACGACTAACTATTGAGACCGAAGTAATTTTTTAATAAGAGATAAGTATTAGAAGGCCAGAATTTGCAAGTAACTGTTTTTTTTTCCCTTTTTCTTTTAATTTTTAAAGTAATTGTATTCTTTGACATGTTCAGATTCTCTTAATTTTTATCATAAACGAATACAATTATATTTATAAATAGAATTCGAAATTATTATTATTATTTACAGTATATAGTAAATAAGTTACTTTAATTGTTTTTATAGGATAATTTCAACTATATGTTAAATTGAGTTATGCTTACGTTGACAAAATTAATTTCATTGTCATACTATGTAATATGTAAATAAATTAATTTCTATCGAATAATTATCCATATAAGAAATCTAATTTTTCAACTCAAACTACATTAATTTAAAAGGTCAAAAAGGAAGAAAAAAAGGAGAGATTAAAACACATTTAAAATAAGAACTTGTTAAAGTAAGATTGATATAATTATGCTTGATGTGAAGGAGCAGAGGAGTCCTACATTTAAAATATCTAAATAGAAAAAGACTTTGCTAATGAATATATTCTCATTTGCATGGTGCTGTACTTATTTATTTATTTTTTTTTACAATACCAATTTTAACTATTTTTAATTTTAAGAACAATAATTAAAAAAAATAGAAATGCAATCAAGTTTTAGATTCCATCAAGATTGAGTCTTTAGGGAGATTATTAAAAAAAAAAAGAAAAAGAAAAAAAAAAGAAAAAGAAAAAGGAACTCTCTTTTACTTCTATAATTTAATGAGTTGTTCAAATTTTTTTTTTAACTTTTTTTTAAATTTAAATATAGTTGGAATGAGGATTTGGACTATCAATGTTTTATGATATACTAATTCATGCTCGCGTTATTTAAATAAATGATTTTTTTTTACTTTTTATTTCAATGTTACTAAATCATAAAAATTTATCATGAACTCACTAATTAATCACATTAAATTCTAACCAATAAATATCTCCAATAATGTAGGAGAAAAATGTCCAAGTCTATGTTATCCAAATCTAGCTAAAAAAATAAATAAAATATCATAATCAAAACAGTCCATTGCCATAAAAATAGTCTCATTCAATAAATATATATATATAAAACACCCACAACATAATTTTTCAAGAAAAAAACTACGGATTTATTAATTTTAAATTAGAATTTAACTCGAGTGAAGTTAAAACTATTTATACAGATAGAAGAATATTAATTTGGCATAACACTGATTAATACAATTCAAACTAAAAAAGAAAAAATTTACCTTTGAGAATCTCTTTTTCATATTATAGATTCGAATATATCTTCACTCGTTCGTTAAAAGATGGTAATGTTTTCAAAATATATATACATAGCGATAAAAAGTTAATTTTTCCAAAAGAATTAAAAGAAATAAAAATAAAAACAAAAAGTTGAGACCCTTTGGGCAACTAGGAAGCCATATATAAGTACCGAAGCTAATCATGTGATTAAAAAGCCTACATGCCTGTCCACCAAAAGAATTGTGTTCCAACCAATAATATTTCGACACGTCCACAATGGGACCATAAATTTAATTATGGAAAAATAGTGTCTCGGAGTTGTAAATTGATAATGTTGACGTGGTGGTTATTAAATTATTCCATAAAATATTGGGGGCAAGATTTGTTCTTAAGAGCTCGTTTTGAGACTTCGAAAAGCCACTTGGACGTGACTATTGGAAAATGAAACCAAACATTTAAATATTTATTTCACTTTATCTTTTAATTCTTTATTAACCAAATGGATCTAAACTTTTTCATTCACACATCTATATTACTACTTTAAAATTACGTTCAATTATATATACTTTAATTTTTCCTTTTCTTCTTCTTTTTTTTTTTTTTAAAAAAATGAAATACGTGTCGATTTGAGTCTTCTTGTATACACCGAAGTTAATTTCATAGTTGTCGCTTGATTTCGTTTATTAAAATATATTGTTCTTAATGAAACTATCAAGTTTAAAATTTTAAGTCGATAACAATCTCGATAAATTATAGATTTAACTCCTTAACAACATGCCTGTTTAGAGATTAAACTTTGAAAGGTTTTAATTACGTTTTAAACTTTGAATTAACATATCTATTTAGTTTAAGTCATTAACCTTATTTATGAGATGTTTATATGATATGTCTATTATATGAATTTTGATTGAATTGACATGATGACAGTAAATAGTTGTATAAGCTTAAGGCGGATTCGTGATTGATTTTAAAATGATCATTTTTGTCATTTTGAAAATTACTATAAAACGTACTTTTAACGATTCAAAGCCAATAGTGATAAAATGAAATTGCATTTAAAAGTGTCACATTTAAATATCAAATTAATTTCAAGTTATCAAAGACATGACAAAAGTGATTTTAACAATAATTTTAAAATCACTCCTAAATATATTCTTAAAATTAATAATACAATTACATCGAAAGTCAATGAATTGATCTCCCACTTTCGAAAGGGTTGAATTTAAAAGAAAAAAAGATACATACTAAATTAAAGAAAAAGAAAAAAAAAATCTTAAGCAAGTAAATATCTTATTTTTGAAATAATGCAAGAGATTACATCTTTTAAAAAATGATTTTGAATACTTTTATGAATTTTTATCCATTATTTCTTAAATATTTATTGATGTCAGAGTAATATTTTAGAATTTGATAGCTGGATCAGTATCAATATTTAAGTCTTTTGTTGTAGACTTGAGTGAAATGTTGCAAAAGCAATATTCAATTTATAAATTAACCAATAGAAACATGACATGTCAAATAAATCTAATTGATGGATGAAATTAATGCTCTGCTATTGTAATCCCACTTTATATAAGTTGTTATTATGAATAATATAATATAGTGTTCATTAATTTAATATGATAGATGTAACAATTAATATATGTGTAGGGTGACATCATTGTTCTTTCTTTTTTTTCAAAAAAAAAAAAATTGGAGAGTTAGGATATCAAAATGGTCCTCTTTATCATTCCAAGAATTTGAACAAATAAATTATAAATAATTTGAATAATTGAATTGAATTTGGTGACTATTATTGGTAACATTCTTTTTATGGAATTAAAAAGCTACCAAAACTCATAATCAATAATATTTTTATTTTAAATGGTATAATTATTAAAAATATTTTTAAATATAATAAAATATCATGATAAACAGTCATTTTCTTATATTTGAATAATTCTAATATTTTTTTCATAATTTTCTTTTATATATTATTTTATTATTGAACTTAAACTTAATCTTATATGATTAAATCATTGGACTCATATCATGGTAATTTTTATTTTAAATTTCTGAAAGAAATTTTATATTTAAAATTAACTAACATGATGGAGATTACAATTATAGTAACTATTAATTAACTAGTTATTGATTAACTTTGTAATATTTTAACATGTTAGGCTACTTGTCCTCTTAGCAAGTGACATTTGAATAAATTAAAATAAAAACTCTTCTTTTTTAGAAAAAAGGCCCCAAAAAAAATTTAAACTTTATTTTAGTTCTTAAGCTTCTATTTTTATTCTATTTTTTATCCGTGTACTTCAACCTATTATAGTTTTTTTTTTTTTTTAATCACAACCTATTATGTTTTTTTTAAAGAACAACTTATTATGTTTATTTTGTTAAATGCAAAATATTTCAGTATGTTCTTATAAATTTATCAAAATTAGTATAAATGTGTATTTTGCATATTTACAAAATTAGTAATTATATTTATTTACAATAATAACAAATATTTGAAGTGACATACAGTAGCATCAATTTTCAAAATGATTCACGTTTATGTTAATTATTTTGATTTCATTTGATAATCATTTAGTCCGGTTTAATAACCATTTAGTTTAATAACTATTTAATTTTTTGTTTTTGTTTTTAGAAATTAAGTTTATAGACACTACTTTCACCTTCAAATTTATTCATTTGTTATCTATTTATTTTTATCAATGATTTAAAAAACAAAGTTAAATTTTAAAAACTAAAAAAAAAAAAATAACCTATAAAATTTGTTTGTTTTTAGAATTTAGCTAAGAATTCAACTATTATATTTAAAAAAGATGCAATTCATGATAAGAAATAAGAGAGAATGTGCTTAATTTTCAAAAACAAAAAACAAAAAACGAATTGGTTATCAAACAGGGGCTTCGTTTTTTGTTTTTGAAAATTAAGCCTATAGATATTACTTTCACCTTCAAACTGTTTCCTTTGTTATCTATTTTTTACCAATGGTTTAAAAAATCAAGCTAAAATTTGAAAACTTAAAAAATTAGTTTTTAAAAACTTGTTCTTATATTTAGAATTTGACTAAAAAGTCAACTATTTTTCTTAATAAAGATATAAATCATTGTAAAAATTGGGAGAAAATAAACTTAATTTTTAAAAATAAAAAATAAAAAGTAAAATAATTACCAAGTGGAACCTTAATAAATGATTTATCAAAATAAGTTAATAATCTTATATATGAAATTTAAGTACACTAAAAAATATTTGAAAATTAAAAAAAATATATTTAAAAATTAGAGGACCAAAAATGTAGTCCAAAACGAGAAAGAATGTCTCAACTATATTGATAAATTAGATGAAATCACATAGTTGTAAAGCAATTATTCTTGCTTTTTTTCTTTCCTATAAAAATATCATAATTGTTCTTTAAAAAAACGCAATTTGGATTTGTCAGCCTTTTTGCTTTCCTTTCAAATATCCATAATCTAAGTTATGTAGAATCACTATGAATCTTGTTAAGATTTTCTGATTATTCTAAATAAATATCACAAAAAAGTGCATTGTTTCAAGTGATGTGTTTAAAAAATTAGATGACTTAAGTTATGTGTTTAAATAGATTGAACTAATTTAAAATTTATGGGTTTGAAAAAATATTTGATTTTCATATGATATAATTATGTAGGCATAAATCTTCTCTCTTTTTACTTCCATAGAAAAACTAAAAGTAGAATTATAAATAAAATCACGTTTTTTTTTAATTCTAACGTAAGAATGAGAGAATTTAAACCTTTAACATTGAGTCGATGATATATTTTGATATTATAAATGGTTTAACAAATTGAAGTCAGCTTGCTACTAAAAAGAACTATGTGCATCTCAATACGGTAATAAATCACATACATTCTGACGATCAAGTTAGTCTCGTGTGATGAATAGCTTAATAGTATAATAGTAACAAATTCAATGTGCCATAGACAAATGATTTTCATAGCTTATATATCACTTAGTCTTACATAATTGAAATTCAGGCTCATCATTGTCCTATTTGTAACTTTTGAAGTTGTTGGACCACTCGGTGGTAATTATACCATCATCATTTAAATCTATAATTGACCTTTTAAGTACCTTGTCCATTCAATTCTTAGTGTTATATATATCTTTTATGGATCATGTGTTAAAAATTTGAATGGCTCCCATAAATACATACTTGTGGGTCGGTCTCATAGGAAAAGGCCGAGGCAGCGACACAGTTTACATGTAGATCGACCATTGTGTGCATACTTGACCAACCTATAGACCTCCTATGGACTTGGTCCTCGATCCCCTCGCGTTTCAGTTATCCCTTTTTGTCTTTAAGCTTTATATCTTTGAGATTTGGCTTTTCCTATTTCGATAAATCTATTCATAACAGAATATATTCCATCTAGTTGAACTATGTTGAGTTGCCAAAAATTAAATTATCGTATTTTAAAACATGCATGAGAAAAGTAAAATTTATTATTTACCAAATTTATCTATGCATAAAATTACCGTGCCTTTTATATTGATCGAAATTTGTAATTTATAAATCTTAAATTTGCCCATCAAATATGTATATATGTTTTATTGTCATATTTATTACAGTTAATATCTATATATATAGATACAATAATATCTAATTTTTAGTATAATTATTGGAAAAAAAAACTTATCACAATACATTTGACCATGATAGTTTATAGCTAGCAATTGTTTATTGTTGACAGAAACATATTGTCATTTAAAAACTAATTAAGACAGTGTTAGAAAATGCTATGAAATCTCAATTTTCTTGTAGTGTATAAGTTCAACAAACTCAAATTTGTCAGTATATTTTCTTTTACTTTTTGGAAAGACAAGAGGACACAAGTTAAACAAATTCAAACCTATATAGGTAGGTTTTATAAATTTAGTTATTTTGTTCTCCGGGCACAAATTTTAGGGTGCATTTGGATTAATTTTTTAAATGTTAAATTTTGATTTTGAAAAAAATTAAGTGTTTGGCGACCACTAAAAATAACTTTTGAAATATATTTTAACTAGATTTTATCAAAGGAGTTCAAATAAAAATGAGTTTTTTAAAAAAATATTTTTTTTCTCTAATCAATCAAAACATGTCTTTAATAAACCCGAATCAAGAGTGTGCTCAAAGCATCTAATTAATTTATTATGAAAATGTTCATAGAAAAATTGAGGTTAATTTAAAAAGCGATTCCAAACAGTTTTTTTTTTTAAGAGAATTATTCAAAACGTGCTTGGAATCTTGAGCCAAACAAGTTGATTTATTATACACTTAGAAGTACATTTGAATTTCTAAACCAAATTTTACAAATAAAAACAAATTATGCAAAGAAAGTTTGTTTCTAAATGATATGCGTAAATCAATAGCTTTAGTAACAACACACCTTTCTCCCTAAATGATATGCGTAAATCAATATCATGTATGAAGAAAATTTGTTTCTAAATTCAAGATTTGATCACCCCAATATAAATAGTTGGATGAATATACTAATTATATAATCTTAACAAAAAGTTTAAACACATATATGCAAAGAACGTTGCTCATGGCCTTTAACTCCAAAGGACTTCAATTTTATTAAAATATCATAAAAAACGAACCTCATTTTTGTTACAACCAAAATGCTTTTAAGCCTTCAAAACATAACATAAATCCAACCACATAAAAAAGATTCAAGGATCAAAAAGTTACATTGTAAAGGACAATAAATCTAAGAATAATTCACATCGTCGTCCATGTATAATTAAAATTTCATTAAAAGTCGGAATTGTAGTTCGATTAATTGATGTTTGTCTTGCTTTAAATAAAAGTTGGAATGTATTATTCGTGTTCATTTAATACAACTTGACTTCATTATGCAAGTTTGTTTAACTTAAACTTGTCATAAATGAAGCTTGAATGCATTAAATATAAATTTGTATCAATGTTCTTCTTGGCGTAAACCAGAATAAACTCACATTGAAAAGTATTGTGAATAATATGAAGGAATCGAATGTTTGTTGAAGCGATTGATTGCTTTTACATCGAATTTTATATGGATAAAACATTTAGAATATTGAAGAAACTATGTTGAAATTTACAAGGCTAAGCATAGAATTTATGAAAAGAGTAACAATTACTTTTGAAGAACTCTTTCTTTCAGCAATGTGATCTCTTCCAACAAATTAATCTCCATCTTAATGAAAACGCTTTTAAAAGGTCTTCCTGGCTATGTCTCTTTGCAAGAACCGACCGGTGGGAGTCTTGTTAAAAGATTAAGGGAGTTTGTGAGAGAGTAAAAGGTAAGTCTTAGAGAACTTTTCTGTATTTGAGAATAGAGAGAAGAGGAGAGCTTTTGGAGAAAATCTAAAAAATCCATCTTCCATAATAACTCCCATCTCGGATTTAAGGTAGGAAAATTAACTCCCCACTTCCCCTTCATTAAGAGGAAATTAATTAATTAATTTGATTAAATATTTCATATTTAATTAAATAAAAATTTAAATCATATTCAAATGTATATTTCTCTCTTAATCTATAGTTTTAATATGAATCACATTCATATGAATTTATAATCTATAATTTTAATAGGAACTTTATTCATATTAATTTAATATTTGAGTCACATTCAAATTTTAACTATATATAAATATATTATTATATAATTACTTATGAATATGAAAATTTTAAAATTTGAATCATATTCATAAGTAGTTATATAATAATACATCTATATATATTATATTTGGTATTAATCATATTATATATAATTAATATATGTTTTTTTAATCTAATTTGAACAATTCAAATTATTCCTTCAAAATTTTGATCCTTGTTAATCTATTGTGGGCTAGTAAAGAGACCTAATGGACCTACAGATTATAAACATCAGTGATTCGAGATTAATTAATTAAACTATTTAATTAATTAATTAACATTCATTAACTATGAGGTAGACCACTATAGACCCATAGTTGTATTCTTATGCACTATAGAACATATTACGTCCATGGATGTAATAACTATATGTAAGTTGATCTTTCACGAGTTGTTTGTAATTACAGCTGTGTCAAATGTCTGTTTTACCCCTATAATTATATATGTATCTTTAAGTACCATTGATCTTTTAATGAACAATTTATTTATGGTTCAACCATAAACTAAGTTTCTCTCGGGTGCATTGAGACAATGGGGTCCCATTGTTCAAGTCCAAGAGTTAGCACTTAAGTGAAACACTCATCTACTTACCCTATACGGAAAGGAACGAATTCCATCTTATGAAATTACATTCCAAGCTCCCTATTTGGCCAAATCCCAAAAATGGAAGACATATGGTGGCTCGGGCCACTCTCACCCATACAAATCAAAGGACAAGCCCTCACAAGCAGAAATTCATAACTCACTCAGGATTAATTTCAAGTTATTTATGATCATTCTGTGAAATATTAATCTTTTCAACTAACGGATTTACAAAGAGAGATTAATTATTTTGCAGTCCAGTCTTATACAAATTCTTTGAATAGGATACTCCACTCACATGTTTTCACATGAACAGTTTAGATCATATCGTTTGTAACAATTACAAAGTGGATCGTATTTATAGTGTTACCAAGATAATCTACCTAATCTTATTCATATACTATATACCCTTTGAGTTATTACTTGAACATGATTTACGTGTATATCAACCACATACGGTTCAAGATTACATATAATAGTTTTAGATTTTTACTATAATAGATAATTCATTATTATATATTTGATAAAATAATCAAATAGTATATTAAATAACTAATTAACTAGAGATTTTGGGGCACAAATCCCAACCATTCATATCAATTATACTTTTAAAAGTCATGCAAACTTCCATTTTACTTACAAAAATTATAAACCTTACTATTGACTACTTTTTTTTTTTTTTATATATCATTCTATTTCTAATTGTCCTTTTTTTTTTGGGGCTCTTATACTTCCAAATCTCTTCTAGATACTAAAGTGCATTGGCATTAAGGATGAGGTCATGAACATATGGTTGGCTATAATTACCTTTCCTAAATTTTCTTATTTTCCAAATAATATAATTAAGAAAAATAAGAATGAGTACAAATCATCAAACCAAAATAACAATAAAGAGTAAGAATAATAATAATAATAATAATAAAATTAAATTTCTTCACATGTTGATATTTTCATTGATACTTTCGTTGTTCACATGTTCAACATCAATATAAAAGAGAATCAAAAGATCAGAAAAAAAAAAAAACTAATAAAACATAACAAAAATATCTATAACCTCTTGGCATGTCAAAGATAAATATATTGATATTTTTATAAAATTGAAACTTTGATATTTTCATCAAAAAGACATTTAAAACCTTACTGATAACGTTACTCTAAAAATATTACTAATAAAAAGTAGCTCTAACGACTTTTACCCATAAAAGAATCTCATTCAACTATAAATAATAGTTAATTGAGAGTATTTGAGTTTGAAATAATAGTTAATTGAGAGTATTTGAGTTTATTAATTATTCAATTAGTTAAATGAGATGAAATTATGGTTGAATTGGAATAAATTATGATGTAAATTATGATAAAGGTAGAATATATATATATATATTAGAAATAAGGTTTCCCTTTTTAGTTGGTCAAAAAGGGGAGTTTTGTGTAAATGTATCTAAAAGAAAATTCGTTGCGTTGGTCGGCTAAGTATTCGGATTTGAGAGGAAAATATTGATTTCCATTTAAGGAAATTTGAGTTCCGATTTGCTGAGGTAATTTCAAATTTCCAAATATATATAATGGAAAAGAAGTTGATGATTGAGAGAAATTGTGAAAAGACAGAGAATGCCATTGGGGAGAATTTGGCCATACATTTCATTTCCATTATTATTAGTTTTTTTTTTTTNAGAAAAATTTAAAAAATAATAATAATAAATACTAAAATGATTGAAAGTACATAGCTGGGGATGAAAATGGAGGCAAAATGTCAATGATGGAGACCAAAGATAGGACTGGACTGGTGCCAAATACATTATTTATAATTGTTTTTTTATGTCCATTTTTATTTTTGTTTTAAATTATCTCTTTATATGGATTTCATCTAAAAAATTAATCGGTTATAACGCCTAGCTTTTTTCAATATGAGATCTTAATATGTTCCTTCAAAATTGTGAGGTCTTTTTATATTGTTCTTTTTCTGACACTCGCATGTTACCTGTAACTTTGGTGATGTCAATGTGATTTGTAGCGCTTGAGGCTTCAAGGTGCCAGTCCAAGCATGACTCGATTATTTTCTAATATTTACCAACTCGATTGGTTGACCTAGAACTCGAGGATCTGACTTTTTCCTTTGAGACTTGTGCTTTCTCATGTCATCACCCAAATTTTCTTAAGCTTGAGCTCGCTCGTGGACTTTTAGGTCTTGGATCAATTGTCAACATATTTTATTAAGATTGTAAGATTCCTTGATTTCTGTGTGAAATCCTCAATAAAAATAAGCAGTCATATTAATAATAGATCATAAAGAAATTTACTCAATTAAAATCAAAATTATTTTAAATATATCAATATATTCTTTTTAGTTCAATAATATGTGGAGTTAACTTTTTAGTCAATGACACATATCTTATGTCAGTTCAACTATATTAAATTTGGATGAAACTTTAACACCTCATGTGTATTTGGCTCAAGGATTCAACAATATGAGTTGTGAAGTAGAGTTGTGAACTTCACTCATTGTTTGATTCAAAGAGTTTATGGGTCCCACTACTAAAAAAACATTAATTTTATAACTTATTAACTCCTTAAATCGTTAGTCTCACGAATTCATAACTTCCTAGATTTTATAATTCCTTTGAACTTATTATTTCATTCTTGTCGTGAACATTACATCAGGTGCTATTTGATAGTTTTGTTATTTTCAAATTTCAAAATATATCTCTAACTTTTCTCTTTTTGTATTATATATTTCAATTTTCAACAAGGAATAAGACATTCTTCTTCTCGATGTTTTCTAAAATTATAAATTCACAATTAATGTTTATACATTTTAGTTTTCAATAAGGAACTAAAAATAAAAATAATCATAAAAATAAACGATTTCTGTTTCTTGAAGAAAGGTTAAGAACAAAGAAACGAGTAATAATGATAATTAAAAAGAAAATGTTGATATTAAACAAGGCGTAGGGTGTGGTGATCATATCTTAATCTCAAAGCTTCCTCTTTCTTTCCATTCATATCCGAATTTCATTCCACACACTCTCTATTAGTATTAATCAATTAATTAAATTGATTAATCCTCATAAGCAAATAAACAATCAAAGACACCACGAGGGAAGTCTCAACAACATGAAAACTAAGCTCAATCGAGACTCCAATTCAACCTAATCATGTCATGAGGGCAATTATTATGTCACACGTTCCAAGGGCGAAATAGAGTTAAACGACTATAAGAATCATTCAATGCTTACTTCGAAGTTAAGGTGTCTATCAATGGGACGGTAGATATGGACAATTTTTCATGCTACCTTCACTTATTGTGTGTCACGTCAACTCGTTTTTGACATTAATGTGAGGTCCATAAATATTTATGAAGATAAATTTATAATGTGAATAAATAGAGTATAGTACTAGAAAAATTTCCATATTCAAGTTTTGTTCGATAATATGATATTAAATTTACCTTCACTTATTAGCTAAGTTTTTTGGTTGATTTAACAAGTTCTCCTTTCTTATATTGATTATTGATCATCTTTCTAAATAAATATGTACAATTGTCTTGTACTAGTTATTTTCTTCTTGAGATATTCTTTCTTATTTCTGTGGAGGCTCATTTAGAGTTGGGGAAATTTTCATACATAATTGAGATAGTCATACATCGTAATCTTGTCATCGAATCTTTTTTTTTAAAAATAATAATAAGATTAAATTACAAGTTTAGTATGTATGTGACTAATAAGTCCTTAAACTTTAAAAAATATTTGAACTTTTAACTTTGTAATAGGTCTCTAAACTTTAAAAGCGGAACTAGAAACTCATATTTTTGTTAAATAGATCAATGGCATATTCGACACTTTATAAGAAGTGACAAATACATTACATAAAATACAATTTTGTGTCTAATAAGATGCTAAATTTTAAATTTTATGTCGAATAGATTTGTAAATTTTTTAAAATGTCAAAGACGTCGATGATTTATTAGACATAAAATTATAAGTTCAAGGATTTATTACATATAAATTTGAAAATTTTAGACACTATAAAACGAGGTGGACCTATGGGCATAAAATTAAAATTTCATTAACTTAGTAGATGCTTTTTGGGTCGTTAATAGTCATTATAGTCTACGAAATATAATTGTCGGTAGGTTATAATAGTTTATGTTTGAAGTGTAGATTATTTTAATCTAGGTTATAATAGTTTATGTTTGGAGTGGATATTATTTTAATATAGGTTATAATAGTTTATGTTTGGAGTGTAAACCGTTATAATATAAGTAGAAAATAGTAAACACTATAATAAAAAGAAAATGAGATTGAGTGAGAAATAGTAAATATTTTAACAAATAGTAAGCATGGTAATAAAGAGAAATTAAAATAGTAATACTATAGTTAATTGTAGATTATAATAGTTAAAAATATCAACGGTTATAATTTGAAACTCAAACATGGAGTAAGTTATTAATAGCCTATTCCACCCAAACATTTAAGGAGCGTCTCGGATAAGGAGTTAGTTATTATGTCCTAGGTTATTGTAGTTGAGTTATAATAGTTTGTGTTTGGGTATAAATTATTTTAATTTAGATTATAATAGTATGTGTTTGAGGTATAAACTATTTTAGTTTGAGAAGGAAATAGTAAACACTAAAACAAAAAATAAAAAAATGAAAGTAAAATAATAAAAACTATAGCAAATAGTAAATATTTTAACAAATAAAAATTTTGAAATGGTGTTTGACTATAGGTAATTAGAGAATACAAAATAATATTTACGATAACAAAAAGTGATTATTATAATCTTAAAATAGTTCTTGTCCCAAACATGTTCTTGCTTAAATTGTGTCCATGGTCAAATAGGATATTTCCTAAACTTTATTTCATGGTCAATTTTTGTGAAAAGAATCCAGTTATTGCTTGTTTAGATTTTTTACAATTTTACCACTAGTCGAACTTTCTTAATCTATATTTGTGATCATATTTCACTTTTCCTATATTGGGATCCTTAATTTAGAGTAATTTTTTTTCTTTTGTATTAATTACATATCATTATTTTCGTTATTATTATTATTATTATTATTTGCAAATGAATTTTATATTTTATCGCAAATGATCTTAATTAATTTAGTATATTTACTTTTATTTTGACAATACAACACAAAAACAATTTTGTTTGCTCTTGTAGTCATATATTTAGACATAACGGCTATTCTGTGATACATATTGTCTGATAGATTTATGTATTATGTTTATACATATATTATGCTATAGAATCCAAATTTAATATAATGTCGATATAAGTGCAATATAAGTTTTCATGTATTTACTACTAATCATCCTTCATATCATTTCTATTCCTCTTCTCATTCACATGTTCTTCACCCAATAAATTAAAAAAAAAAAAAAAAAACTATTCCACTAATTTTGGAATAGACTACAAATTTTCTTTTCACTAACATTTTAAATTAAACTAGAAAAAAATAAAATGTAATATTGCAACATTTCTCCACATACAATAGGAACAAAATTGAAAATACCAAAAATATTCTTATAAAAGAGGATTCACAAAGAAGATGCTTTCCGACACGTCGTTCCACTTCCACCGATACATTTTCAGCCACCCTTCTTCGCCACGTGCACTTGATTCGTTGGGCCTACCTTAGGCCCAAATGAGTATTTCGCCTCACCAGTAAGCCCAGAATTATAAGGCAAATCACAACTATAAAATTAATTCGAGAAAATTAACAAATTGGAGATCATTATCGTTACTCACTCACCCAAAAAAAAAAAAAAAGAAAGAAAGAAATTTGGGAGAAATTAATTTACTCTTTTTTAGGAAACAAATTAAGTTCCCATAATATAAAATATTATGTAATTCTCATAGGTTCCAGATCCATGATAATTACAAATCGTCATATACCCTCTAAATTTCTTCTTGTTTGGGTTAGGATCAGGTTGGATGAATTTCCAATTACTCGGTTTTTCTTAGAAAAAGTAAAATGTTAATATGTAAAAGTTTTATTTAATTATTTTCATATATTAAAAAAATTAGCTAACTCAATTTTAATTTATACAAAAAAAAAATTAAAATTAATATATGTATATATAATTGTAAGTAAAAACAATATACAATTTAAAATTAATAATAAGATTCAAATTGATTCGAGTTGATTTATATTATTTTAGGTGAACTCATCAATCAATCAAACCAATAAATTTTCATTTATTTGAACGCAATTCAACCCAAATGAGTTGGTTACTGGACCTTTTGAACACCTAGATGCAGTGTTAACATTAAGCATCAACCAATGCTTAATTTGAATGAATGCAGATGCATAAATATCTATACACATACATATAAATATATATATACACACGTGCCCATACCTTACCATGTCTTGAATTAGAATGATGCCAACATAATCACATTCCAAGTTGCCTCATTCTGCTCTGTTCATCATCAGCCTTCTGTACGATCGAACTTGGAGAATCAAACATCCAAGCCAATTGACAACTCCATATATGAAAAATGATGAATCAGATGCCGTCAGTGAGGTTTATACTTTATTTTACAGTCAACTCCTAGAATCGAAAGAATCGATTCAAAGAAAGGTTGGAGAATATGAGTTCGGTGGTTGCGACGACAACAATGGAGGCAAAAAAACAGGGGAGAAAATGAGGCGTAGAGGCAAAAAGGGCAAAAACAAAGGAGCAAAGACTGATGAGGTTGAAGGCGATGCAGTGCAGCTACCAAAGAAAAGGAAGAGATAAACCTGCATAACGAAAGTTCTTCCACTGCAAATTCTGAGCCCGGAGCACAAAACAACATGATATCATAGCCTAGAAAATTAGCAGAACAATAGGACCGAAGAACAGTTTCAAACTTAGCCGCCAAATAACAAGCATCTTATCATCACCCCTCTGAATATTTTAAGCACTGGACTCGCTGAGAAGTTTGGTTAGTCCTAAATATTCAACCCATGCTTTAAAAGGAACTGAATGATCCTTAGCAGCCTCCAAGAGGAGCCTCCAATTAACTCCATCATTTCCAAGTGGACACAAAGGGGGCCTCTATTTATTATTATTAGTCAGGAAGGTTATAACTAAGAAGTCGAGGATTAAAATTACTTGAGGAGAAACATATTACAACAAAAGAAAATAGTAATGATAAAAATATATATAACGACTTTAAAAAGATTAGAAAAGATAATATTAACAAAGGTGAAGTATAAAACATAAGGCTAGTGCCAATCAGTAGGTCCTTACTACATAAAACAACTAAGAGGGGGGAGGAAAGAAGAAAAGGTAGAGAAAAAAGAAAAAGAAAAAAAAAAACAAGGGAAAAGAAGAATGAAAAACAGTAAAAGGAAATGAAAAGGGTTTGTCGGAAAATGGTATCAAAGCCAAATAAGCCCAAATGAAGCTCTTAACAGAAACTCTCCCAAAAGTACAGAATCATTCATCCACAAGTTCAGCAGCACCTCAAACGCAAATATGGATTCCCAAGCATCTAAAAGAAATAAGACAACGCAAACTAATAATCTGGCCTGTAAAATGAATACTCCCATCAAAACAATGAAGTTGAAGATCCAAATAAGAAAAATGAAACAAGAAACAAGAAATCAAAGAAAGAAAAAAGGAAAAAATAAAATAAAATAAGAAAAGGAAAAGACCAAAAACCAAAAACAGATCCACAGTATTCTTGTTGACTGAAATACAACAAAATCAACAGTTCCCCAAACAGCTCCAATCAGAAGAAGCATAGCAAAAGAACGACCATCAAAAGGAAACATAAGAATAAGTCCAGTGAAGTGTACTATTAAAAAAATAATCCAAAAGAAATAATTGAAAATAATGGGGAAGTGAATAAGTCGCGGAATAAAAAGACTGAACCAAATTGGCTAATTAAAAGACAAGCACCATATGATGGGACAGATTTAAGTATTTGTGACCATAAGGAAAATTAACAATTAATAAATAAAATAAAAATAAAAATAAAAATTTGATGAAGTGTTTTCTGGTCATTAGTAGAAGTCGAAGACTCAAAAGGAACACAAAATTTCAACCTGACATCACTTTTCAAATCATGAGAAGACAAGGAAAATTCTGTTGGAAAATAAATAAAAACATGTTATAAATCAAATTAGGCCAGAAGAAATCTAAGAACATGAGTGAAACAAGGAAGAAGTTTCTTTCGGGTTCGAGTGGAGGTGCAGTTAGGGTAGAGCTGTCTTTCAAGCTTAAGTATATCTATTGTGCGATGGATATTTTAGGCCTCTATTTGATAACTATTTTGTTTTTAGTTTTTGAGAATTAAACTTGTAAACCCTACTTCCACCAATTGATTTCTTTGTTCTATAATCTATCTTGTGTGTTTGAAAACCAAACCAAAATTTGAAAATAAATATTAAAAAAAAAAAATTCTAAAAACTTATTTTGTCTTTGAAATTTGCCTAGGAATACATATATATAGTTAGGAAAGATGAGAACGAAATTTGCCTGGGAATACATATATATAGTTAGGAAAGATGAGAACTATGGTAAAAAGTTGTAAGAAAACAAGCACAATTTCCAAAAACCAAATGGTTATCAAAGGGGCACTTTAGTGAATTAGATGGCAATATTTGGTAACCAATAAATTGAAATTTAAGTTGATTTTAAATAATTTTTTAACAAACATTTTAAAGTTGATTATCAAAAAAGTCATTTTAAAAGGATTAATAAGGAATCAGTTTATGGTAGTTCAGCATTTGGATGTGTGCACGTATAAAGGTAAAATAAAAATAAAAAAAATGAAGGAAAGGACAAACAAGGTCATATCAACTGAAAAGGGGCATTCAAAAGATTCAAAACAACACTTCGAAAAAAGAGCTCCAATAGTTTATTTTCTTAAAAAGAGAAAGGGAGGAAAATGACTGAAAAACTTATTAGAAGAAATATTAGAGAGAGGCCTTAATGTGAGTCCCCCCTTTGAACATCCTCCCAAAACCTCTTCCTATCTTGAATTTTCTTTTGTTCATATCCCCCAATAATCATCTCCTCCTATAAAATATCCTAATTCGAACATCAATGCCCAAGTAATGATAGGGTGCCAAATACCAATTCTTTTGTAATTACCTACTCCCCATGATTCTTCAAGATTTGGAGGCTCTTATGTGATTTGTTGCTCTTTTGGAAGAGGGTTCTCTCTTCCTCTGCTCTATAGGTTGTTTTGAGGTTTTGTTTTTCCTAATACATCCACAGGTTTCTTATCACCCAAAGAAAAAGAAAAAAAATCCATAAATAGAGCCCTACTTGATCCTGTCACAGAACACCCGACAGACCCTGCTTAAGGACCCATGGATCAAAACTGAGAGAGTGGATGAAAACAAATAAACACGCCATGAAGCAAGAGAAGCAACTGTCAATCACCAATTTTCGAGATCAATGGACACAGTGTGGATACTTTACAGTGAAATGTCCAGATTCACGACAGCTATAGCAGTCTCAAGTTCAACCATTTGCATCGCTGCCATACCTACCCTCCACCACCTTGAGATCCAGTGTAGTTGTCCGTGACAATGCCTTGTGCCCCCACACTTAAGCAATCACACCTTCTTACTCATTCTTGATCCCTCACTACCCAACAATGGCAAAACCAGAAGACCAATTTTTCGCCCCACTCTCTCAGCTTGATGTAGGTTGTTACGGGATTACATTATTATTATCTTTTATTTTATTTCAATTAGATGTTCAGTTTTGCCTATGTAATCTATTTATTATTATCTTTTACTTTGGTGGAAAGGAAACTAATATAACTAGTGCCTATTTCCCTTGGACAAAGGACTCCCTTGTGTGCACGATGGACAATACACATTATTTGACAATCAACAAAATAAAGGCAAGCCGATGCCATTTCTTAATATTCCAGCAACTGTTGATCGTATCTTGTTAATAATATGAGAGGTGCTCAGTGTACATAAAAAAGGGCAAAAAAATTTCATACTACATCAAACATCTCCCTCATATATCTAATAGATGTACCACTACCAGATTTACATTTGGATCAATCCTAAACCACCGCACTGCCTTTAGTAATAGGAAGTCCAATGATTGTTAAAGGTCTTATAAGAGCAGTATTTAACCATCACAAATCCTGGCTCCCATGTTTGTTAAAGACGACTTTGGGCCACTAAGAATTGTACTCTCTCGGCTATCTCCACCCCCATTCTGCAAGCAAAGTATCTCTCTCAAGATGGAACTTAGATGGATGAATTGGCACAGATCTCAAGAACAAAATAATTTACTACAAGACCTTATTTCTCCAAAACAATGTAGAGAGCTTTAAAGATTTAGAAAGCCTTACTCTGATTAAAATAGTAACAATAGAGAATCCTAATCCAAATTATTTGAACTATCATTAATAAGAAAATCCAAAGACTTGTTAATCTTAACTGCTTTGGTGTTCAAATGACTTTTGGGGGCTCAGTGTTACTTTATTATTTTTTTTAATATATAAACAACAACTTTCATGGAGAAAAATAAAAGAATACAAGGGTGTTAAAAAAAAAAAAGCCTACCAAAACACCCCTACTAAAGGAAGGAGTTCCAACTAAGTAAAATGTTACTGAGAGAATAGTTACAAAAAAGCTTCGAAATCGAAGCCCTAAGGGACGCACGAAACCTCACTAAGGACCAAACCTCGCAAGAGTCCTTGTCCCTGCCTCTGAACACTTTATTGTTCCTCTCTCCCCAAAATATCTCATATTACCACACACACCCCCACAAACCACAAAAAAAAACAGGCCTTTCTTGAAAAGATAGATGGAAGAGGAACTACCCGATTTTCGCTCGAATGCTCCTTTGGCCGACAATTCAAACATCATACTCCTGCAAAAAGCAACTCCATACAACCCGCACATACTGATAGTCCCAAAGGAGATGATCCGGATGTTCATCTGCCACCTTCTGACAGAGAATACAATAGAAAGGCATCACAAGTGAGTTCATCTTGCTAGCAAGCCTACTTGAAGTGTTCACCCGACTAAGCAAAACTTTCCAAGTAAAGAACCTAACTTTCTTTGAAATCTTAATCCTCCAAGCCACGTCAAAAACCCACTCCCTAATGGGGGAGGGATCCAACAAGAATCTGAAAAAGGACTTACAAGAGAATCCGTCACTAGGATTTGGATTCCAAACACGAACATCCCTCTCTAAAATGGGGGTGCAGTTGTTTTTGTATGCCTATCAAAGATGTTAGATTCATCGTGAATCTACTTGAACCTTACTCGAATCGCCCTATCTATCCTCTAAAGATGAAGTTTGATCTCAGATCCAATGGCAGGGACCTCCTTTCTCTCCATCAACACAATCAGCTTTTAGCGAAGATCTACTCTTTCATCACATGAGGACCAACGAGAAAAGCCTAAGAGTACCTAAAACATGATAATATTTTCCTACAACTCCTTTTAATGGTACTATGAGCCCAAATCAAAACCGAAGTACCCAACCAAATAATGTCAATTTGGTTGATTTGAGCAATGCAGATAGGCAGGTACAATTCATAACCAAAAATTAGTTAGGTATAACAAATTGGGTTGATTTGGTCAATTTGATTCCGTTCTTGTAAGCTTGGCAATCCATTTGGATGTTTTTTGGTCAATCATGCAGAAATTTTAGTCCTCCAATAAGTCAATTTGGATATCTTTGTTCTAAAATTGATAGGCCTGTTGGCTCTTAAGCATAAACTTTTACTACAATGGGAGTGGCATCTGCCTGCACCCCGTAAACATTATTTCTCCTAAAACCTCTTGCAACCCACAGCAACAAGCCATCCTCCTACAGTTACTAGATATAATTCATAACCCTCCTTTACCGAACTCTTTTTAAAGAAGTCCCTACAATTTATTTTCAAGTACTTTACTTTGATAACTCTACCAGACATCATAAACATATACAGATAATATGTGGGAAGTATTAAATAAAGGTGCCTAGGCCAGAGGTCATGACTACCTTTTGAGCAGGGCATATTTAACCATTTCTAAAGTAGTTTGATAACCATTTTACCAATAAGAGGATTGTAATAACCAATAAGAGGATTGCAATAATCTACAAATTCTCAGAATTACCACCTAATGGCCACCATAGGTATTTCATATACCAATCACCTAAACTAAATCACAATTATACACTTAGGCTTTTGTTGATGGCAGTCCTAACAGCACCCATCAATAATCTATATATATTAGCTATCACTGTAATCAATGCTATGCATTGAATGAACAGTTGAAACATATAAATGATATGCTTAAAGTGCAGTGAATAAAAAGAATATGAAACATCTCATACCACAAATGTGACGTGTATCCACCGAGAGACCCACCAGCCGCCTGACCTGATTCAGAAACCGTCTTACCAAGCATTGTGCTCGAGTAAATGTGCGGCAACCCCTTCAGTGATGACGAACCAGGCCCATAAGAGCCTAACAATGACGAAGCCCCAGCACTTAATTGGCTTAAGCCATACGACCCCCCACTATAACCACTCAAGCCTATCCCAGCCCCAACTGAACTACCAACCAGACCCACTTGACTCATAGGAACTACTCCCTGGTTCAACATACCACCTCCCAAAGCTGGACTCCCATATCCACCATACACAGGATTAAGGCTCGGATGTTGAGCAAACAATTGAAAATTTGGAGCTGCAGCCATGGCCGCCATAACCGGCGGCTGAGTCTGCCCCAGGATTTGCGCTGCCTGCGTGGAATTATGATTCTTGTTCTTCCCCTCAGACGCCCTCTGGCAGTGCAATTTATTCCCTTCGAACACTTTGTGTGGCTCCTCAAGAGCCCTCCTCGCGCCTTCATTCGTTCTATAAATAAAATTGGCATAACCCCTCGATTTCCCTGTCTCGGGATCGAACCCGATCGGACCCATCTCTATCTCTCCAAACTTCGCAAAGAACGCCCTAAGCCTCTCAGCATCCACATTATGGTGCACATTAGAAACATAAATCTTCCGCGGCCCAACCTCCTGACTTTGCGAGGGCGGCACTGAACCCACAGAAGCCAATTGACAGGAAGTCATCCGGTTATTAATCTTCTTCCTAGGTTCCTTCAACGCCTTATTCGCACCCTGCCGGGATTTAAACAAAATAAACCCGTAGCCCTTAGCCATCCCTGTGTTTTTGTCCATAACCACATTGCAATCTTCAATTTCACCAAAAGATTCAAAAACCGACGTTAGGGTTTCTCGGGTAGCGTCCCAACCAAGGCCATGGACGAAGATCTTGCGGTGAGAGACATCGCGGTCGGCAGCAGCTCGAATTTGGGCTTGGAGATTGGGGTCTTTGAGAGCGGAGGTGCAAATGAGCTCGATTAGTTGGGTCTTGGAGAAGGGTTCGAGGAGTTTGGGAAGATCGTCCAAATCGGAGTCGGAGGCGTCGTCGTGTGGTTGAGGGGGAACCGTATCTTCAAGCTCCTTCTTGGGTTTCTTATCGACCTTGTTTTCAGATTTCTTGACCAGCTTTCTTTTGGTGGTTTTGTTGGTTCCCTCCATTGGAGAACTACTGAGTCGGCTCTTCAGAAGAACAGGGGAAGAAGAAGAAACAAGGTTTCGGCGGACTGCCCCGAGTGTGAACGAAATTGGGAATATTAATAATTATAATAATATACTATATATATATATATTATTAATATATTGATGAAAATGAATAATAAAATATTTGTTATCAATTATCATGGAGAGAAATTTAGAAGAAAAAATAGCAAAAATCTTAATTTTTTTTATAGAAACGGATAGAAGTCCGTATTAGAAACAGATTGAAAATCCATCACTATAGATGCTAATAAAAGTCTGTCAGTATTTAATAGACGTTCATAGAAGTTTATAAGTGTTTATTAGTAGTTTTTTTTGCTATTTCTGTAAATAATTTAACATTTTTTCTATTTGAAAATTTGCCTTCTTTATAAATAGAAAAAAATATAATTTCCCTTCGTATACATTAATTTATGGTTTGTTTTTCTTTGAAGAATTACTTTATGGTATTTTTTTTTCATTTTTGAGTACACGGTAAATCACAAATTTGGTATGCATGTTATTTATTTATTATTAGTTTTTTTAGAGATAGTTACAAATATAGACCCCAGACCCAAAGTATTAGCAATTACAAATATGTCAAAATTTAGATAGTCTATCAATGATAGACCATATTATTGGTAGAGTCTATCAGTGATAAATCTATAGTTGGTAAGAGTCTATCAACGACATAATTCTATCAATGATAGACTTTGCTATATTTGCAAATTTTCAAAATGATGTTATACACTTGGTTATTATCCAAAAAATGTTACCAATTGCAATTATCCTTTTTTTGAGGAAAAAATTAATAGGTTTTTTTATAGGTTTCTAATTTTGTTTCTATTTACTCAGTTTAAAAAATTCATTTGTATTAAGAGAAATTTCAAGGTCCCATTTGATAACTATATTTTTTTTGTTTTTGAAAATTAAGTCTATAGACTTCTCTTCCAAATTTCTTCTTTTGTTATCTATTTTTCACCGATGGTTTAAAAAATCAAGCTAAAATTTGAGAATTAAAAAAAAAAGTAGTTTCTGTTTTTGGAATTTGGCTAAGAATTCAATCATTGTACTTAGTAAAGATGCAAATCATTGTAAGAAACATAGATGAAATAATCTTAATTTTTTTTTTTTTTAAAAAAACCCAAATGGTTACCCATCAGGACTTAAAAAATACAATTTCAATAAACTTATCCATTTACTCTTTATCTCCATTTACTCTTTATCTCCATTTCCTACGGGTAACTCGTAGGATATTAAATTTTAGATAAGTCACCACCATGAATTGAACTCATGACTCTTATTCCCTTTATCAAGATCATGTTTCTTATTGACTATTAGGCCAATATACGATGGAATTATTTTTTTTTCTTAATTTTATTTTTTTTTGTTTAATGACTTATATTTTTTATATATTTGAAATTAAAATGATTTGAAACTATGTTTCAATATTTAAATTTAAACTTTTGTGAATGGTTAAACATAACTATATTTTTAGATAATTATTTTAGAATATATACTAATGGAATATTAAATATTTGTTCACAAAGGGCCCTTCCATACTTAAATATTTACTAGTCAAAACAAAACCTCTCTAACAATTACTATTGCATGCATGTAACTTTAGCTTCAAATGTTCGAAAAATAAGATTTTCACATGGAATGAGAAATTGAACACAATCTATGCTATACTCCAAGTTTAGGAGGGAAACGTAAATGAACAAAGACCGCATCAAAATGGGAGAGATTTTGAAGATATATAAGTATGGTTAAAAAATACTTAAAAGAATTGAAAGTAACTACCTATACTAACAAAATGCACTTTCCTTTTCAGTAACTCAATCATAAAAACTTCAAAATTAAGAGTGATTAGCTTGAGCAATCCTATATTGGGTGACTTCTTGAAAATTTTCCTGGGAAACATGTAAATAAGGACAAAGCATACAAAGGGTGCTTAGCTTGGAGCAATACTATGTTGGGTAATTTCTTGTAATTTTCTTAAAAAGCATGTGAGTGAGGACAAATAATGCTGAAAGAACCCGTGTTGGTTTGTGGGGATAGTTAAGCATCAAGATTAGGAATGATGATGTAACCAGGTCGTAGGAGATGTAAGGAAATACCAGGGGAATCAGATCCCAAATTTAGATTCCAAATCATAAACTTGACTCTTGATAGTTATGTCTTGTCTTATATGCAAATATTATCTTGTTGGTGCGTAGTAAGAGTTTGAACCCATGCTTACTTTGATGTCAAGATAAGGAAAACTCGCATGGTGCTAGAAAAATAATACTTTGTAGTCATTTTATTGAAGTTTGTCTCTTGAAGAGAAGACTTTATGACATGCAGAAATGTCATTTTGCATTCACTTAATTAAAACCAAAATATTCTTCAAACAAGTTTTTAAATTAGTATATTTTAAAAATACCTTTTATTTTTAAAATATTAATATTAATAAAAAAAGGACTAATATGAATGTATCTTTTCTTGAGTGTATGATCATTGAATAATTTAATGCTTTTGATAATGAACGAAATACTTGAATGTTGAACTAACCAAAAAAAATAAATAAAAAAATAAAAAAACTCAGAATCTTTAATAACTAAAGATTGATATGACTAGTACCCCAATAGAGTAAACCCCTTATGTCCTATTGAGCCTCTTAAACACTTTTTTTTTTTTTTTTCCCATTAAAGTAGCATGTCTTTTTCAAGTGAACCTGTCCTATGAGATTTTCGTACAAATGACTTGTTTTGAGAGGTACAAATGAAATTTCACCCAATTTTTGAAAATCCAAGTTGTTTTTTTTTAACCTTTAGATTACGTCAACGTTGAGTGAATTTATCAAAACAACCAACAAATAAGTCTGTAGACCTCTCTATTCTAAATCTTCGTTCCTTGCTCTCACTCTCGATCCACTTTTTACCTCATTCCATCTCCTATCTTTTCTTCATATTCTTTAATGAATCAGATCTCTAAATCTTGAAGGACCAATGTTTGGGTGTTGGAGAATCAGATGTCACCGTGAAGTACGAGAGTCTACTATGTCAATATTTAAATTTAAACTTCTATGAATAGTTGAACATTTATAACTATACTTTTAGATATTATTTTAAAGATGTTTGCAAATATAGTAAAATGAGCTAACCTATTTATAAATATAGCAAAATGCAATCAGTAATAGACACCGACAGTCTATCAGCGTCTATCATTGTCTATCACTGATAGATAGTGATATTTTGCTATATTTGAAAATATTTTCAGCAGTTTGTCATTTACAATAATTACTCTTATTTTATTTTATATACTAATGGAATATTAAATATTTGTTTACAAAATATCTTCTCAAACTTAAACTTAAATATTTACTAGTCTTCTCGTAAAGGAGAAACAAAACCTCTCTAACAATTAATATTGCATGCATGGGACTCTAGCTTCAAATGTTCGAACAATGAGATTTTTCACATGGGACGAGAAACTGAACACAACCTATCAAGAAGATTTTAAGTTAATTCAATCATCCCTTACATACTTATATGTGTGGTCTTTATTCTAGTATTTGACTCTTATTTACCTATAAGTTCTAATCTTTAGATACTTGGAATCTTCTTGATGCATAGTAAGCGTTTGAACCCATGCTCATTTTGATTCCAAGACAAGGAAAAACTGACACAGTGCTAGAGAAATAATACTTTGTTATTTTATTGAAGTTTTTCTCTTGAAGAGATGACATTATCACGCATAGCAATATCATTTTGCATTGATTTAATTAAAACTTGGATATTGTTCGAACAAGTTTTTAAATTAGTATATTTTACAAATACCTTTTTATTTTTAAAAATATTAATATTAATTCAAAAAAGGTCTAATTTGGGTGTATCTTTTCTTGAGTACATGATCATCACATAATTAAATACTTGGAATCTCTAATAACTAAAGATTGATATGACTAGCACCACAATATAGTGAGCCTCTCGTGTCTTATTGAACCCCTTAAACACATTTTAAGTATAGCATGCGAGTATAACATCACTAGAAGAATTTCGGGCTTTAATATTGGGTTTAAACTGACATTAAAGATAGTGTTATTAAAGCCCTTTAATGTTGGTTGTCTTTAATGTCAGTTTAATAACACAACCTTCAATGTCGGTTGCAACCGACATTAAAGGTCTTCAGTGAAATTTCCAACCGACATTAAAGGCTTTCAATGTTGGTTGCAACCGACATTAAAGCCTGTGTTATTTTTTTTAAAATTCTTAACTGACATTGAAGTCCTGAATCTGTCCCTTTTTTTTTTAAATTCTGTTGACGAATTCATTTTTTTGGTCAATAAGTTAAAAACGACATTATATGTCTCATGTTGGGTCAGGAAATGTCTGTCATTGTTTTATATTAAAAAGTATAAAAAAATTTGCATGGCAAGCCCATCAATATTTTTCTTCCACTTATGAATTTATCCACAAACAAGAATCAATATTTCTAATCCATTACATATATTCATCAAAATATGAAATAAACACACTAATCACCAACATTTGCATAACAATACCAGAACCAGACTTTCTTAGCAATACTTACACCAAACCATCATTTCTCTCATTCACAAATATAAATTAGTACTAATTTCATTCACAAAGATCATGATTAGATAAGTTTACATTCATTCTAAGCTAGCATTTATATTCTATTGAGACAAAAAACAAGAATTACATCCTTACACAAATCGGCCAAAAAACTTGCCCATTGGGTTCGAATTACATCAATCTCTCCTTGGGTATATGCATCTTTTGTATTGAACTACAAAGAAGAAAAAAAAAAGAATATAATTCAACTTAGTTTACGTCCATTTATTAAATTAAAGCTTAGTATTATATAAAAAATAAATAATTTACGTACGAGGGCTAGTAATGGGAGTAAGTAGGATTATGCACTATTTCGTTATTATACTTTTGCACATAGTACCCGCATCCTACAGAATCTAATTGACGAGGGCACTGCATATAAAGAAGTTGAAAACAATTATTCTTATGTTTGAATGAACATAAAATGTTAGAATATGGAATGCATTCCTTTACAGGTTTTCATTTTGGAGAAGACCGATGGTGTTGGAGATTGTGCTTGGTTTGCCATGTTTTTCAATCCACTAAATGTTTAAAAATATTAGTTAAACATAAATACTTCAATTAAGAGCTCAGAAAGTTCAATTACACTTACATATTTATAACTCCATGAAAATCCTCTTGAACCTTACTTCGAAGAGAGTCCAAAACATAAAACACAATTTTCTTGTTAGATTGATATTACAATCAATATCAATTATAACTATAATAAGCCAACAATTTGAAATATTAGTATGTGTATAATGCAAATTAAAAATAACTTAAGAACTTGTATCTACTTACCCTGTGTTATATGGAATGAGGACTAATTGGTCTAAATTAGCCAATTCTAGTTGATTGGCTAAATTTTTGGATCGGATATCTTGAGACTTCACGTGTGGCGATATTCTTGCTTGATCAATTATAAAAAACTTCTTCGTAATATCATGACCACATTCATCCTAAAGATACCTAAACAAAGTAAAAGTTATTATTTATAAACATGAAATAAAGTATACATGAGTGAATCTAGATGAGTAATACTTACGCAATGTATGTCAAAATACATATGTAGCTTATTTCAACCATATTGCAATATAGGATCAGATCATCGCGGTCTAAATAAATAAATTTATCTCTTCCAAATATATGCTCGTCCAAAGTGATACAGATCATGTCTACATCGTTCATGTTATGCATGGCATGTCCTTTCAATAGTTTGATGGTACCATTGGCATTAGTATATTTGGAGAACTGGCTGAAGCTCTTAATTGTTGAATGTTCCTACCATAACCAAAGTTACAAAAGTTCAAAGTAGGAAAAATATAAATAACCAAACTCATATACTGAAAAAGAGACATTTTTTTCTCGTCAACCATAACTACAAGTTTACGAGGCCATGTCTGATAACTTTGATCTATACCATTAAAAAATAAGTGATCTCTTATTTTGTTCACATCTAGAGTCTTTGCATTCACACACTTTAAATATGGACAACTCATGACATTCGGTATATTTGAATGTTGTAGACCATTTTTAATAAACATCTCGACCCCTAAACCATACTCAGCTGACATTCTATTCATTTTCATCCATGACTTATCCATGATTGTAAAATATGCAACATCAATAAATTTAGAACAAATAGACTTTTAAGATAAACATCTTATAAATATTACCTTGTACCTGTTATTAATGTTGTTATGAAGTCCTTTTTGTGTTAGGTGCACCTTCTCCACTTGTCAACTTTCTTAAAACATGTCCAATGCAATCTTCCTATCTTCCCTCCAAATCCCTAAGAATCAAAATTTAGCCTTACATATCAAACTTGAACCTAACAAATGAAAAACTTCATTCAAAATCATTTCATTATTGCTCAAATGAGTTGACTCAAAGATTCTAATTCAACTACTTTCCAAAAGAACCTTACTCTGAAATAGTTTAATTCTTATTTCAATTTAACATATTCAAATAATGAATCAACAATCCTAAAAAGAAAGTCTAAGAATTTATACTATCATATAATGTTTGCCCAATAATGGAGGGCTTGAGGATAATTGCTGTCATGAACCTGCATATAAGAATCCAGAACCTTTATTTTTTCACAAATTTATATATTATGATGGTATTTGTCAATAATTCACAAATTCAGCAAACGGTCTCATGATATCTAGATATGTTATGCGAACATCCATTAAGGAAGAAAGACCTACATTAACCTTTCGGAGTTTAGAAAACACAAATCAAATACTCTGTTGTAAACACAAATCAAATACCATGAGGCAGAGACCTACATTAACCTTTTGATTTGTGACAGAGACGAGCAACGCTACAGATCTGAACGACAGAGACGAGCAACGATAGAGACGACCCACGACTACAGATCTGAACACTGACGCGATGGAGATTGACGGTTGGAGATTGAAGAGCGGACAACAAACTTGATGGAGACTATCGGAGATAGACGGACAACCACAGACGAACGAACGATTCGCACGGTCAAGGAGATTAGTTAGGGTTTGGGTAAGAGAGAAATGGATCGAGGGCCGGCGCGCGTGAGAGTGTTGAAATATGTGTGCGAAAAGGGTTTTTTAATAAAATAAGAAAAAATAATAATTAGACCTTTAATGTCGGTTTAAAATCGACATTAAAGTCCATCTTCAATGTCGGTTTAAAACCGACATTAAAGCCCATCTTCAATGTCGGTTTAAAACCGACATTAAAGATTCATTTTTTTGAAACCGACATTATACATACGATTTCACCTTTTCCAATCGACATTAAAGCCCAAAATTCTTGTAGTGCATGCCCTTTTCAAGTGAACTCATCCTACAGGATTTTTGTACGAATTGCCTATTTTAATAGGCATGAATGGAATCTGTTGGGCTTGTCCACTATGCATTGAGGCCTAAAACCAGAAAAGAAAACATATCGTGAGCTGAAAACCTCCGGTATTTGAAAAAACATATGGCTAAGCACAATCCACGTGAAAAGAAAATCCTCCCTTACATGTTAAAGGTCAGGAATTACTTAGCCCACTGATGCCTTACAGATTGCAGTCAATCTGTTTCAGTTTGTCATTTGTTCAATGAGAAAACGAGAGAGAGTATGTAGATGTTTGAGGGTTCTGAAGAAAAACACTTTGAAGAAGAAGATGATATGAAGGCTAGCATGCAAAGAAGAAGAGAAGAAAGGATGAAGAGAAGAAGAAAAGAAGATGAACACAAAGATTTTTAACATGGTTTGGCAAGGTAAAGCCTACATCCATGGAGGAGCTGGAGGATATTATTTCTCGGAGAGATCAAAGGAAAATATAGATAAGTTGTAAAGTTTTTTGAAGTAATTTATTAGCTTGTAATCAACTTATAGCTACTATCCTTTATATATAGGATTTACAAAGTAGTTATAACTGTATGTAAAGGTTAATTTCATATTAATTCTCAACAAATCTCCACCTTGAAATTAACTTTGCTTGAATCAGCTCCTCTTTGCTAACCTTCTTCTTCTATCCTTTGTCTTGCAGCTCAAATCCGATGATATCCAGACACTTTTGGAGTTTGAGCTGGGTTACGGCTTTGGCCAGCATGTTAGAAGCATTATTCGAGGTATGTATTTTCAGAACTTCAACCTTCTTTTCTTCAATCTGTTCTCGAATGAAGTGATGTTTTACATCTATATGTTTTGTACGATTGTGATATTGAGGATGTTTAGATAGATGTATGGTACTTTGATTATCGCAATAGGTTTTGACTGTGTTCTATTATAGATTTTGACCGTGTTCTATTATTTGCTAAAGTCAAGTAGTAGACCTTTTAGCCATATACCCTCTTTCACTGCTTCTGATAGGGCTATGAATTCTGCTTCAGTGGTGGAAAGGGCTACCACTGATTGTAGTGAAGCCTTCCAACTTAGGACACAACTTCCATATAGGAAGATATAAACAGATAATGACCTTCTTCTGTTGAGGTCCCCTACATAGTCTGAGTTGACAAAACCAAATAGCTCTGGTTCTATGCCCTTTAGGTATCTCAAAATCCATTTGGTGGCCTCCCAATGTCTTTTACCTGCGTTGGCCATATACCTACTGACCAAGCTGGTTGCATAGGCTATGTCTAGTCTTATAGAGATCATCAGATACATTAGGCTTCCCACTGCCTGGAAATAAGGTATTGTAGACATTTGTCTTTGATGCTCGATATCTGTCTCTTTAGGTGAATTATCCGCTAATAGTTTGAAATGTTGAGCAATAGGTCTGCTTACTGTTTTTGCTTCTTTCATATGATACTTTTAAATTAATTTCTCACAATATTTGGTCTGACTTATGCAAAGTTTGTGTGTTATTCTGTCTCTTCTAATGTCTATGCCAAGTATCATTTTTGCTCTTCCCATGTCTTTCATTTCAAATTCTAATTTCAAAAAATCTTTAATCTGCTTCAATTCTTTTATGGTACTTCCTGATAGCCGCATATCATCTACATATAGAAGTAGATAGACAGGGTTTGCAAAAGTTTAGTGTTAATGTAAACACAACTATCATATGAGCTTTTAATAAACCCATTCTTTTGTATAAACTCATTAAACCTCCTATTTCAACACCTAGGAGACTGTTTGAGTCCATAGATGGACCTCTTGAGTAGACAATAGTGATCTTCTTTCCCTCTGACTTGATAGCCTTCAGGTTGACACATGTATATGGTTTCCTCTAGATAACCATGAAGAAAAGTTGTTTTTACATCAAGTTGGTCAAGCTCTAGGTTCTTTTGTGCTACTATAGATAGAAGTAATCTGATAGAGGTTCGTTTGACCACATGGGAAAATATCTCAGTGTAGTCAACTCCTTGTCTTTGTGTAAACTCCTTAGCAACCAACCTAGCTTTATACCTAGGTTCTTGAATATTGGGGATGCCTTCCTTAAACTTATACACCCAATTTGGATTCTATTGGTTTGAACCATTTTGGTAAAGGAACTAGGTCTCATGTGTCATTTTTCATCAAGGACTCAATTTCATCATTCATTGCTTCTATCCACTTTCTTGTGTTTGCACAACTGACTGCTTCTTCAAAGTTAGAAGGTTCTAAATCATTATCTTGTTCTGAGGCATTTAGAGCTAGGTTGATATACTCATCATACCTTGAAGGTGGTACAATTGTTCTCCTTTATCTGTCTCTAGCCAAGGTATAGTTCCTTAGATCTGGTCCCTTTTGCTCAGTGTTAGAGGTTGCCTCTGAAGGAAATCGGAATGATGATTTCTGTGAGCAGCAGAAGCAAGACTATTCCAAATTACAATCATGAATCAACAAATCATTTACAGTTGACTTCAATACAAGTGGTTATACAATTTACAGAGAAATTACAACATGAAACAACAAATGTACAGTGGGAAAAACTGTACTAACAAAGGCAGAATCGTCTCCACGCTCCGATGCACGACCGCTCGAACAATAGCGACCACGAACACTCGATCTACATGATCGCAACACCGCACGAACACTTCGCGATCATCCTCAACGATCTCCTCGATCACGAACTCCTCCGCAACAACGAACGGCCCTCCGTAGGACCACGAACAGCCTTTGGAAAACTTCGATGGTGTCGAGTTTGAGTCTGACACCACCAACAAGGCGACCTTGGTATTCTCGGTGTGAGAATCTAGAGGGTGGGCTCTGTTTGAACTTGGTGTAAGGCAGACGAACGGAGAAACAACTATCGCGTTACATGATCTGGCAAGTGGAGAAGTCAGAGACCTTTCGTATAGGTCGATGCCCACATCGTTCTAGATAAACTATGCGAATCGTCTAGTAAAAATCGTTATTGATCGTTTAGTCTACTAAAATGTCTACAATCGTTACCTTGGGCCAGCGATCGTCTAGCAAAGCTATGCGATCGTTAGTAAAACACTGCCGATTCGTTTAGCTAGCATCTGCACGATCGTTTAGTCGTAGACGCATTTTAGTAAATCTGTATTTACTTTGACGACTACCGTGAGTTTCTTTTCGCCGAAGAGAAAACTTAAATTCTTTTCAAACTTTTTGTAAAAAAAACTTCTTTTTTTTAAAAAAATATAG
>NC_052349.1:60422546-60552846 GCF_009727055.1 Benincasa hispida
ACTCTTCCACTTGTCCTAATGACTCGGGAGACTAATGTACAATACAATATAAAAATGTACAATATACAATAAACTAGGGCATACCCCAGTATCATTTCCCACTTGCCCTAGACAAGATGCCGCATGTCCCGCAGACCTAGACTCTCCAAGTGACCTTCAAACACGTTAGCCGTGAGGGCCTTTGTAAAGGGATCAATAATGTTGTATCTCGTAAGGATCAGATCATTATCTTTAAACACAAGTATGTAGACCCTCGTTCTCCAAAGATACTTGAGGATCGTCTTGACCACCATCTAGTGATCAAATCCTGGATTGGACTGATACCGACTGACAATCCTTACTACATAGCAAATGTCAGGTCTGGTACACAACATTGCATACATCAAGCTTCCTACAGCAGAAGTATAGGAAATCCGTCTCATCTTCTCAACCTCTTGAGGTGTCTTAGGACATTGATCCTTAGACAGAACGATTCCATACCTGAAAGGTAACAAACCTTTTTTGGAATCCTGCATCCTGTACCTGATCAACATTTGATCAATGTACGATGCCTGAGACAGGGCTAATCGTTTGTTCTTGCGATCTCGAATGATCTGGATCCCGAGAACATACCGTGCCTCACCCAAATCTTTCATTTGGAATTGGGCAGCTAGCCAACTTTTAATGTCAGTTAGATATCCTACATCATTCCCAATGAGTAGGATATCATCCACTTACAATACTAGGAAAGCTATTGAGTTGTTGATGATCTTCTTGTAAACACAAGGCTCATCAACGTTCTGGTCAAAGCCAAACGACTTGACAGTAGTGTCAAATCTGATGTTCCAAGATCGAGATGATTATTTCAGTCCATAAATGGACCTATTAAGCTTGCAAACTCTTTGCTCTTGATCTAGAACTACGAACCCTTCTAGTTGAGTCATATAGATGGCCTCCTCAAGATTACCATTCAGAAAGGAAGTCTTGACGTCCATTTACCATATTTCATAATCATAAAATGCGGCTATGGACAGGAGAATTCTGATAGACTTTAGCATGACAACAGGTGAGAAAGTTTCCTCATAGTCAACTCTCTCCACCTGGGTATAATCCTTTGCCACGAGTCTAGCCTTAAAGGTTTGTACTTTTCCATCTACACCTCTCTTTCGCTTATAGATCCACTTGCACCCAATAGGTCTTACCTCATCAAGTGGATCAACAAGCTCTCAGACATTATTGAAGTACATAGACTCCATTTCCTGGTTCATGGCCTTAACCCATTCATCTTTATCAACATCCTCCATTGCTTTCTTAAAAGACAATGGATCCTCGACCCCATCATTCGTAATGACGTTACGGGCTTCAGTCAAACCCATGTAGCGATCCGGTGGGTTCATAACCCTCCCACTACGTCGAGGCAGTCTCAACTCTTAAGCTGGTTGACTAGACGTTCTGACCTCAACAACTCTTGTTGATCTGTCGGCCTGTTCAACAACTCTTGTTGAACTCTCAGCAGTCTCAGTCTCACTTGAGATCTCACGTAAAATGTGCTTAGTTCGTGGCTTATGATCCCTCATATGATCTTCTTCCAAGAAGATAGCATTAGTGGAAACAAACACTTTGTTCTCACTTGGATCATAGAAGTATCCTCCTCTCGTTTCCTTGGGGTAGCCCACAAAGAGCCAAACCATCGAACGCGGTTCCAACTTCTTTGGGTTAGTCACTAGTACATGTGTCGGGCAACCCCAAATTCTAAAGTGGCGTAAACTACCTTTATGGCCTCTCCATAACTCAAAATGTGTTTCAAAAACACTTTTCGAGGGAATGGTGTTCAGGATATAACATGCAGTCTACACTACATAACCCCAAAACGAGTCTGGAAGATGAGCATAACTCATCATAGACTGAACCATGTCCAACAAGGTCCTGTTTTTCCTTTCTGATACACCATTCTGCTGAGGTGTACCAGGGGTCGAGAGTTGGGACGCAATCCCATGTTCTATCATATAGTTCTGGAATTGGAGGTCCATATACTCTCCACCACGATCAGATCGTAGTGTTTTTATCTTCTTACCGAACAAGTTTTCAACTTCAGCCTTATACTCCTTGAACTTGTCAAGGGCTTTAGACTTACGTTGCATTAGGAAGAGATACCCCAACCTTGAATAATCATCTATGAAAGAGATGAAATATTCATACTCACCTCGAGCTCTAACATTCATCGGACCACAGAGGTCTGAATGTACAAGTTCCAAGGCTTCCTTAGCTCTATAACCTTTTCCAGTAAAAGGTCGTTTAGTCATCTTGCCTTCAAGGCATGAGTCACATACTGGCAAGGAGTTTTCTTCCAAACTCTTTAGAAGTCCACTTTTCACCAATTTTTCAATCCTATTGAAGTTGATGTGACCTAACCATAGATGCCAAAGATGGGCGCTTTCCTTTGGAGAAACCTTTGGTCTTTTAGCTGTTGTTGCCGTACTGAACATTTCAGTGTTAAACAAGGCTTTTATGACTAATGACCTTAGTACATATAAGTTATTTTCCATTGAACCATAACCAATCTCCATTCCATTCTTGAAAATAAACAGTTATTTTCCATTGAACCATAACCAATCTTCATTCCATTCTTGAAAATGAACACTTTATTCTCAGAAAAGGAGATGGTATAGCCTTGTTCAATGAGACAAGAAACCGAGATTAAGTTCCTCTTAATATGAGGAACTATAAAAATATTATCCAGTAACAGATAACGTTTCTTATCAACAAATAACTTCAGCCTGCCTACATCAACAGCTAAAACAACCTCACCATTACCGACTCAAAGAGTCATCTCTCCCTGTGGCAATGTTTGCCAGGAACTGAATCCTTGGTAAGAAGAAGTGACATGATTGGTAGCACCTGAATCAAGGATCTAAGCAGAATCATCATTCTCTACTAGACATATCTCCAAGACCAATAAATCATATTTACTGTCCTGTCTCCTATTTTGGAGAGTAGTGGAATGGAGGCCGTTTGCCACGAAATTCGTTTCACACGATTTTTTCTACTGTAAAAAATCGGTCATTTTTAAAAGATTTAAATGGAAATCTAACGAGTTGCTGAAAAGAAAAACACATTGACCTACGTTAGGTTTTAAGCAAATACTTTTTGTAAAATAAAACAACATCCAATAAGGTTTTAGCAAAACTAACATGAACCCCGTGTAACATCTAGTTTCGCAATGACGCTTCAAAGTTTTAGGACAAAAGCCGCCGAAGGGAGGTCAGTTATCCCTCCTCTGAATTGAGAAGATCTCAACCAGTCATTAATACCATAACAACTCTTATTCCTATAACGACTAGCCATCATTGATTTGGCCAAGAGATCATTAACTTATTTAACAATCTCCCGTAAGTGTGACCTGCCATTTTAAGCCCTAGAAGTTTGTCCCAAAAGGCCAATCCGAAGGGAAAAAATCCGATTGGGGCAAAACCTAAAGCGACCTATCCATTTCTGGAGTTCACCTTGATATTGACCAACTACACAAAACCCATCCGAAGGCGGCCGCATCGAAGAAGACACGAGGGCGTACAGAATGATCTCACGGTGTGAACCAATGACAGAGACCATAGGACGTGTTGGCACATACCCTTCACCCATTTACTATAAATATTCTCTCCGCCCACCTTGATATTGACTCATGCAAACACCATTGAAGAGGGGATGGATCCTGGGGCATCCGGTGCCAAGCATGAATCTCACGGTTAATTAAACATACAGGGAGAAACGTAGTGGAAATCATAGACATATCGATACACCTCCCTCCACTGGGTATTTTAATAAACTTAGGGTTTAGTTTTACTTTAGAAAAAACACGGCTAAGAAATTTTAAACTAAAAGCTGATCTTTTAGGTTTTCCCCAAGAGATAACTTTTACCTTGGATAGTGAACAACTTTTGATCATCATCCATTAAACTCTTTTAATGGAGTCTTTGACAAAATCGTCGCATGCTTGTTGAAAATCTATCTAATTCACCGTTTCCAGGTTAGGTTCCCTAGGGTAGGAGGTTTACGTTTTCCGCAACTTAAGAAGTCCCAGCCTAGCCAGAACGCCACCTTAGACAAAAGGTCCTTATAGATAGGTTTACACAACAATTTAAATCTTTTATTCCAACCAATTTCAACTCCTTAAATCGATATTTAAAAGATTAATCTAGGTTACTAAACTCTTTAGAACCATTTGAACTTAGGTCTATCTCAATTCAATTAAAACCCTTTTAAAAAACTTGAGTTCACCCTAAGTCCGCATGCAACTCTGAATTATTGATTTTAGGTCTAATTTCCTTTATAACACTTATAAACGGAAACAACCACTACAATACAAAGCTAACACATGTAAAACATTCATAATGATTATAAACGACCTAAGTGTCATGTTCAATGCATTGTCCTATCATTGCTACTTCTTTTATATAACACTTATACAAAACAACAATGAAACAAGCAAAACATGCTTCTATTCACTCTTAGACTATAACAATTATAATAAAAGGATGATGCATGATAATGCTCACTGCATGCAAAATATAACTCTTATATTTCATGATGCATGCACATGCTTTCAAGTAATTTCTTCATGCAATATTATAACATTTATAATACATGATGCATGAGTAATTGCACAACCTAAGGTGGGTTTTTAACTATATGACAAACACTTTGACATATAAGCTTCATACATCACATGTATATGCAATAAAAGTTGATGAACTGGGTTAAATTGCCTTAAAACACAAAAGGGAAAGCTAACTATTACAAAGACAAGGAGTCTTCGGTTCAAACAAGCAAATTGGGTCTTGAACTGCTCGACAAAGCATCACTTCTCCAACCATCCATCGTGTACTGAGTACCCTGCGATCGTCTACACGATAAAACAAACTCTTTGCTCTATTGCTTACCAGCGCTCCCAGAGTTAAACGATCGTTTAGCATTACTATACGATCGTTTAGAAAAATCCAAACGATCATTTAGCTATTACAACACGATCGTGTACCGTAACTAAGCGATGAAGCCTGAAGTACACAATCACTTAGCGTGCTTCGCACGATGCCCACCTTCCACGATCATCTAAGTGACTACGATGCCGCAAAGCATCATCGCCTAAGCGATCGCTTACATAGATAGTAACTAAGCGATGAAGCTTGCTAACTACACGATCGTCTAGCACGCGCCTTCTACTAAACGACGAGCATCGCATGCACCCCCTATGATCGTCTACCTCTAGCGCTTCCGCGATCACGCGACTAACGCTACGCTATATGGTAAACGATTTACCCCATCACTTAGCATTAGCTAAACGATCGATTAGAAAATACTACACGATCGTCTAAAAAAAATCTAAACGATCACTTAGTAAAATCCCTACGATCGTTTACCTGAGGCTACACGATCCGATCAATGCTTGATCTTCTTCTTTGTTGAGAACTGCATCGCCATGCGTCGAAGCTTCATCATGAATGACTCGAGAACTCAAACTTTTTGAATTACAGACTCGATTGCAAGGTTAATTTCGCCCAAAAACACAAGGGCTCTTACAATTAACACTTTGTAATAACGAAAGCTTTAACAAAAAGGCAATTTAAACCCGAAACATTCATCAATTCATCCACAAATGCAGAAAATGGTTAACTACAAATGCAGAAACCCACCGCGACTGTAGAAACTATTCGATTCAGATCTGTAATTTGGAATATCAGAGAACCTGGCTCTGATACCAATTGAAGGAAATCAGAACGATGATTTTCGTGAGCAACGGAAGTAAGGCTATTCCAAATTACAATCATGAATCAACAAATCATTTACACTTGACTTCAATACAGGTGGTTATACAATTTACAGAGAAATTACAGCATCAAACAACAAATTTACAGAGGAAAAAACTGTACTAACAAAGGCAGAAGCGTCTCCACGCTTTGATGCGCGACCGCTTGAACAACAGCGACCACGAACACTCGATCTACAAGACTGCAACACCGTACGAACACTTCGTGCTCGTCCTCAACGATCTTCTCGCTAACGAACTCCTCCACAACAGCGAACGACCTCCGCAGCACCATGAACGGCCTCCGAAAAACCTCGAAAGTGTTGAGTTGAGTCTGACACCACCAACAAGGCGACCTTGGTATTCTTGGTGTGAGAATCCAGAGGGTGGGCTTTGTTCGGACTTGGTATGAGGCAGACGAATGGAGGAAACAACAATTGCGTACACGACTGGGCAAGTGGGAGTAGTCGAAGACCTATTGTATAGGTCGATGTCCAATCGTTTAGATAAAACTATGCGATCGTCTAGCAAAAGCTATGCGATCGTATAGCTCTACAGAATCTACACGATCATTTACCTTGGGCCAACGATCGTCTAGCAAATATAGCTTAGTAAATACTGCACGATCGTTTAGCTAACACCTGCACGATCGTTTAGTTTACCCAGCCGTCGTTTAACAAATTTGTATTTACTTGACGACTTCTGTGAGTTTCTTTTTGCCCGAGAGAAAACTCAAATTCTTTTCAAACTTTTTGTAAAAAACTTATTTTTTTAAAATAGGAAACCACTTTTCTTTATACTCACGGTTACCATGATGCAATAACCACTTACTACATTTGGTTATTTAAAAGAAAAAAGTATTAATTATCTAATAATTAATATTATTATAAATATAAATGATAACCAACTTATCATACTATATTTATAACCTATAGCTTTAATATTTCATATCATGAAACATATAAACCATAGTTCTTTTTCTATTCCATGGTACTTAATGTAAATCTCATTTACATCAATCCTCCATTAGATGTATCTTATACATCATACCGATTATATCATATATAATCAAAATACCTCTTGTCAATTTGAACATTTCAAATCAACACCAAGAACTGATCATTCAACATGAATCCAAGCTACCAAGGGGACCTCATGGACCTGTAGATCTGAAGCTCCAACGGTACGTGAATAACTGACTAAACTCTTTAGTCACGGGATCCACCATCCGTTAACTGCGAGGCACTTCACTAAAGACTGACAGTTGAACTCTCCTCACTACAAATATATTATGTGTCCATCTTAACCAATCAGTAGTGCGACAACCCTTCATAGATCGCTCGTAAGTACAACTGGGCCAATAACCGTTATGCCCCTGTAGTTACATCTGTCTCCTTAAGTACTACTGATCTCTCTAATGAACATAAATCATAGTCCTACTATGACTAAGTCTTCTCTTCCAAAGAGAAGCTATGGCCACTATGTTCAAACCCCAGAATCAGCCCTTAAGGGAGCAATCTCTCTACTTATCTCTACTTTAGGAAATGAGTGAATTCCATATTGTGAATTGAGTTTCCAACTCCCAGATCAGACAAGTCCCCAAAAAGATAGGCATGTTGAGTTAGCAATCTGGCCACTCTCACCCATACTAATCAAAGGACCGACCTGAAACGCAGGAGTTCACAAAACACTCAAGATTGAAGTCGCGTCACCTATGGTCATTTAGATAAGATGCGAGTCTCTAGTATCAATGACGTTATATACAGAGTCTAGTCATCTCGTGGTCCAGACTTATACAAACTCTTTGTATAAGACACCCCCGCTCTACGTCTCCATACGAATAGTGAGAATCTACCATCTGTAGTAGTTTACAACACTTGCAAACTTCTACAAAGTGGGTCGTATCCGTAGTGTCACCAGGATCAGGTATCCTATCTTAATCCTTATACTACAGATCGATTTAGGTTATCACTTAAGGCATGATCTACTTGTATATCACAAAAACATGCTTAAGTTCACATAAGATAACCAAGGAGCTTTGTTTATTGGATATGAGTAAATGCCAGAATTAAATAACACTTATTTTATTCATTAAACAATTGCATCTTTACAAAACAACGAGACTCTGAGAGAATTAGGACACCAATCCCAACAACCTCTTCTTCTTCTTCATATTGAGACACCTGACCTCTGGTATTATCAAAAGTTGAGCTTGAGGGAACTGAAGTAGGCATAAGTCTCCACCTCAATTGTATATATCTCTTCTTGAAGTGTTTGTTCAGGTGTGTTAGTTTTTTGCATAAACATTTCAGTTTCCCTAAAAATAACATATCTGCTAGTTACACACTTCTTCTCAATTGGATGCCATAATCTAAAACCTTTTACACCTTCAGGGAACCCCAAAAACATGCATTTGATAGCTCGGACATTCAACTTCCCCTTACTCTGATGTACAAAACCAATACACTCGAAAACCCTTAGGTTACTTAGATTAGGTGGGTGATTGGTCCATTTTTCTTCAGGAGTATGCAGATCTAGAGAAGCATAAGGGCATCTATTTAATGTGTAAATAGTATAGAAGGCTATTTCAGCCCAAAACTTCTCTGGTAGAATAGTATCAGATAAGAGACTTCTAACACTTTCAAGTATAGTTTTGTTCAGCTTCTTTGCCACCCCATTTTGTTGAGGTGTGTACCTCATTGTTCTGTGTCTAACTATTCCTTGTTATCTACAAAGAACATTGAATTCTTCTACACAAAATTCAAGTCCATTATCTGTTCTAGGGCATTTAATTTGACAGCTAGTTTGTTTTTCAACCACTGTCTTCCATTCCTTGAATTTCTCAAAGGCCATATCTTTAGTTTTAAGAAAGTATATCCAATATTTTCTAGAGAAGTCATCAACATAAATTAGGAAATACCTGACACCACTTAAGGATTGGAATGGTGAAGGGCCCCATAGGTCTGAATGCACATAGTCAAGGATTGCTTTAGTTGTGTGTTGGGCCTTGGTAAAACTCTGTCTTGTTGCCTTCCTTATTACACAATGTTCACAAAAGGATAGGCCTTGATGAACCCCTTTAGGTAGGATCCCTTATTTTTCTAGAGCTTGAAGGCCTTTGGCACTAATGTGTGAAAGTCTTTTGTGCCAAAGGTCTCATTCAGTAGGTCCTTTAGATGTTACAACAAGAGTTGATTGTAACTTTTGAACTCGTTGAACTATATAGACCCCATTTATTTTAACCCCTCTGAAAACTAGCTTAGCATCCTTCAAAACTTCACAATAGCCTCATTTTTCTCTGTATTCACAACCAATTGAGTCAAGCATGCCCAAAGATCATATTTCTTTTTAACTTGGGCACATGTCTGACATTTCTTAGTAGTTTTACTGACCCATCTTCTGAAACTGAGCCAATACCAACTACTGGACATGAGTAATTGTTACCCATGTATACTGAGCCTCCTTCCATTTCTTTATAAGTGTTGAACCAGTCATTGTTAGGGGTCATATGAAAAAAACACCATGAGTCTAAAACCCAATCAAGGTTCTTAGCTGGTTCTTCATATTTTGCCTTTTGATTTGAGGTCGCTAGAGCATCTGAGTAGAAGAATGAATCTTCCCCTACTAAGGCTTCCTCTGATTGTGAAGATTGGTTTTTCTGGTTTTGGTTTTATTTTTCTGTTCATTCTTCCACTTTAAGGTTCTACAATCTTTGATTAGATGCCCAATCTTTTTGCAATACTTGCATCTAATCTTTGACTTCTCTTTGTTTTCTTCTGTGATGCCTTGTTTGTCCTTCTCTTTATTGTGATGCTTTGACTTGCCTTTCACCAATAATCCCTCTGTACTAGGTTTTTCTTCTTTATTTGTTATCAATTCCATCTCTTTAATTCTAAGAGCTGAAGTGATAATATCTATCGTGACTGAATCTCTTCCATATTTTAAAGTTGTTTTCACATCATTATACATTTCTGGAAGTGAATTTAAAAGGACAAAGGCTTAATTATTTATCCCTATAGTATCACCTTGGATTTTAAATTCAGCTTAATCTTTTTAAATTCATCAAGATTCTTTGTCAATGTTTTAGATGGATTCATTTTGAATGTAAAGAATATTTCCCTCAAGAAGAGTTTGTTATGCAGATCTTTTGTTTCATATAGCTCATTTAGCTTTGTCCACATTTTAAATGTTGTATCTTGATCAATGACTTGTCTAAGTACACTATTTGAGAGATTCAGGACAAGAGTTCCATGTGTAATTAACTCCATGTTTTCTCTTTCATCATCTGTTATAGAAATAGGGAGTTTAAAGGGATCTTAAGAGCTTTATGAGCCTTTTGTTGCCCCAATACAACTCTGCTTTTAGCCTTCCATAGACTGAAATCTCCTTTCCCATCAAATTTCTCTATATCATACCTTGCAACAACCATCTTTTTCCTTCTTGTATGTTCACTATGATCTAAGATTAGCTTTCTTGAATTCTTGACTAATCTTTCTTGTTCTTGCAGGCTCTGATACCACTTTGTTGGGATTGTCCACTATGCACTGAGGCCAAAACTAGAAAGGAAAACACACCATGAGCTGAAAACCTCTAGTATTTGAAAAAACATATGGCTAAGCATAATCCACGTGAAAAGAAAATCCTCCCTTACACGTTGAGGGTTAGGATTTACTTAGCCAACTAATGCCTTACAGATTGCAATCAATTTGTTTCAGTTTGTCATTTATGTCATTTTTTCAATGAGAAAACGAGAGAGAGTATGGAGAAGTTTGAGGGTTCCGAAGAAAAAACACTTTAGCATGTAGAGAAGAAGAGAAGTAAGGGTGAAGAGAAGAAGAAAAGAAGATTAACACATAGATTTTTAACGTAGTTAGGCAAAGTAAAGACTACATCCACAGAGAAGTTGGAGGATATTATTTCTTGGATAGATTAGAGGAAAATATAGATAAGTTGTAAAGTTTTTTTAAGTAATTTCTTAACTTGTAATCAGCTTATAGCTACTATTTATATATAGGATTTACAAAGTAGTTACAACGGTATGTAAAGGTTAATTTCATATTAATTCTCAACAGAATCTCTCCCAACCTTCGAAAATCAAAATTTTTTACCTTTAGATTACATCATCGTTGAGTGAATTCACTGAAACAATAAAAAAACACATCACCTCTCCATTCTCGATCTCCGTTCCTCACTCTCGCTCTCGATCCACTTTTTATCTTATTTTTTCTCCTATCTTTAGTTCATCTTCTTTAATGAACCAAACCTCTATACCTTGAAGGGCCAATGTTTGGGTGTCGAAGAATTGGGCATCGTTGTGAGGCACTAGAGTCTACTATGGTTGTGCATAGTCTGTTGGAAATTTATACTTAGATATAAATAAAATGCATAAAATTAATTATATATAAAATTCTTACTTCTACAGGTTAGTGCCAAACTCGAGACTACGACCAGTTTTTTGTAATTACAGGTTCAACTATAATAAAGATTGCAATGGTTCCAAAACTCACACTACAAATCTTTCCTCAAGTCCAACACGAATTGTTTGATTTCCTATATCACAACTCAGTATCTTGAAATTTATAATGAATGAGAAACACATAAGTCTTCTGAGTTTTTTCCTTTTTGCCGCACACTGTAGCATTAAAGAACACACTTTCGGCTGCCAAATATATCAAGATGCCGTCACTTTTTCACTTATCGGCTACTCCAACTCTCAGTTTAAAAAAACATATATATGTGTTTGTTACACAATAAATAACCTAAACCCACATGGGCTTAGGCTCAATAATTCTAAAGGAAAAGAAAAACCTTCAGCAAATGACTTTGGGATGTTTCTTCAATTTTGACTTTGGTCACAATTCTCACATAGTTGTCGATCGAAAATGCACACACATACTATTCGTGGGGGTTTCATCGATGGTTTGCGTGAAAACGTTGGACAATAAGATGAAGATTCGAGGAAAGGAGCAACAACTACAACAAATATACCTCTTAATAGCATTTGAGCATAGCCTTTCTTATAAAATGCTATAAAAAATAAAAGAAAAAGCAGGAACTCTAAAATTAGAGGGCGCAAGCTCTTCCCATGAAAACAAAAATTTGCTTTTTGGCAATCTCTCTCCAAGACTTCCGCTAATTTTTGTTCTCTCTCATTCTTCTCATTCGTTCTCTCTCATTATTCTCCTTTGTTCTCTTCTTCTTTATCATCTCCTTCGTCTTTTCTTCTTCGTCTTCTCCTTCGTTCTCTTCAGTCGCTACCTCTATCTATTATGTTCTCTCTCAGTATCTTCTCTTTTGTCCTTTTCAATCTTTGACCATCTCTAAGCATTGTTCTCCAAAATTTCAGCCTTCGTCTTCATTCAACTGTGTTGTGCCTTAATTCAAGATTCTATGTGTGTTGTGCACCGATTCATGAAATTTGTGAGGTAAATAGGTTTCCACTTTTTTTCATCCTTTACTTTTGTTGCAATTTGCTCTTCCTTGCTCTTATTTTGCAATTTTACATCTGGAATATCTATATTCCTAGGTTTTATTTTTAATTTCTTTATTATAGCGCTATATATGATAAAAGCCCTAAAATTTTCTAGATTTGAGATTGCTTCGATAGATTTCTGCTGAAGTTTTGGTAATTTTCTACTATGTTTTCTTCATTTCTCATAATTTTTAATCCATTTGACCGTGTTGAATCTAAAAAGAAATATTAATCATTACAAATTAGTATATACAAATAAGAGAAACTATAGCAACGAAGATACTTGTAGCATTTCTAGAAACACCACTGACAAAATCGATGAAACTTGACGTCTCTAAGGTCTTTCTTCCACATCTTTCCTCCTTCTCTTTTCAACTCTCTCTAATGTGTTTTTGATGTAGATTTCCAAGAACTCTAGCCTTATGGTTAGAACTTGCAAGGAAAGATTTTCAATAAAGGTTTATCTCATAATCTACTTCATCTTCTTTTCTCTATCTCTCATATTTTGGATGATTTGGCTTTTCGCTTTGGATGTCTTAGTTTGTGGCTTTTCTAGGTTTTAATTTTTGTTTCTTGAACTTGTTTCTTTATGGGTTTTAGTTTTTAGAGAAAAAACGTGCGACTTCTTTTCTATCAAGTTTAAAGGGTCGATGGTAGTTTGGAAGTTTGGCTATTTTTTCTCTGTTAAATACAGAAAAGTCAAGAAATGAGGAATAAATTTCTTTACATTCTGCCGTAAGTACAGTTGATTGCAAAATAAAGTTTGTTGCTTTACATTGACAATCACATCAATTTGTTCAAACTCCAAATCTTTACAAAATTTAATCAAAATTCAAAAGAATTTTACCCTTCACATACCTATCAAGTCTTTATTCTCACCCATTGTTGGTTCCTCAAATCAATGCTCTATTTACTTTTATGTTTGAAACTTCCGCTTCTGAGTTTCCAGCTCCCAAGCTTCCAGTGCTACAATGGAATTAAGAAATCAGATCAAAACTATTACAGAAAGAATTGAAAACAAGAAACGAAGTTGCAGGCAGTTCGTTGTCGTCATTCTTTCTGTTATGATTGTTGTAACCACCACAACTTTTTCATTGACTATGAGTGGCTGTATAAAAAGAAAAAAAAGTGAGAATAGAGTAAGAGAGAGTAATCATTTTGTAAGAAGTTTAATGAAGAAGAAATAAAAGAGATCCTCCCGATTTGCACAGTGGACGTAGGCCTTTGGCTGAACCACTTAAATACTTGTGTTCTTTCTTTCTTTCTTTACGATCGTCTAGCATTTACTTAAGTATCGTGTACACGATCGTTTAGCTTCATATTGCAACGTCTATATGATCGTCTAGTTCCTCAGCTGTCGTCTATACGATCATTTAGTTCTTCACAACAATCGTCTAGTGCTTCTTAATATCGTTTACTAATTGAACTATCGTATAGTGGAGCTTCGTCTATTAATTAAGCTGCCTTCAGGTAAACGATTGAAGAGTTTTGAAGCTTGAAGCATACAACCTTCCCTGAGTCTTGAAGTGTACTTAACCGTTAATGCTGAGTAATTTTGGCTTGCAAACAAGTTGATCATAGTTATCTGGGACAACAAGTGGTATCAGAGCTCAGGAAAAAACTAAAGACAGATCCAAGATTTGAATTCTTGCATACTTCAAATCAGATAAATCAATCTTGAAGTTCAAGAATGGCTACAACCAGGTATGAAATTGAGAAGTTTGATGGTAAGACAAACTTTGAATTATGGAAAGTGAAGAATAAGACAATTCTGGGACAGTAGAAGGCACTTTTGGCTATTACAGACCCTGCAAAATACCCTGAAACACTCACCGATGCAGAGAAAGAGACAATAGAGGTAAATGCTTATGGAACTATTATCTTGAATGTTACAGATAGTGTTTTAAGGCAGATTGTTGACCAACCTATTACTTATGCCCTCTGGAACAAACTGAATGAGATTTATCTCAACAAAGACTTGCCTAATAAAACTCTATTGAGGGAAAGATTTTTCACATACAAGATGGATGCTGCAAAGTCCCTCACTGATAATTTGAACGAGTTTAAGAGACTGCCATCAGAATTCAGATCAATAGAAGACAATATTGGGGAAGAAAATGAGGCTTTCGGCTTACTTAACTATCTACAAGAATCATTTAAAGATGTCAAGATAACCATGAAGTATGGTAGAGAAAGAATCACTACAGAAACAATAATTTCAGCAATAAGAGTCAGAGAACTAGAGTTACAGATGAGCAAGAAAGATTAGCAAGGAGAAGAAGACTTGTTTTCAAAGGGGAAAACAAAGAACAATGAGAAGGGAAAGCAGAATGGTGGTGACAAGTCTAAGATCAAGTGTCATTTTTTCCACAAGCTTGGACACATGAAGAAAGACTATTGTTGTCACACCCCCTCCAGATTTCTCTCTTAGCCCAGGTAAGGGCATGACTGTAGTAGTTATCAACCCTTTTATGATACTTACTGCCTACTAACTCTTTTTTAAATAATCTGATACCAACATGCAATCTCAAACACAGTGACTGCCACTAAGGCCAAACAAACATTAACCATTAAATACAAAACATTTATAGAGATTACAACACATAAGTCTCAACTCCTAAACTTAGTCCCTACATGAAATAACTACAACATGTGTACAATATTTACAGTAACCACCTATTTGACGCGTTATTAGAACTTCTGATTTTAAGTGGCAGAGTAGATGCATAGCCATCTTTGGAGGATTTGACCGTTACCTAGGGAAGAAAACATTTGAAAAATAGAGTGAGCTATTAGCTCAGTGAGTGACTTAAGAAAGAAAACAGGTTCTCATGCATAAGTCTCAATAAAGAGATCATACTGAAACATGTGTCTTTATAGTAACCTTGTATTGAAATGTAAACTTCCCAAGCATAAAACATGTAAAACTGTTTTCATTATAAAACATTAAACTATTCCTTAGTTGAGAGTAACCCTGCTATGGTTAAACCCAACGTCAATTCCTTAGTCAAGAGAGAACCCTTTTACTCAATCTCTGACTTCAAACTACCTACGTGCACGTGGTTATAACTAAGTATCGTCATACCTTAGGTACTATTGTACTCAATCTCTGACTTCAAACTACCTACATGCACGTGGTTATAACTAAGTACCATCATGTCTTAGGTACTATTGCTTAGATATCTTCTCAATGTTCTTCAGTATTAAGCGACCGGATACCTTCTCAATGTCCTTCAGTATTGAGCTTGAAGTAACATTAGTCATACTAAGACTTACTCTTTAAAGTATGTAAAGATAAATGCATGGAAACATGTTTTTAAAGGTACTAATAAATGCTTTGTGTATCTGAACACACATAAATAGTTTTGCAACATACTTTCATACATGATATGCGTTTGAAAACATAAACTCATAGTTTGCTTGGAAAACTACTTTGGAAAATAGCTAGTATGAGAATAATCTTTCTTAAAATCATGGTTTCTTTAAAAACATTATAAATACTTAGTCACTCACAACTTTAGGGCCACTTCTTAAAGGTTTATATGCTTCTAGCAATGGTGTCAATCCTGTGAACATAACAACATATATTTAGCTACTAGCAATGGCCTCCCTTTTAAGACTAACTCTTAATTAAGCTTTGCATTTAGCCTTCCCCTAGAAGACCTTCACTCAAATGCATACTTGGCTATAGGTTAAGTACTTAGAAATTTCCTTGAGATTTTGGCTCTTGCTATGTGGGCAACAAACCTTACCAACGCATACCCACTGTGTAACCAACACTAGCTCTAAGTGTTCCTTTAGCCGCACAAGGTCATCACAAAGGCCTCTATACGTCCTAGCCTTCAATGCAGGCCTCCTTAGTCCAAACAAAAAGTCAAACGTATAGAAGGGCTCAGCCCTTAGTCTGTCTGAGCGTTTATTGTGAGCTGCCAACTTACTCAACCCAAGTAGCTACCTGCTTGTTCATATAATTCCAGATTCGAATTATTTTATTAATAACTCAAATTCTAGAGTTCATCTCAAGAAATTTCCTTCTACTAACTTGTTTAGAATTGAATTAGGAAGCGTATCTTAAAATTTCAGCTTCAAACTTTTCGTGATTCATCTTAGAGCCTTAGTTCTTCATTTATGGCCCGGATTCACCCATGAACTGAACCTCTTGTCAATTTTTTTCCTTCCACCTTATTCCGGTGAGATCTTTTTCTAGAAGCACTACTTCTAAAACTAGACTCTTAGAGCTTTCCAACGACACCAAAAGCTCTCAATTTGCATGAAGGGATTGTCAAACTGAGCATTTGAAGTTCGTCCTTCCTTTTTTACTACCTCCCACCGTTTATTATAAATGCTTAGCATGCACCTCCAGCTCAAGTGGAGTTAATTCCGGAGACTAAGATAGTTGATGCCCCTTAATCGGTGGTTAAAACTGATTACTTCACCTACTATCAACGCATGCTTTCAACTAGGTTCAACGCATAGCATAGTTCTCACGCAAACCTATTCCAACGCATGTGTTTTGTGCCTTGGCCTCCTCTTGGCTTCAATCATCATCGCACATTAGCCCTTTCAGCTTTGTAAAGCCTGACCCACGCAAGCTCTACTCATCGCATGCCAAGCTTGACCAACGCACAACTAGCCTTACTCCAGTGCACAACTCTAATGCACACCGAGTAGCTAGCACCTTGCGCTCAACGCCTAGACTGGTTTGATCGCATGCAATGCCTCAATCATTTAGCTTTGCACCCATCGTCTATCTCTCACTGTCTCTAATCGTCTTGCACTCACATTCTCGCTCATTGTATAGTGCTTACACCCTGTCTCTTATACACATCTAGATGTGTATAAGAGACAGTATATATATAGGTTGTGTTTGAAATATTGGTATGATCGGGAAATGGTTTTTTCCTAAATTGATTGTTGTTGTATTGTTGTCATAATGCATGTATAGTTGCATTAGGAAATGGGATTCATACTCGGGATGTTGTTAGCGCTGTCTCTTATACACATCTAGATGTGTATAAGAGACAGTATATATATAGGTTATGTTTGAAATATTGGTATGATCGGGAAATGTGTTTTGCCTAAACTTAATTGTTGTTGTATTGTTGTCATAATGCGTGTGTCATTGTGTTGGAATGGGATTTATACTCGGGATACTGTTAGCATGCCTTATGGACGCTTGGCTGAGAATGTCAAGGTACCTGACTGGAATTGTCAATGTACTCAAGCATGACTAATAGGAACTAATAATATAGTCAGCGGACTATAGGATTTTGTCCAAGTTTGGTCTTCGCGGAGAATACCCAGTGAAGATACATGATCATGCCAAAGTTGTCCAGCTAATAGGCTGGGGTGGTTACATTTTATTATGTGATTATTGTTGATTGTGGAATTGTATTCCCAAAAATGAATTTCTGAAATCAAACCTATGTTTGTATAAAACATTACATTTTGTTATGTGATATTTGTTGTTTATGGAATTGTTTTCCCAAAGATGAATTTCTGTATGTTTGTTTAAAAGCTGCCACTCACTGAGCTTTGTAGCTCATGTTTTCCATGTTTTATATTTTCCCCCCAAGTAGCGAAAGGTGAGGATTTCTAGGGTGCTGCTAAGCTCAAAGTCTGCCACAAGCCACAGTCACACTTCCAGCATTTAGAGTGGTTGATGTAAACTTTGTAGCTAATCTTGAAAGTTGTATAAATGTTGTGCTGTTGATTATAAAATGAGTTAGATAAATAATTGTTGTTTACATCTTTGACTTAAAGTTTATTGAGGACAGTAAAGAGGTTCAGTTGGGCAGTAAGTATCACAAAAGGGTGGTATCTGCGGTCCCTTATGTCTCTCCTCGGGCTCGTGAGTGCGGGCCCGGGGCGGGGTGTGACAACTTGGTATCAGAGTATAAGTTTTTAGGAAAGTTGAGGAATTAGTTTATACCAACTTGGATCAGAGCAAAGGTATACGTATAACCTGGGGAAAGGTTGAGATTGAGTTGATACTAGTCTAGTATCAAAGCATAAATTCTTGGAAACCGAAGGGTTAAGTCTAGAAAACTTGAGGTTTGTGTTAAGTAAAACCAGAAGAAGTGTGGTAGGTTAAAGGTTTAAAGAGAAATCTAAGAATTAGTCAAAGTAGACTAAGACAAATGGCGGAAGTGGCATGACTTAGCAGACAACCGGAGTTGGAACTCACAATGCTACCTGAAGATCTACCGAGGGAGGTAAGTATGAATTAAATTATTCTCATTTAGTATTTGAGATAGAAAATTTATGTTGTAGATAGTTTGGTTCAACATCTAGCTTTGCGATGGCTAGGTGGGGTATCGTTGGACAAACTAAGAAATTAATATCAGAGTAGTGCAGTGGAAGCGTGATAACAGACAGGGTTATAAGAGTTTACAAAAAAGGTTGTCGTGAAACCTGAAACCGGAGTAAGTTTGAGTAAATTTTGAGGACGAAATTTTCTTAAGGGGGAAGTAAATGTGAAACCCGGATTTCCATTTTTCCTACTTAAGCAGGAAATTAAGGGAATTAACTAAGTGAAATTTAAATCCTATGTTAAAAAGAAGGAAAATTCTAAGTGTTTAAATAGATTGTTGAGTAACTTTGAGATAAGCCTTACCTAATGAAAATTTGGTTAAGTATGAATCCAAAAAGAACTGTGCGTTGGAAGCCAAGAAAGAAATGGCTTAAGTATTTGACGATGTGTTGGCCTTGAGCTAAGCGTTGGTGTTGTGCCATGCATTGGCCATGAACATTTGAGAGGTTATTTGGGCGTTGAAAGAGGCTAAAGTGTGGCCAAGAGGAAAGGCTATGCGGGGACAAGCATGCGGCAACAATGTCTTAAGAGGTTAGCAAAGCATGCGGTTAGCCTCAAGTTAGCCACGGGGACCATGGGCAACTGGGCGTTGGAGTTGCGTCACTTTGGTTGGATTGTTGTAGTAATATAAGCAGTGCTACCTATGATGAGGTAGCACGATCGTGTTAGCAAATGAAGCAGGCTACACGATGGGGTATGCTGATCGATAGTAGTAAGTGAGCGGCGCTACATGATGAGGTAGGCGATCATGTAGGCAGGGCACTAGACGATCGTATAGGAAAATGCGTGGAACTAAGGGATAACGGTAGGCGATCGTGTGAAACGGTGCGGGGAGTCGTGCTAATATGATAACACTATACGATGATCGATAGACGATAGCGATGATGCGCCTAGATGATAGCCTGATGTGCTACACGATGGGCATCAGCGCTACACGATGAGCAAAAGCTGTACCGGTAGGCTGTGTGCTTATGCGATGGTGCTATGCGGCGACCTTTGCTAAAATGATGAAGCTAGCGATTGAGACAAGCCATGGTGGACACAGTGGTGAAAATGTCTTGTGTTTGTTTAAGGCTGGTGGTACATAAAGGGCTTATCGAGGTTAGTTCTGCTGTCTTGGTCTTGAACAAAGACTAAGGAACAAGAATTGGCAAATAGGAATACATGCGTTGGTCATTAGGGGATGCTATTAGCAAGAGGGCTAAGCAATGGTAAAACATGTACCATGAGACGTGAGTTGAGACATAAGCTGACTTATGGGTTGTTTGCGTTGGTGAGAGTGCTTATGTGGCCAAAGGACATCCGAGGGCATTGGGCGTATAGACAAGGCTAATCAGTATCGTTGGAGGAGTGTTTGGTCATAATCCTAGTTGAGCGCATAGGCAAAGGTAATTCATGCGAAAGAGAAGGATGAACATCGAGCATCTAGCATATGTGACTAAGTTGAGTCAATTGGCATGCACAAGGTAAGGTTGTGTTAATTAGACATGGCACAATCAAGGTGTTAGGTTGCATACGGGGCAAGGTGTTATGCGGAAATGGCTTGAAGGGTGTTATTCGAGCGTTAAAAAGACACTTCAAGTGTGTTAAAGATGGGATGGACGCATGCCGTCAATGCGGTTGGTGTTCGGACATAGGTATGTTACGCCAATGGATGGATCATTTGAGGTTGGATGGACGCATAGGCCGTATGAGGGAGCGATCGGCCAAGATCTTGAAGCCCATAAGAGTGTGAATGCGTCGATTGGTGATGCTAAATCATCCGGGACATTGGCTGTTGAGGAGAAATCTCTTGGGCTCCAGCAAGTGAGGTGGATGCACAAAAAGACATGCAAATTTGAGCGCTATGTGTTGGCTAAAGAAGAGGAAGACACCTTGGATTGCGATGGCCTGAAGGTTGCATTAATAGTGTAGGGAAAGGACACCTGGACATATGGCCAAGCAGGAGGTGTAGCACCTGGGGAGATTTTGGACGCCTATAAATAGAGCCAAGGACTTCTCTTCAGATCATAACTTGAATTCTCTTTAAAGTACATTAGAAAGAGTGTATGGGGACTGAGTGGGAGGAAACTATGCTTTGATGAAGGAATGCATACGTTGGTAGCAAGACCATGCGTTGGTCAAGAGGTTCCAAGAGGAGGAGATGCTGTCGGACAGGAAGGTCTAGAAGTAGCACCAACTTGAGATGAGGATATCTCCCAGAATACTTATGAGTTTGGTGTGATTCTAAAGCCACCTGAAATCTATGAGAGTCTAGTTTTAATGGTAGGGTTGCCGGAAAAGAAGCTTTTAGGAATCGGGCTGAAGAATGAGGAAAAGACAGAAGGGTCGAGCTATCGGGTAAGCTTGGGCTAGTCTTGATATTTTGATGATTCCGGCCAAACCACGAAGAGTTCTAAGTTAAGATTTTAGGGTAAGATTTCTGAGACATTTTAGAACATGTTTACAGAAGAAAGTATCTTAAAATAAGGTCTGTAACTATAGTAATCTAAGCTGATAATTGAATCTGGAATTTAGGATTCAAAAGGGAAACCAAGGAAACCTAAGGAACTTCGGAGAGGAAAGTTCCTAACCAACCAAGGTGAGTGGTTGTTCCATTGTTTGTATGGTTGATTTCTATATATATATGATTATATATATAGGTTGTACTTGAAAATTGGCATGATCGGGAAATGTGATTGTCTGGATTAAATTATTATTATGCTTGTTAAAATATTGCCTGGGATTGTGCTGGAAACTAAAATAGTACCCAGGATTTAGTTAGCATGCTTGAAAAAGGTACTTGGAGGGATTAGTCAGTATAATTGGCGGGATTAGTCAGCTTTGTTAGCGAAAAAAATATAGTCAAGATATCTAAGCATAGCTAGTGGAAGTTAGTCGATGTGCACATTCGGCGGGATATTGGGATACTAAGGAGGTTTCCACGGGATTTTTTTGTATATTGTGTTAGGATACGTATGGGAGTACCTGGGAAATACATGATCATACCAAGGGTAACCAGTTGACATGCTGGGGTAATTACATTTTGTTATGTGATTGTTGTTGTTTGTGGAATTATTTTCCTAAAGATGAATTTCTGTAATCAAACTTATGTTTGTTTAAAAGCTGCCACCCATTGAATTTGTAGCTCATGTTTTCCATGTTTTATGTCCCCCCCTCCCAGGTAGCGAAAAGTGAGGTGTTCTAGGGTGTTGCTAAGGTCAAGGTCTACCACAAGCCATAGTCACACTTCCGGCATTTAGGGTGGTTGATGTAAACTTTGTAGCTAATCTTAAAAGTTGTATAAACGTTGTGCTGTTGATAATAAAATGAGTTAGATAAATAATTGTTGTTTACATCTTTGACTTAAAGTTTACTGAGGATAGTAAAGAGGTTCAGAGTAGCAGTAGGTATCACAAAAGGAAGGTATTTGCGGTCCCTCACGTCTCTCCTCGGGCTCGGGAGTGCGGGCCCGGGGCGGGGTGTGACACATCGTCTAGTGCTTATGCTTATCGTGTAGCGCATCGTCTAGGCTCATCGTTCTAGCGCCGCCAAGAATCTATGCGATTTCGTCAGTGTAAAATGCAACGCTCCAATGCCCATTGGCCCACGGCCGCCTGCGCACACCCGATCCTGCCGCATGCATACTAACCTCTCAAGTCTTGGTTGCCGCATGCCTTGTCCACGCATAGGGTTGCTTTCCCTCAACATGAATCTTCTTGGCGTGCACAACCAATGCATGGTTTCTCTTCACTTGGCCACACTTGGCTTCCTTAAGAGCCCAACTAACCTCAACAAATAGGTAAGGCCAACGCATGGCTCAACTCCAATGCCTAGCACAAAGCCAATGCATGGGCAAACACTTAGCCAATTTCTAACTTCACCCGAAAGTCAAGCTTCCAAACTTAAACATTTCTTCTAACTCTTCACCCCTTTTCCCTACAATTAAACATAACTTCTCACTTAACCTACTCACCATACTGGTCTCAGTAATGAACATACATAAGTAGGAAAATTAGGGTTAAGGGTTTACATTTACCTCCCCTTTAAGAAAATTTCGTTCTCGAAATTCTGCTACAAGTCCATCCATTAAACAACTGCGGATACTTATTTTTCATTTGCTCTTCAGCTTCCCATGTAACTTCTTCAGTAGGTTTCTCCATAACACCTTTACTAAAGGTATTGTCTTGTTTCTCAAGACTTGCTCTTTCCTATCAAGGATCTCCACTAGTTCCTCTTCGTATGACAAATTTTCCTTCAACCGCACTGGTTGTTCAGGTAACATATGGGTAGGATCTAGCACATACTTTCTTAGCATCGCCACATGAAACACATCATGGATATGAGATAGCTCTGGAGTTAACTCTAACCTGTATGCCATTGGGTCAACTCGCTCTATTATCTCATAGGGTCCAATGTATCTCGGGCTTAACTTCCCTTTCCTACCAAACCTAAGTATTCATTTCCATGGGGGCAACTTAAGAAATACCTTATCGCCAACTTCAAATTCTAATTCTCCTCTCCGCTTATCTGCATAACTCTTTTATCTGTCTCGAGCTGTTTTAAGATTTTCTCTTATAATCTTAATACTATCTGACGTCAGCTGAACAAGTTTTGGGCCTAATAGTTACCTTTCTCCCACTTCATTCCAACATACCGGAGTCTTACATGGTCTCCTGTATAAAGCCTCATATGGAGCCATTTCGATACTCGAATGGTAACTGTTGTTATACGTAAATTCGATCAACGATAACATTTATTTATTTTTTCTAATGTCACTACTACTTTTTATTTTTATTAGGCATCATTTAGTTCTTTTTCCAAAAAAAAAAAAAAGGTATCTTTTGAAAAGACGCAAGTAGCCACTTTTGGCCCATTCTACATTTGAATTTTGAATCCAACCCAACTACTTTACACATGTGACATTGAAGTAAAATTATCTTACCAAGTATTTTTATATTTTTTCAAAACCTTTAAGAATTGTCATCATATGATTTGTAATATTCAACTTTATTGTCCAAATGGAGATCATCATGAAACATTGATTAAATAATACACTAATACCTCTACATTTTAGAACTCGATTATTTAATTATGCTCCTAAATTTTAAAAAACTTCATTTAAATCTTTAAACTTCGAAATTATTTAAAAAGTATCATTAAAAAGTGATGTCACTAAAATGTAGCATAAATAAAATATTATTTATAACTCAGTTTCAACTATATAGAATATTAAATCGGTGTTAACATTCATGACATCACAAATCATCTATAATTAAATAAATAAATAATTTATTTCTTATTTGGTTGATGTAGTTGTTTAATGTTTGGTTCTTTTCTAAATTGTCCTCCCTTTACCCGTAATTGTGCAAAAGGGGAAAATCACTCATTTTATTTTATCTTCCCCAAAATGTTTCCTAGTTTTTTTTTTTCATCCTATGAAGTACATAAAAAGAATACATATTTATCTATAATATGAATATATATGGAGATATATACTAGTGGCAAGTATATATTTGAAGGTACTGGTGGCAAAGTGTATATATGGAGGTACATATAATTGTGATAAGTATGTATATAAATGTATATGCATAATCCATATTATTTGTTGCATATAATATGTTGGACATTTGTGAGATTTATGTGGTTCACTAACAGTGTGTTAACTTAGCTATAACCACAAGCAAAAGGAGAACAGTTACTATTAGAGAGAATAATTCAAATTACAGATCAAATGTGCCCTAGAGTCAGAGAATTTGTATAACACACTTTTCTAAACTCCGTACTTAGTCATTTGAAGCACCAAATATCAAATTCAAGGCATTACAAGAGTTTTTATCGGAATATGTGATAAATAGATTAGAAGTTTTCATATATATATAAGAAATATGCTTTTAATGATTCAATACTAATTTTGATAAAAATGAAAATTATATTTAAAATGGTATGATTAAGTATTAAATTAATTTTGAGTAATTAAAGACATGCCGATAGTATTTTAAGTATAACAAAAGTGACTTTAACATTTTCGAAACCACCTTTAAACATGCACTATAAAACTATATTTGGAAATCATCATTTAATTATATAATTCTAAATTAAAATATCGACTCAAAGACCTCTTTTTCTGGTATTATAAAAGGATGAAAATTTAAGCTATAAACTTTTTAGTCGTCTTTGACCAAAAAGAAGTGAAAAAAAAAGAAGTGTGATATCATGATATCTACCCGTGAACTTACTTTGGATAAGATCCGTTTGTCTTCTTCTGCACGTTGTGAATATATGCAGTAGCAATCAATTACCATCCAAATTCCTCAATCTCTTTCTCTTATCTTCTATCCTTTTGCTAAAAAGCAATGAAATTTTGCTTCTTCTTCCTTCTAGTGAGTCTCACTATTGCTAGAAGTTTCTCATCGGAATTAACTTATGACTTCTCCGGCATTGTCTTCGACACCGAAGGGCTCAGTCGAGCTGCATTTCCCAAAGGCTTCGTCTTTGGAACTGCAACTTCTGCATATCAAGTAGAAGGAATGGCTCACAAAGATGGCCGAGGTCAAAGCATTTGGGATCCTTTCGTTAAACTCCCCGGTACTAATCGTTTTTAGTTCTCAAATTTTAATTTAATCCGAATTATGATAATTTAATTAAAAACATACTTTTAAAATCAATCAGCAACAAGTGAAATAATTTATATGCATATCGTAAAATGAGATCTTTCCATTTTTGCATCATGAGATCTTCAACTCTAATTTTTTTTCTAAAAAAACTTCAATTCAAATTTCTTTTTATAATATATGTTTTTGTTTGAGTTCTTTTTTAAATGGTTGAGCAGGAAAGATTTCTGGCAATGCCACGGGAGATGTAGCTGTGGATCAATATCATCGATATAAGGTATGTATATAAATTTAACATATTTCAACTACATGACGTATGTTTTTTTTATTGATATCAAGTCACATTTTGGTTTATTTTGAATATTTTAAATTATATCTAAATTATTTTTTAACTTGAAAAATGTGTCTAATATGCATTAAATTTTTCTGTGTTGTGTTTTTAATTTAATTTCTTGTGTGCAATAGGAAGACATCGATAGCATGAAAAGGTTGAACTTCGATGCTTATCGATTCTCAATTTCTTGGCCGAGGATATTTCCAAGTATTAAAATTTTCTTTTATAAACATTCATTTTTTTTAGGGTAAAAATTATTAGCAGCTGCTTAAATGATCATAATAATTAATAATCTGTATTTGATTTTTTTTATTCAATAGATGGATCGGGAGAAGTAAATTGGAAAGGGGTTGCTTACTATAATAGATTAATTGACTACATGATTCATCAAGGTAAAATCGATTTAACACCCATTCATTTTATTTTATGTCTGTTTTACTCAATAAACAGTCCCAAAAAAGAAAAATTCATCCAACTTCAATTTTTTCGCCTATATATATATATATATATATATTGGGTAAAGAGCATGATCTCCAACCATCATTTTCTTGCTTTATTATTATTATTATTTTTTAAGGATTTGAAAAAATGAAGCAGGATTATGAAAACCAAATTAAAAAGTATAGTAACTTTGCAAAGTTTGATTTCATTTTTTAAATTTGACTTAGAATTTAAATATCATTGGAAATACGATCAAAGTCCCATATTGATAAAGGGATGATCATAGGAGGGTAATACAAAGAAAAACGACTATCTCCAATGGTATGAGACATTTTGGGTGAGACCAAAAACAAAGTCGGGGTGTATGCTCAAAGAGGACAATATCATATTGTTATGGAGATATGTGGATATCTGTTGTCTCTAACAAATTGATATCAGAGTCATGCCCTGACTTTAGCCCCGATAGAATCATCAGGTGTCATACATAAAGTGATAAATTGTAGAGATATTTAGATGTCTGTTGTTCCTAACAAATATACTATTGAAGAAGTTTATTATCAAACATGCTATTGATTTTGGATTTTGGGTATGATGAGAGTGCTGTTAAAGATGTAACTAAGGTTCCGTTTTCCCTTGGCGTGCCCCTCTTGGTGATCGGCCGCGTTCCCATATCTCTATAGGTTTAGTTAACGCATTCTTCCAACATTCTCTCGATAGGCGAAATAACATCTTCACTTCTGCTCAGTTTATTATCAAACATGCTATTGATTTGGATTTTGGGTATGATGAGAGTGCTACGAATGTGTCAACCTAGTTGAGATATCCTGGTGTATTTACTAATCCCTCTTTTCTTCAAGTAATATATTATTAAAACAAAAATAAATTATCTTACAAGCTATTAAGGTTGCTACATGTATGTTAATGATTGCATATCTTTACAATGATATGATTAGTATCATCCACTTTTGCTTAATTCACTAGCTTTCAGTTTCGACTTAAAAGCGGATATAAACTCTCATGATTATTTTTTGTTTCACCCAAAAGGTGCTCATACCATTGGAGATAGTCATATTCACTTATATACTCATGAATATCATCCACTTATCTAGCCAATGTGGGACTTTAGTTGCATTCTCAACGATAATGATTATATTTAATTTATCTAATCGAGTTATGTTCATCTTTTTTTTTTAATTAATTTTTTAATACTTAATAGTTTAATAAGACCGTTACCATGATTGCAATTGATTCTTTATTACTTAAGCCCCATTTAGAAATTGTTTGGTTTTTAGATTTTAGTTTTAAAAAATTAAGCTTATTTCCTCTCAATTTCTTACCATGTTTTACATATTTCTTGAGTAAAAGAGTTGACAAAATCAAGTTTTTATTTTTTTATTTTTAGTTTTCAAAACTTGACATTGACTTTTAAAAACATTGGTAAAAATAGATAACAAATCAAAAAGTTTAGAGATGAAAATGGTGTTTATAGACTTAATTTAAAAAAACTCAAAATAAGAAACCAAATGGTTATCAAATGGAGACTAAATGATAACGTATATAACATTTTTCATTTTCAAGATAATCTCCCATTTGAGATTTTGAAATCCATGTTCTTTTTTCCCAATAACTTGAAGGAATCACACCCTATGCAAATCTTTACCACTATGATCTTCCCTTGGCACTTCAAGAAAGATATGGAGGCTTACTAGACAAGCAAATCGTGTAAGTTTGATCAAACTAAACTTGTATTATTCATAGTTATATATACATTTTTATCACACGTTTGCTTTCGAACTATTGTCCATAAATCAAATTGAGAATAATTGATGTATGTAGGTAGTAACATAAGTCTTTTATTATTATTACTCTTTTTGTCTTTTTGAGTTTAAAGGGTTCGTATCAATTAATTAATTTTTTTTTTTTTAATTTTTACTGATAATTATATAGGGTTATGATTGCAAATCCTTAATAATATGCAGGGTCGATTTTGCAAATTATGCGGAATTTTGTTTCGAACAATTTGGAGATAGAGTAAAGAATTGGATGACATTCAATGAACCCAGAGTTATAGCTGATGTTGGTTTCAATAGTGGAATAATGCCTCCTTCAAGGTGTTCAAAAGAATATGGAAATTGTACCAATGGAAATTCAGGAACTGAACCATACATTGTGGCTCACAATATAATTCTTTCCCATGCTACTGTGGTTGATACATACAGGAAGAAATTTCAAGTAAGGTTTCATATTAGGACGGTTTTCAAATAAAGAAAAATAAATAAATTTATTTATAAGTATAGAAAAATGTTACTATCAACTAATGATAGGTTGTGATAGACCATGATATACATCTATCAAACATTAATGGATAGATGCCTATCGCGATCTATCACTAATACATAGTAGTGATATTTTGCTATACTTAAAAATATTTTTAGCAATTTTACCGTTTAAAACAATTCCTCTTCAAATTACACAAATTAAAACCATGCTTCTTTAATTATTGTCATTTTCCTTTGAATATATATTCATGTTGAATAATATAAATATCGTTTCAGGGAAAACAAAGAGGGAGAGTTGGAATTTTGTTGGATTTTACATATTATGAACCTCTAACTGGAGGAAAAGAAGACAGACATGCAGCTCAAAGAGCAAGAGATTTTCACATTGGCTGGTAAATATATAAATCCAATCTTACATTTATTTTAGGTATATGGGTGAACCTTCTCATCTATCTTCCTTTTATGTATCGCACAAAAAAAATTTACGTTTATTTTAACTTCACTTGTCATGATAAGTTTTAGTGTTAAATTAGATCAAATTGAAAGTTTAAGGTTAAAATTAATTCGTTGGCGAATTTAAGTAAACTAATATAATTTTTTTTCAAGGGATAATACTCACAACTTCTTTACTATATAGTTATCAATTTTTCAAATTAAACATATGAATTCTTAGTTAAATTCTAAAAACCAAAAACGAGTTTTTAAGAACTTTTTCCCCTAAAATTTGGTTTGGTTTAAAAAAATCCTTCCAAAAAAAGTAGTTAAGAAAACAAAAAAAAAAATCAAGTAGTTATCAAATGAGACCTTAGTTTTTAGCTTTTAAAATAGTGCTTGTTTTTTTTACGACTTCTTTAATTATGTTTTCCTCTTTCTTAGTTAAACATTAGAAATCTTATAGTCAAACTCCAAAAACAAAATCTTCTTAAAAGCTTCTTTTTTTTTTATTTTTTTATTTTTAAAACTTGACTTGATTTTTTGAAAACAACTCTCCTTCAGAGTAGATAATTAAACAATAAAGAAGTCAATAAATGGAAATAGTTTTAATTATAAAATTATTTTTCAAAAGCCAAAAAAAAAAAAAAAGATGTATTAGTTATCAAACAACAATTAAAAAAATCCAAAATTATACCAAATCATATTAATTTGAGAAAATTTTTGTTTAGGTTCTTGCATCCTTTTACATATGGTGAATATCCAAGAACAATGCAAGAAATTGTAAAAGAAAGGCTACCAAAATTTAGTGATGAAGAGATTAAATTGGTGAAAGGCTCAGTAGATTTTGTGGGTATTAATCAATACACCACCTTCTATATGTTCAACCCCACTTGGCCAAAACCAACCACTCCTGGCTATCAATCAGATTGGCATGTTGGCTATGCTTGTAAGACCATTTAATCCAAAATTAATAATCTCTCTCTCTCTTTTTTCTTTTTCTTTTTTTTTTTTAAATCCAAAATTAATAATATGCTCTCTTTTATATATACATAGAGCTCAATTTCTTATTTTTCTTCTCTACAGATGAAAAGAATGGAAAACCAATTGGTCCACGGGTAATCGATTTTTACTTTTAAACTTCGAAATGTTCCGAAAGATTACATGTCTAAACTTTCAATTTTAAGATAATATAATCATCGTTTTTAATATTCTATTAACTAAATGGTAACATGTCATATCTGTTTGAACAAATATTAGAAAATGATCAATTACAAAAAGATATATAGGAAAGATTTAGTGGCTAAATTTCGACAAAAAAAGTCATGATAATATTTTATAAATGATCAATATTTGTAGGATTAGAGTCTATTAGACGATCGTCTTTATTTTTTTCCCTACATTTAGATTAAATTAGAAATTAGAAAAGAAAAATTAATTCAAACATGTTTTTTAGCAAGTCCACTCGTGTTTATAGTACGAGAAGAGTTATTTAACTCTATATTATAAATACCTATTAATAAGTGCTAAATTTGTATGTAGATTCTATTTAATAATCATTTGATTTTTTATTTTTTGTTTTAAAAAATGATGCCTATAAATATTTATTATATCTCTAGATTATTTGTTTCGTTATATACTTTTTACTAATGTTTTCAAAAATCAAATCAGTAATTTTTTTTTTTAAAATTTAGTTAAGAATTCAACTTTTGTAATTAAGGAAAATACAAATTATTGTAAAATAAAAATAAAAAATAAAATGGTTATAACGAGATATAATTACTTCATTTTAGTTGAAGTAATGAATATAATGGTTGTCAGGCTCATACTGGATGGTTGTATGAAGTACCATGGGGAATGTATAAAGCTTTGATGTATGTGAAGGAGCATTATGGAAACCCAAACGTGATTGTTTCAGAAAATGGTAAACATTATTCATACTCAACTATAGTTTGTTTTTGCCTTAAAAAATTTTTTGTTTTTGTTTTTAATTTTTAATATTGTTTAATAACATATTCAGTCCTCGAACTTTAAAGTTTGTAGTGTTTTAGTCTTTAAATTTTTAAGTTTGTATTTTATGGTCTCCAAATTTTAACTTTATGTTTGATAGGTCTCTCACAAATTCAAAATTTTAAAAAATATATTTATCTATTAAATATAAATATAAATTTTATATCTAATGAAATCTTAAACTTTAAATTTTATGTCTAGTAAATCTATAAATTTAGATAAAAAATAAAAAATATTCATTAACTAAATTTGTAATAAGTTTAGATTACGTATGGATACAAATATCAAAGTTTTGGGGATTAAATTTGTAATTTAACCATTAAGTTACTAAATTAATATTTGGTAAGAAAAAAAAGACTTATAGCGATAGATTTTGAAATCATCCCTAATAATAGCTTTGAAATCATAATTAAAATTTGAAAACAAAATATATGAATTTAAAGGTCGGTTTTAAATATTAAAAAATAACCAAAATATTTATAAATATAACAAAATGTCATTATCTATTAATCTATAAGAGTCTATTACCGTAATATTTTGCTATATCTAAAAATATGTTAAGCAGTTTGGTATTTAAAAAACAAATTTTCAATTTAAAAACCTATTCAATATTGTAAGAACAACTTTTGGAATGATGGACCTTTGAAATGATATTTGATAACTTATTTATAGATATTCAAGTTTGCACTAATTAATTAGCTAAAATAGATTGATATGTTGAATTTACTTTTGAAGTATAAATTACAAATCAATTTGAGCTTAAGACATATATTTTTATAGTTTTTTTTTAGTACAAGAGGAAGATTTAAAGCTCAAATTATTGGCATGTAGTTGTATTTTTGTAAAGTTATAATTTGATAATAAATGATAGGTATGGATACTGCTGATATCCCACTTCCTGAAGGGTTAAATGATAGAGAAAGAATACATTACTACAAGACATATTTGCAGAACATGAAGAAAGCCATTGATAATGGAGCTAATGTGACAGGCTATTTTGCTTGGTCTTTGCTTGATAACTTTGAATGGCTATCAGGCTATACTTCAAGGTTTGGTATCATATATGTTGATTACAAACACAATCTCAAGAGAGTTCCTAAGATGTCAGCCTATTGGTTCAAACAAATGATTCAAAACAACAAATAATTAAGCCAAGTTTTAAATATTGGTGAGTATTTTCTTGCCTAAATGGGAATAAATGTTTGGCAAGATGGGTGAGAAATTGAATCATATCTATCCAACTTTGAAATAGTACTGAGCTATATGTGTTTGTATTGCCTAGACCCTTTAAGCCTCTTTTTAAATATGTTAATGGTTTGGTATTGGCTGTATTCTTTTTCTCTAAATGTGTTAATGTTGTTTGGATATATAATGTTCTTCATCTTGTTCCTGTCTTTGCCAAGATGGGGTGTTTTCGTATGTCGTAGATTCTGCGAGAAATCTTTTCCGTGTTTACGACTTCACTGTTAGGAGTGCGAACAAAATCCCATATTGATTAGGAAAATTATCTCTATTGGTATGAAACCTTTTGGAATGGTTTCAAAAACAAAATCATGAGAGTTTATATCAAATGCGGACAATATCATACTATTGTAGAGATATGTGGAGGTATGTTTTTCTTTATCATTTAATATCAGAGCCTTGGTCTAGGCTCAATTGTGTGGGTGGATTGTCACGAGTGTGATCTCACATTAAGTAGGGGCAATTTTGTCTTTTTACTATCAACTATGATGTGGCTTTAGGATTTTCATTGGGAGGCTATTAAAGTCTTGCCTTTAGGTTGTTTAAAAGGTTTTACAATTAGCGTTAGAGTTTTCTTTTTCAAGTTTAGCTAGGGAGCTTATTAAATTTTGCAATTCATGTGTTGAGTTGCTTGCCAAGTTTTACAATTGGCCTTAGAGCTTTCTTTTTCAAGTTTAGTGAGGGAGCTTTTTGAATTTTACAATTCATGTGTTGAGTTGTTTGCCAAAAACATTCAAACACTAGAATAAAGATGGACTTTCATAACATTTAAAAACTATCAGATTTAAAATTTGTGGCAGTTATTTTCAGTGATTGTATCGCCTGTAAAGGTATGCACATCAACGATAGTTTTTAGAAAATGTTATAATTAATCTTCTCATGACAAGAAATAATTGTCAACAATGAATAATTATTGACAATTATAAGCTACCATTGTCAAATATGTTATGATAGAATATTATTATCATCAATTGACCGAAAATTAGGTATTTTTGTAGCATTATAGCCATTGACAACAATTATAAAATATCAAAAAAGAATATATAGTGACATTTTTTTCCTGTAAAAAATATATGAACCATGAAACTTTATTGTCAAGAATATTTGAACTACGACAACAATTTTATGTAAACAAATATTCTATCACAACACATTTTTATCATCATAAAATTTCATATTTATGACACTTTTATATTGTCAATAAAATACATATCTTGACATTTTGCTATTTCTTTGAATCTTGTTATTACACATACGATTTCTATCATTAATTAATCTCATTTTAACACAAAATCTATAAAACATAAATTAAAACTTTCGTATATGAGAATAAAATTGATAATGTTTTTACAAAGAAACTAAATACAAGGAACTATCGAATGTCCCCAAAGGGACAAATACAAACAAGGTAGTACTACGAATAACTACATTATAACAAGTTTTATCACTGCCAAACGTCAATCACTTGCTTGGTACACTTCAATGGGTTCGTGCAAGAGCTAGTTAAAAAAAACAAATATTCATTTTAGAGTTCAACTCAAAACATCAATGTTAACAATAATCACAACATTCACGAAAGTCTAAGCATCATTCTCATACGTCATTCGTGGAACAAAGGTTAAGCAATCACTCACTCTATTAATACATATTAGATAATATGAGTGTTTTTTATATTCTCCTACCTTCCATTCACAACGACATATATAAATACTCCATTTAACCTCCTTTCTTCTCTACCACCATCAAAAGCAGAGTATCATCAAATATAAACACCATTTCCAATCTATCAGTGACAAAGTTTCAACTAATATTCCTAATGTAAAATATCTACATACCTTTCAAGGAGTTTAACTAAGAAGAATCAAGATAATAACAAAATCTTTAAACAAAAGAAACAAAAAAAGAAATGGAACTCATCTTACTCCTAATGTCAATTTTTAAACATCATGGCAACAAAGCTACAATACACTATTTAAAATCCAACATAGATACCACAATTTTATGGTATATCATGTAACCCAAATATGCCTTAGAACTTGTCCAGAACATTCTCTTTTAGCATATGGTAAACCCCACTACATCCCTCTTCCCCAATGAAGGATCCTTTTGAAATAGAAAAATTCAGGGAAAATTGAATACATAATTATATGTCCACATGATAATGATTTTGTTTTTTGTTTTTAAAAATTGTGCTTGTTTTCTCATCGTTTCTTTACTATAAATTTTACTTTTCTTAGAAAAAATTTGAATTCTTAGTCACATTACAAAAGTTTACAGAGTCTTTAGCACTTCTAACTACAAGGTACTAAATACAGTCCTAGCACATCACTACTGCCATACAAAATCTCCAATAAAATTTAAATTCAATAGTAAAAATAAGGCACCCCTTACGGATTTGAAATATACTATAAAAAGAAAAATTTAGGTGGCTCTCCCCATAAGTAGAATGTGAGTGAGTTATATGGAAATTTTCCATAATGGGGCAGAGAACAATAAGAACCTAAAAAACAATCTAGAGGGGAAAAAATCATAATCAGATATCAAGAGAAGGCCTTACAATCCCATTTGAGCTAAAAAGTGTATTATCTATGAACGAACAAAAAAAAAAAAAAAAAAGGTGAGAAGCAAACAAAAAGGTATAATCTATGAAGCACAGATACTTCATATGAGGTAAAGAATCCGTATCAGACACGTATCGAATACCGATACTTCCAGATACTTCCCAGATACGTATCTGATACGTGATTTGACGTATCTATTTCTATGCATACTTTTTTTTTTTTTAAGAAAAAAACAAGCAACTCATCTAGTATTTTTCAATCTAAACTAGGCAACCTATTTAAAATGTTTCACTAGTCGAGTCCAAAACTAAAGAAGGAAACAAAAATAACGGACCAAACCCTAGACTAGAATCACCTAATCTCCATTTTCACATTTGAGTTCCTACAAAGTCCACCAAAATATAAATCAATTTGGATATCTTCAACAATTCAATGAAGAAATTCTTCGTTTATCTTCATACTTCTCCCTCTAATCTTCTTTCTTCTTGCAAATGAGACACTTTTATATTGCATTTTATTAACTATTTACTTTCAACATCTTAGATGTTGCTTTTTTTGTATTGTATTTCAATGTTTGTATTCTATTTTGTGCTATTGTATTAATTGTATGCTAAGTTTATCTATATCTAGATCTTTTTATAGAAAAAAAAAATGTATCTTCATGTATCAGTATCATCATTTTTTAGAAATATATATATATAATATATATATATAAATAACACATCCTTAGACATATCTATATCTTAATTTTTTTGGAAATTGACGAATTACTGTATCCGTATCGTGTAGCCATATCTATGTCTATGCTTCACGGGGTATAATCAACCTAAATGAAAGAAAGTGATATACACAGCATCATAATTTATTTTCTAATTGTATGACTTCTTTAAAACTTGAACAAGGCTAAATAGTATAACTTCCACTAATATGGCAAAGAATACATTCCAATAGCAAGCATTGACAAGAACCCATCGTACCTGAAAATTTTCAAAATACTCAATCAAGTGAAAACTCATCCCAAAATACTAAAAAATAAAATATCGAAATTTAATTTCAAAGTTTTCTTTCTAAATTCATCTTTGAACTTCTTAATAATCCTTCAAAATTCTTATCATCCTTTATGAAAATCTCTAGCTCTTCACCCCTGAATGAGGTTGCTAACTCATTGTGATTGCAAGTTCTCGAGACGGCACAGATGAAGAAGATGGTGCAAATTCATTGTCGTTGTTGGTATTCATTTCTTGAAGAGCAGAAGGGTGGATAACAATTATTTGCAAAATTGCAAAAAGTTCAAATGGTAAGAGAGAGTTGCTGGGAAGGGGAAGTCTGCCAAAATCATGAGGAAACAATATATATATATTTTCTTCTTCTCGAGCATTGGCTTCTGACATCGACTCTTTTGTGCCACATTTGATTTCTTAATAAAAGAACATGACAAAAACAAAACCCAAAAGAAAAGATGAAACGAAAACATGGAAGCTTTAGTGTTGAAGACGACCAACTTAAGGCAATATTGAAATCGAAAGAATAGGTCAGTGCTGAGGATCGAAATCGAAGAAGATTGACCAACTTGAAGACGACTATGATATCGATAAAGACTTCAGAAGGAGCGACATCGAAGAAGATGACTAACTTGAAGACGACTATGATACCGATGAGAACTTCATAAGGAATGAAATCGAAGAAGATGTTGAGGACCGAAATCTAAGGAGACGACCAACGCGAAGACGACTACGATATCGATGAAGACTTTAGTGTAACGAAATCAAAGAAGATGGTGAGGACCAAAATAGAAGAAGACTTCCATGCACCTGAAGGGAAAATTTCACAAAATGACCAAAAACCCTAAAACTTTTCTACTAATGACCTCTTTCTAAAAACTAGACCGCCACATTTTTCTTCTTCCTTCTACGATTTCCTCAGCCCTTCATTCAATGTGCATTCAATACACCACCAACATTCCACCAAAACATTTATTCCCAACTAATATTCTGAAGAGAATGAAACGTCTCTTTCATTATTCACTTTCTGTCGTCGAACGTCTCTCTCATCTCGTAGCTTTCTCTCAAATTTTCTCAGCCCTTCGGATTCTCTGGTAGCTTTCTCTCGTAGCTTTCATCGTTGGATTCTGTCCACATTTCTTATTCCTTCCACTGTTTCTTCAACCCTTCATTCAATGTGCGATTTCTTCACTCAGATCGCTTTCATAATAAGTGTCGTTTAGTAAATTATAAACGATCGTGTAGTAATTTATACATGATCGTTTAGTAAATTATAAACGATTGTTTAGTAATATATGCAATGAGTAGTAAGTATACACCATCCTTTAGTAAATTAGAACGATCGTTTAGTAAAATATAAACGATCGTTTAGCAATTACTATGCGATTGTTTAATAAATTATAAACGATCGTTTAGTAATTATATGTGTATGGAGTTTAGTAATTATACACCATCTGTTGGTTGATCTTCGTTCACGGACATGTACATATATAGAGTTTAATTGCCTCGAGATCCCATGCTCCTATGCAATATCTGCAGTGACCCTAAGAAACATTAATGTTCAAACATTATGTGTAAAGTGGTTTACAGTTGACTGTGTGCTTGTTGCTTACGCTGAATTAATCTTCCCAGTCGAACATAGTCAAGAATGGGTTGGATATTTTGAACCAATTCTACCACTGCAAAATGTAGTAAGTGTAGGTCGATGTCAAACCGTCATGATACCTTCAATTGGAGAGGAGCCACGACAAATACACAGGTATACACGATGTGGTCAGACAGAACATAACAAAAAAATATGCAGACAAACGTTGATAACACCTGGCACTGGCCCATTTAGACTAAACAATATGTAATTTTCGCTTTCGCTTCGATTTTTTTGTACAACACCAATTATATTTTGTACAACACCAATTATTCTGTACAAATTTACACTATATAATATGTAATTTTAGCACCAATTATATTATGTACAACACCAATTATTCTATACAAATTTACACTATACAGTATGTAATTTTAACACCAATTATATTATGTACAATACCAATTGTACTGTACAATATGTAATTTTAGCACAAATTTATCTAAACGATCGCTTAGTTATTTATTTGCTTAGTTAAATGTACAACACCAATTGTACTCTACAAATTTAGCACAAATTTATCTAAACGAAAACTAAAAGATCATGTAACAGTTAGCTAAACAATCGCTTAGTATTATCTAAACGATCACTTAACAAAACCTAAACGATTGCTTAGTATTAGCCAAACAATTCTTTTATAAACTAGTACACGATCGTGTAATGGATATCTAAATGATCGCATAACAGTTAGCTAAACGATCGCTTAGTATTATCTACACAATCGCTCAGCATTATCTAAACGAGCGCTTAGTATTAACTAAATGATCGCTTAATATTAGCCAAACGATCGCGTAATGGATATCTAAACAATCGCGGAACAGTTAGCTAAACGATCGCTTAGTATTCTCTAAACGATTGCTTAACAAAATCTAAATGATCTTTTAGTATTATCTAAACGATCGCTTAACAAAACCTAAACGATCGCTTAGTATTATCTAAACGATCGCATAACAAAACCTATGCGATCGCTTAGTATTAGCCAAACGATCGCGGAACAGTTAGCTAAACGACCGCTTAGTATTTTCTAAACGATCATTTAATAAAAACTATAGTGGATAGCTAAACGATCGCTTAGTATTCTCAACACAATTGCTTAATAAGTACTATAGTGGATAGTAAATGATCGCTTAGTACTCTCTCCGATCCCTTAGTAATATCTATCCAATCGCTTAGTAATATCTAAATGCTCCCTAAAGTATTCGTAGAAATGCGTTCACCGTGCGGTCTGAAGGCTTTTTAAAAATTGAGGGTAATTTTAAAATTTCGCATGGGGAAAAGGTCAGCGATAGAAAAGTATAAATAGATAATTGGTAGAAAAGTTTTTGGATTTCGAATCATTTCGTGAAATTTTCCCACCCGAAGAATGCCGAAGAGGGTGTTGAAGTTAGTGTTTCTTTATAAATTAAGAAACAAATTTTATTTTATTTAATTAAATCTATTTAATGACAATTAAGAAATATCATAAATTGGTAACATTGAAAAACTGCCAAAAATAAACAAAATACGAAAAGTTGTATTTCCTAAAAAAAAAAAAAAGGTTTGTTATACACATTTATGTTTTTTCCTTTCTTCAACTACAATTTGGCTACAATTATGTCATTGTAACCCAAATTTGTCGTAGTGAAGTAGAGTACTCATCCTATCTTGTGGAGTATTTGAATCTTGAGTTAAGAAATTTGTTCTTTGTCTAAAGAGCTTTGATCTTAAGGCAATTCATGTCTAGCTCGATTCTTAAAATTGAAATCATATTGATTTGGGGATTTTAATGATTGAGAATTAGGATTTCTCATACAAAAGGATTCTTACCTTCCAATTCACTAAATTTTTTGTATCAATTATTATTTTCTTCCCGTTATAGAAAAGATTTTGGTATGTATTTATCCCTTTGCCAAAAGGTGTTATTTAGTTCGGTTGTTTCTTTTGATTAGGTTTTTCGCCTTTTGATCAAGTTTAGACAGATTGATGTTGTGCTTGTGAAAGCTATTGTGTGAGTTTGTGTTCAAGAGAATGTTCCTGTAACAACTGCATGCATGTGTCCTACTGTGTTGGAGTTTTTCTTAGTGTGAAGCCAAAATTGAATAGGAGGATTCTCATACTTAGGAGAGTCAAAGTTATACGTTTGAAATGTTCTTAAAAGATAAGGAAAGACTGTGACTGCTATTGAGAGAGTCTAAAAATTCCAAACAAAAATTAATGGATTGGTTGGTAATTTCGGTTTGTTGTTTCTCGAGTTTTCGATCTTTTGTTACACCCCAAATCTATATTTGGTCTTATAACTATCTGAAGACCCACTCGTTTGTACACGACCAACATGTTAATATAGTCAACAAACATATTTTGTATGTTACTTGTTCAATATGGTAATTATTATGGGTTGATTTGGACTTAAGAAGGCTTGTGCTAGTTTTACCATTATTTGGGCTAGAATAAGACAGAAGACAACACTCGAGATTGAAAACGGAGTTTAAAATTTCAATGAGAAGTCAATGCAGTTATTTTCATTGGAAAGATTGTGTACTCAAAGCTAAATCTTTCCTACTTCGTCAAAAATTCTCCTGAGGTGGCTATATAGAGTGAATGTATGGTGTGTGTGTATCGATATCTTACTACCAAATGACCAAAGCCAGACAGGAAAAAACCGACAAGGTAAAAGCTAAAACACAAAAAACAAAAGCAAAAAAGAAAAAGAGAGGCAAAACCCAATTAGGTCAAAGCTAAAAGAAAAACCAAAAACCAAAAGTCGAAAACCAAAATGGTAAAAGCCAAAACGCACAAGCAATGGAAAAGGAAAATAAAACATAAACCTAAAAAGTATAATCTAAAGGGATTGAATCCCACGGCAAAAGCGAGTGATTGTTGTGCTTCGATTTTATTTTAAAATTACAACACAAAGAAGAAGAAACATACATCAATATGTAGTATGTTAAGCATGAAATTAGAGGGAAGAAAATACATACCTTTGAAGAACCGTTCTTCAAATTTCTCCAGGTTTTCACAATTTCTCAACGAATCGATCTTCCATGAAGAGTATTATAACAACATTATAGGGTCTTCCCTGCTATTCTCTTGGTAAGGATTAGTTTGTAGGAATCGACTTTTGAAAGAATTTTTTGTAGAGAAGATTTTTTTTTTTTTTTTTTTTTTTTTAAATGAGAACTCTTTTTCTAAAAAAACTTGAGAAAAATGATGAGAAGATTAATGGAGATAAGAGGAGGTAATAGATGGATGTGAAAGGAGGAGATTTTTCTCTATAATAACTAACTCCATATAAGAAAAAAAATTTCCCCTCTCAAAAAACACCCACTTCATATTTATTTATTTAAAATGAAATGTCATTCATTTAATTAAAATAAATAATTGTTTAATCAAATTAATCAACTGATTTTAAATTAAATATCTCATATCTAATTAAATGTACATTTAAATCATATAAATGCACATCTTTCTCATAACCTATGGTTATAATACTGTCTCTTATACACATCTAGATGTGTATAAGAGACAGCTTATGAGCAGTTCGTAATTACAGCTGGGTCAAACTACCATTTTATCCATGTAACTACCTCTTACTTCTTAAGTACCTCCTTCTAATGGCCTATATATTTATGGTCCTACCATAAATCAAGTCCATCTCAATAAGATTTTGAGTAATATGTAATTGATTGACTATCACAAAAACAAAAAAAAAAAAAAACAAAAAAAAACAAAAAAAAAAACAAAAAGACAAAAAAAAAAAAAAAAAAAAAAAACAAAAAAAAAAACAAAAAGACAAAAAAACAAAAAAAAACAAAAACAAAAACAAAAAAAGCATGGGAATGATCTACCCTAATGTTAGATTTAGCATGCAATCAACGGAAGAAATCAAGATCATTAAGCACTCCAATTCATCAATTTTAGCATCTAGGCATGTTCACATAAAAAAGAGGGTTTCTGAAACATACCTTTGAAGAACTCTTTAAATTTCAAATTGAGCTTGAATTTCCTCAGCAAAAATGTTGTAGACCATTATTTGATCTTCTCTACTATTCTCTAGGACCTTAGATTGGAAGGTGGATTCCAATCAGAGTTGAATTGAAGAGAGTCTAATGGAGAAAGATGAGTTTTCTACTGAAAATGAAAAACACTTGTTCAATGCATTTTCCAGCCAAAATTAGTTTGCATAGATAGAAACTCAATTGTTGAACCTGGCTTTTGTTCACCTCTAACATGCAACCAGAATGCATCAAATCAAGACCCCTCATCCTTGAAGAAATTGGTGGAATTTTGAGTGGAATTATGATGTTTCAAAGTGGGATAATTCCACTTAGTGGAATTTTCCAACAAAATTGAATTTTCAAATTTAAAATTGAATTTCCAATTCAATTCAATTTTTTCTTTCTAATTTTGAAACTGATTTTCAAAATAAATTAGAAATTTCAATTTATAAAATATTAATTCTATAAATAATATTAAATAAAATTCTATTAATTTTATACAAAATTAATTAAAAAATGAATTCCAAATAAAATGAATTCTTTAATAATTATTAAATAATTTTATTAATTTAATATCAAATATTAAATTAATTAAACATCAATTCTCTAATCATGAATCCCTATTCATGTAATCAATATTTAAATCAAATTTTAAATATTAATTGTTTCTTTAATTTCGTTTAATTCGATAATTAAATGTATAATTATATCGTATATAATTATTAATTTCCTTAATTCGAATTTGAACGTTTCGAATGTACTCATCAAGCTATTCTAAGGATTAATTCATTTATGAGCTAGTAAGAGGACCTAATGAACCTATAGATTATGGGCTCCAATGATCCGAGATTAATTGACTAAACTCTTTAAACCGAATTAATCAACATTCATTAACTACTGGGTCACTCCACTATAGCCCAATAGTTGCACTCTTCTCACTATAGATATATTTTTGTCCACTTGATTTAATCATAATCGGTAAGTCGACCCTTCACAGGTTATTCGTAATAACAGCTGGGTCAATTACTATTTTATCCCCAAGATTACATCTTGCTTCTTGATCCTCTAGAGAACAATTAGTTTGTGATCCAATCATGAAACCGAGTCTCTCTTGGGCCAGTAAGAGGGTGAGGCTCCTTGTTTAAGACCTAGAATCAGTACTTAAGACAACAACCTCTCTACTATCCCTAAAAGTAGGTAAGATAGAATTCTGTCTTGCACTATATGTCCCTAGCTATCTACTCAGTCTTACCCCTGAAATGAGAGGCTTATTGAGTCGGTGCTATTGAGCCAACCCTCACCTATGAAAATTTAAGGATAATCCCGAATAAACAGGAGTTCATAGTTAGCTCAGGATTTAGGTTGAGTTACCTAAGTCATCGTTTTGAAATACTCAATCTTAAAAAATAAACAATGTTATAAACTAAGAGTGACTTATTTCTTGGTCTGGTCTTATACAAACTCTTTGCATAGGACGCCCCTACTCGCATGTCTCCACATGAACGATTCAGGATCACATCGTTTGTACTAGATACAAAGTGGACTGCATTCGATAGTGTACCAGAATAAGGTACCAAACCTTATCCGTATGATATAGATCATTTTGGCTATTTACTCGAACTTGATCCATTCTTATGTCTCCACATAAAGTCCAAGTACTTATGTAATAGCCATGGATCTTAGTTTATTGAATTTAGTCTTTACAAGTATAATTTACATATTCAATAACATATTTATTGAATAAACGTAAAAAACATCTTCATTGCAAATAAAATATATTTAATATCACAAACTGCGAGTTTTAGGGTATACAACCCTGAAGAAACTCGATTTATAAGAGCTCCATGAGTGGAAGCGGATCGTCCAAATCCCATTTTCATTGAAAACAAACATTTACAGTAAAATATATAGATTATGCATCTTAACAAAAATTACAGCATGCTTTTAAGTAAGAAAAAGAGTTCAGAGATTATACCTTTAAAGAATTCTTCCTCGCGTAAATCCTTCGAACTGTCACAAACTCCTTGAACAGTCACGAACCCCTCGAATAGCAAAAAAACTCGAACCAAAAGGTGAAGACACTACTACTTGGTATCCTCGGTATTCTTAGGGTGAGATCGTAGGAGTGGTAGGCTTTGACTATTTTAGTTAGGAGGGAGTTTGTGAGATTGGAGGAGGAAGACGATTGAAGAAGCTTTCTATCGTATAGTAAGATGCCTCAATCGTGTAGTGTGAAGACTCCTATCGTATAGGCTCTCAATATATCGTATAAATCACTCACAATTCATGTAGCTTAGATTTGGAATAATAAAATCATATTTTATTTATTCCATTTGCCATAAAAAACTTCTTAACCACCCACTAAGGTGGTTATAGAGAAAAAGGGTTTAATTATCCAAATAATTAATAATATAAATAAATATGATAACCAACTTATCATATTATATTTATAACCTATAGTTTTAATATTACATCATATACAATATACACTATTGTTCTTTTTCTCTATTTTATGACATTTAATATAAATCATATTTCTATTCAATGTAACATCTATGAATCTCATTCATAGAAAATATATTTGAATCACATTCAAATATTTATTCCTCCAATTAAACCATAATATATCAAATACATTATGTCAATTATATCATATATAATTGAATCAATTTAATTATATCATATATAATTAAATTCCCTCTTATTAATTTGAACAATTCAAATTAACCAAAAAATTGATTCTCAACTAAATCCTTTTGAGCTACCAAGGGCGCCTTATGGACCTGTAGCTTGAAGCTCCAACAGTACGTGAATAATTAATTAAACTCTTTAATTATATTATCGACCATCCGTTAATTGTTGGGAACTCCACTAAAGATTGACAACTGTACTCTTCGCACTACATATATTTTTATGTGTCTATTGGATATAACCAATCAACAGTACAATGACCCTTAATAAAATGCTCGTAAGTACAGCTGGGCAAAATTACTGTTTTGCCTCTATAGCTACCTTTAACTCTTTAAGTACCACTGATCCCTCTAATGAACAATAGATCATAGTCCGACTATGACTGAACGCCTCTTAGGCCAGGAGAGGGTGTGGCGATACATTGTTCAAGACCCAGAATCAGCCCTTAAGGAGCAATTTATCTACTTACCCCTACTTTGGGGAAGGAGTGAATTCCATCTTGTGTGGCCGAGTTCCCAACTCCCCAATCAAACGAATCCCTAATGGTAGGTTTGTTGAGTCGGCGATCTGGCCACTCTCACCCATACAAATCAAATAACCCCTTTCATAGGCAGGAGTTCACAACTCACTCAGGATTAAGGCCATGTTAACTTTAGTCATCCTAGTGAAATTAAAGTCTCTATTATGAACGACGTTATATAATGAGACTAAAAATTTTGTGATTCTGTCTTATACTGTAATGAACCGAGTTCAGGAGGGGTACATGAATGAATCGATATCACATCTGAATGAGAGGGATCTTGAGGACATGAAGTATGGTTAAGAAAGGCTTAAAAGAATTGAAAGTTACTACTTATACCAACAAGGTGCACCTTCCTTTTCGGTGGCTCAATCATAAGAACTCCAAAGTTAAGCGTGCTTTTTTCGGGAGTGAATGTAGGAAGTTCAAATGGTGGATTGAAGTACATAGACTCCAATTCAAGATCCATGGCTTTAATCCATTCATCTTTTTCAACATCCTCCATTGCCTTCTTATAAGACTATCGATCTTTAACCTTGCCATCAATTATCATAGCTAGGATTTTAGTTAAACCCATATAGTGAATAGGTGGGTTCACAACCCTCATACTGCGTCGAGGTTTCCTCAAAACTTGAAGTGGATTTGACCTGCTAGATGAACCTACTTCAAACACTCTTGTTGAGGTAATAGGCTCTTCAACAACTTTTGTTGAAGATTCAGTAGTTTCTTTGGAAAGTTCATTCAACATGATTTTACTTCTAGGTCTGTGCTCTCTTATATGATCCTCTTCAAGAAAAGTAGCAAATTTTTTTGATATAAATAATTTTTTTTCTTTAGGATCATAGAAATAACCACTTCTCGTTCCCTTGGAGTAGCCTACAAATAGGCATAAACTTGAACGTGGTTCCAGTTTCTTAAGATTAGCCTGAAGCACATGTGCTAGGCAACCCCTGATTCTGAAATGACGTAAAGTAATTTTACGACCATTCCATAACTCCAAAGGAATTTTGGCAACACTCTTGGATGGAACACAATCCAGGATATAAGCTGTAGTCTCTACTGCATAACCCCAAAACGAGTCAGGTAAGGAAGCATAACTCATCATAGACTGAACCATGTCCAACAGGGTTCAATTTCTCCTCTCTGATACATCATTCTGCTGAGATGTACTAGGTGCTAAGAGTTAGGAAACTATTCCATGTTCTATCAATTAGTTTTGGAAAAATGAATCCAAAAACTCTCCATCTTGATTAGATCGAAGTGTTTTAATCATTCTATTTAATGCATTTTCAACTTCAACCCTGAATTCTTTGAACTTTTCAAAAGATTCAGACTTCTGTTGCCTTAAATAAACGTACCCGTATCTTGAATAATCATCAGAGAAAGTGATGAAATATTCATAACCTCCCCTGGCTCTTACATTCATCGGATCACAAAGGTATGGATGCACTAGCTCTAGAGATTCTTTGGCCCTATGACCTTTTCCAATAAAAGTCCTTTTAGTCATTTTGCCTTCAAGGCATGACTCATACACAGGTAAAGAATTTTCTTCTAACTTGCTTAGAAGTCCATTATTCACCAACCTCTTAATCCTATTGATATTAATGTGTCATAATCTTAGGTGCCAAAGATGGCCATTTTCCTTAGGATAAATTTTAAGTCGTTTATTTTGAATTCGGCAGTTTTAAACATCTCTATGTTATGGAGGGAATTTGTTGCTAATGGCCTTAGCACATACAAATTATTTTCCAATTGAGTAGAACATATATCAATACCATTTTTAGTAATAAACACTTTATTATAAGAGAAAAAAGAGTTGATATTTACATTCTAAAAAACACTTTACAGAAACTAAGTTCCTCTTTAAATCAGAAACTACAAATACATCATTCAAAACGAGAAATTTGTTTTGTAAAGTTAACCAGAGACCTCCCATTACCACAGCTAAGACGTCGTGCCCGTTTCTAACTCGCATCGTCATCTCACCAGCACTAAGCTGCTGCCAGGAACTAATTCCCTAAAATGAAGAACAAACATGGTTAGTGGCCCCAGAGTCAATAATCTAGTCAATAATCTGCACCTAGAACTTGAAGCTCCAACGGTACGCGAATAATTAATTAAGATCTTGAATTACTATCCACCATCTGTTAACTGTCGAGCACTCCACTAAAGGCCGACAGCTGCACTCTTCGCACTACAGATATATTTTTGTGTCCATTGGATATAACCAATCAACAGTACAATGACCTTTCACAAATTGCTCGTAAGAATAGTTGGGCCAAATTGTCGTTTTGACTCTATAGTTACATCTGTTGGGTTTTATGGCCTAAAACTTGTGGTTTATAAACAGTAGAACTTATTCTGAAATTTCAATAAGTTTTTATTGAATATATTGTTTTTAGAAATCCAATAAACCTAAGTCCTTTGACTATTACATGAGTACTTGAACTTTATGTGGAGATATACAAGTGGATCAGGTTTGAGTAAATAATCAAAATGATCTATAGTATATGAATAAGGTTAGGTGTCTTATTCTGGTAATACTATTGGATGCGGCCTACTCTGTAGTTGTTACAAAGAGTTGTAAAGTGCTACAAATGAAGTGATCTTAATTCGTTCATGTTGGGACATGAGGAGTGGGGGTGTCCTGTGCAAAAGAGTTTTGTGCAAGATCAGACCACGAAACCAGTCACTCTTACTTTATAACGTTGTTTACTATTTAAAACTGACTATTTCAAAGCGATGACCTAGGTAACTTAACCTTAATCCTGAGCTAACTATGAACTTCGGTTTGTTCGGAATTATCCTTTGATCTGCAAACGGTGAGAGTAGACCAACTACCTTTGCTCAATAAGCTTACCCTTTTGGGAATAAGACCAGATGAATAGTTGGGGACATAGGGTGCAAGATGGAATTTACTCTTACCCAATTAGAGATAGTAGAGAGATTGTTCTCTTCAAATGCTGGTTCTAGGTCTTGAACAAGAGGTCTCACCCTCTCATTGGCCTGAGAGGGATTTAATTTGTTGATTGGATCACAAATCAATTGTTTATTAGTGGATAAGTGGAACTCAAGGAACAAGAGGTATTTTCGGGGGTAAAATAGAGATTCAACTCAGCCGTTATTACGAAAAACCTGTGAAGGGTTAACTTACTAATCATGGTTATATCGAGTGAACATAATATATCTACAATGAGAGAAGTTCAACTATGGGCTTTAGTGGAATCATCCGTTAATTAACGAATAGGAGTTAGATCGGTCTAATAAGTTTAGTCGATTAATCTCTGATCGTTGTAGCCCATGATCTGTAGGTTCGCGAGGTCCCCCTACTAGCTTGTAAATGGATTAGCTCTAGAATAACGTGATAAGTTAATTTGAAGTATTCAAATTAACTCATCACGTTATTCTAGAGCTAATCCATTTAAATGAATTTGAAGAGATAATATTTAAATACAATTTAAATATTTGAAGATGGAATTGTGTAAAAATTAATTTAATATTTGATATTAAATTAATTAGAATTATTTAAATTGTTTAAATAATTATTTATTAATTTTATTAAGAAAATTAATTTATGAAATTAATTTTGATAATATTTTCAGTTTTATTAGAAGAAATTGATTTATGAANATTTATTAATTTTATTAAGAAAATTAATTTATGAAATTAATTTTGATAATATTTTCAGTTTTATTAGAAGAAATTGATTTATGAAATCAATTTATCAAAATTGAAAAAGAAGAAAAATCACAAAATGGAAAATAAGGATTTTCCATTATCTTCATGAAGTAGCTCACGAACAACCCACCTCTTCAACAACATTCACTCCAAGCATGAGCTGCATCTCATGTAACAATTATTTTTGCATGAGTTTCTACAACATATTGAAGAGATTGGAGTGTTTTGAAGAATGGCAATCGATCAAATTTTTTTGAAAAATTAGAGAGAAGAAATTATTCTTCCATGGGGTTATTGTAGTGAGCTTTTCTCCAAATTCCCTTGATTCCAGCTTATTTTGAGTTCCACTACTCAATCTAGAGCACCAAGAGAATAGTAGGGAAGATCTTGGGGTGGTCTACAACAAGATTCAGAGGAGATTTGCAACTAGATTCAAGCTTAGATGAAGTTCTTCGAAGGTATTCATGAAACTCATTTATTTCTTCTGAAGCATGCTTTCATTTTTGCCAAAAATTAATGAATTTGAGTGCTTATGGATCCTGGTCACTTCCGTTGCGCATTGGTATGTTCCAAAAATTGGTATCAGAGCATCATATAAGCATTCAATTCGGTTTAATTTCGGTTTGGTGGGTGTTTTATATGAGTAATATGAAACTGCTGTACTAGTATGGTTCTTTGAGTTTTGGCTTTTAATTTCTCTTTGATTTCTCAATTAAATTTGTAATTGGCTCTTGTTTAATGAGATTATATGTGTTCCCAAGAGTTTGTAATTTATTTGGAGTCATTAAAGTTGAAATAAAGTTGTAAATTGAAGAAACAAGCGAAGAGGCCGAGTTGCAGATTCCAGAAAATCAGTCTTTGTTCATATCGTCGTTGAGCTTCAGTAGCTAAATGATCGTCTAGCTTCATGCGTTAGATGATGTGAAGAAAAACTAAGCGATCATGTAGCTTCGGGCGTTGATCATTGAGGTGTTGTGTGCTAGGCGATCGTGTACCTGTGAGAGCTAAGCGATGTGTTGTATTGCTATACGATGGCACTACATGATCATGTAGCTTAATATGGGAGTTAAGCGATGTGATAAAGACCTATACGATAATGCTGCACAATCTCTTACCACAATTCTTTACCTTTGACCAGAGCTAAACGATGCATTGAGATGCCAAGCGATAGCTACGCAATCGTTTACCTCTATGCGGCAGCTAAGCGATGCACCGATTGTTATACGATAGCATTAAGCGATCGCTTACCTTGAGCGTGCGCTAAACGATCAAGACTAGGAATTGGACGATGGCACTAAGCGATCGTGTAGTAATTGTTCGTGCTAAACGATGGAGCTACGTGATAGTGTAGAACACTAAGCGATCGTGTAGCTTTAGATGGAAGCTAAGCGAGCTCGCATGTCTAATACATGAATGATTAGGATCAGATCATTTGTAGCACTTTACAACATTTGTAACACCTACAAAGCGGGTTATACTCGTAGTGTCACCAGGATAATGTACCCAACTTTATCCATATACTACAGACTATTTAGGTTATCACTTAAACATGATCTCTTGTATATCTCCACATACATGTTTAAGTTATAACAATAACCTTGGATGTTAGTTTATTGGTTTGTGGGTAATGCAACTAAAATATCACATATTTCATAGATAAAGTGAATAAAATATTATATATTATTAATCACATATATGTTTGTTCATATAAGGTTTACAAACTATATGACCCTACGAGATTTAGGACATCAACCCCAAAAATCTCCCACTTGTCCTAAAGCTAGTGGGGTGTATAAGATAATCAGATTACAGGTACACAAAATAATAAATTAGGGCATAACACGACCAATACAAGATCTCCCACTTGCCCTATTCAAGCCGTGGTCTGTCCCATAGACCCATACTCTACAGGTAACCCTCATAAACTATAGTCGTGAGGGCCTTCATAAACGGATTAGCAACGTTGTGCTCCGAAGCTATCTTCGTGACAATCATGTCCTCTCAATGCACAATCTCTCGAATGAGAGTATACTTCCGCTCAATGTGCTTGCACGCTTATGACTCCTATGCTCACGAGAATTTGCCACAACATCACTTTTATCACAAACATCATATCAATTATATCATATATAATTGAATTAATTTAATTATATCATATATAATCAAATTTCCTCTTGTTAATTTGAACACTTCAAACTAACCCAAAAACTGATTTTCAACATGAATCCATTGAGCTACCAAGGGGACCTTATGGACCTATAGCTTGAAGCTTCAACGGTACGTGAATAACTAACTAAACTCTTTAATCATGATACCCACCATCTGTTAACTGTCGGGCACTCCACTAAAGACCGACTGCTGCACTCTTTCCACTACAGATATATTTTTGTGTCCATCGGATATAACCGATCAACAGTACGATGACCCTTCATAAATTGCTCGTAAGTACAATTGGGCCAAATGGCCGTTTTGCCCCTATAGTTACATCTAGCTCCTTAAGTACCATTGATTCCTCTGATGAACAATAGATCATAGTCCCACTATGACGAAACCCTTCTCGGGCCTTGAGAAGGTGTGGTGCCACATTCTTCAAGCCCCAGAATCACCCTTAAGGGAGCAATTTATCTACTTACCTCTACTTCGAGGAAGGAGTGAATTCCATCTTGTGTAGCTGAGTTCCCAACTCTCCAATCAGACGAATTCCCAAAGTGGTAGGTTTGAGTCGTCAATCTGGCCACTCACACCCATGCAAATCAAAGGACCGTCGTCATAGGCAGGAGTTTACAACTCACTCAGAATTAAGTTCATGTTACCTATGGTCATTCTAGTGAAATGAAAGTCTTTGTCATGAACGGTGTTATACAACGAGATTAAACATTTCGTTGTCCGGTCTTATATAGACTCCTTTGTATAGAGCTTCTCTGCTCGCATGTCTAATATACGAATGATCAGGATCTTACCATTTGTAGCACTTTACAACATTTGTAAGACATATAAAGTGGACCACATTCGTAAGTGTCACCAGGATAAGGTTTCCCTCCCTTATCCATATACTACGAACCATTTAGGTTATCACTTAAAGCATGATTCACTTGTATGTTTCCACATACATGCTTAAGTTACAACGATAACCAGGGATCTTAGTATTTATTTGTGGTTAATGCAACTAAAATATCTCATATTTCATAGACTGGAGTGAATAAAACATCTCATATTATAAATCACAAAACTATTTGTTCATACAGGTGTTTACAAACTACAAGACCCTACGAGATTTAGGGCATTAACCCCAACAATCTCTCACTTGTCCTAAATCTAGTGGACGTACAAGATAATCACATTACAAGTACATAAAACAATAAATTAGGGCACAAATACTCAGTAAAACATCTCCCACTTGCCCTAGTCTAGTCACGATCGGTCCCATAGACTCATACTCTGCAGGTGACCCTCAAACACTGTAGTCGTGAGACCCTTCGTAAACGGATCAGCAATGTTGTGCTCCGAAGCTATCTTTGTGACAATCATGTCTCCTCGATGCACAATCTATCGGATGAGATGGTATTTCCATTCTATGTGCTTGCCGCACATATGACTCCGAGGCTCATGGGAATTCACCAGTGCACCACTATTATCACAATAAAGGGTGATGGGCCTAAACATGTCTGGAACAACTCACAGATCAGTCAGGAACTTCCTGAGCTAAACAGTCTCCTTAGCAGCTTTACAAGCCGCTACATACTCGGCCTCTATACTACAGCCTCTCTGTTAAGAGTGAACACTGATCCTGAAGTGGATTTCCAAGAATCCCTATCAATCTGAAAATCAGAGTCCGTGTATCTCATAAGGATCAAATCCTTAGAACCATACACAAGCATGTAGTCCTTCGTTCTCCGTAGATACTTGAAGATGTTCTTAACAGCCGTCTAGTGATCATATCTTGGATTAGACTGATATCTACTGACTATCTCCACTGCATAGTAGATGTTAGGTCTAGTACATAACATCACATACATAAAACTGCCCACAACATATGCATAGGGGACCCATCTCATTTCCTCAACCTCTTGAGGTGTCTTAGGATATCATTCCTTAGACAAAGTAACGCCCTCCCTGAAAGGCAAAAGGTGAAGGAATTCTAAATCTAGAGAACCAGTGAGCGAAAGAAGATTGTTCCAAATCCCATTGTGAATTAACATGAACATTTACAATCAAACAGAAACAGTTATGCATTAAGGAATAAATTACAACATGCTTCTAAATTAAACTACAAGGGATCGAGTAAAATACCTTTGAAGAACCCTTTCTTCACGTATTTCCTCGATCTAACAACAACACGTCCAATAACACGAATGCAATGATATTCTGAAAAATCCTTGATCCTCAACCCTCGAACGGAACTCGACACCACCACGAGGCTAACTTGGTATTCTCAGTGTGAGAATCAAGGAGTTGTGGGCTCTGTATGGATTTGGGTAGATGGAAGGAAGAACTAGACGATTGAGTAGACGATTGAGTGTGCGACCGAAGAAATAAGCCTATCGTATAGACTTGAGTACTCGATCGTTTAGCAAGCGAGTAATTATCATATAGAGAACTCAATGTCTATCGTTTACTCTCTCAACAAGTTATCATATAACTTGATATTTTTGTGCGTGTTATGAATAATGAAAACAATTTTTATCTTTATCCATCAGTTGCCAAAAACCCTATATAACCAACCACTAAGTTGGTTATTGGAGAAGAATAAATCAATTATCTCATAATTAATTATTTATAAATAAATACAGTAACTAACTTATTATATTATATTTATAACCTATAGTTTTAATATCGCATCATATGCAACATATAAACCATATTTCCTTTTTCTCTTTTATGGCATTTAATATAAATCACATTTATATTAATTCCTCCAATCAAACAATGTATCAAATACATCATATCAATTATACCATATATAATTGAATTAATTATATCATATATAATAAAATTTTCTCTTGTTAATTTGAACACTTCAAACTAACCCAAAAACTAATTCTCAACATGAATCCATTGAGCTACCAAAGGGATCTTATGGATCTATAGCTTGAAGCTCCAATGGTACGTGAATAACTGACTAAACTTTTTAATCATGATATCCACCATCCGTTAACTGCCGGGCACTCCACTAAAGATCGACAGTTGCACTCGTCGCACTATAAATATATTTCTATGTCCATCGGATATAACCAATCAACAGTACGATGACTCTTCACAAATCGCTCGTAAGTACAACTATTTCCATTTTCCTCTATAGTTACATCTAACTCCTTAAGTACCACTAATTCCTCTAATGAATAATGGATCATAGTCCCACTATGACTAAAACCTTCCCGTGCCTTGAGAAGGTGTGACGCCACATTGTTCATGCCTCAGAATTAGCCTTTAAGGGAGTAATTCATCTACTTACCCTTACTTGAGGAATGAGTGAATTCTGTCTTGTGTAGCTGAGTTCCCAGCTCCCCAATTAGACAAATCCCCAAAGTGATAAGTTTGAGTCGGCGATCTGGCCACTCGCACCCATGCAAATCAAAGGACTGTCGTCATAGATAAGAGTTCACAACTCACTCAGGATTAAGGTCATGTTACCTATGGTCATCCTAGTAAAATGAAAGTTTCTGTCATGAATGGCGTTATATAACGAGACTAAACATTCCGTGGTCTGGCCTTATATAAACTCCTTTGTATAAAGCATCACCGCTCCATGTCTAATACATGAATGATTAGGATTAGACCATTTGTAGCACTTTATAACATTTGTAACACCTACAAATTGGGCCACACTCGTAGTGTCACCAGGATAAGGTTTCCCTCCTTTATCTATATACTACAGACCATTTAGGTTATCACTTAAAGCACGATCCACTATGTCTCTACATACGTGTTTAAGTTACAATGATAACCAGGGATCTTAGTTTATTTATTTGTGGTTAATGCAACTAAAATATCTCATATTTCATAGACTGAAGTGAATAAAATATCTCATATTATAAATCATAAAATTGTTTGTTTATACAGATTTTTACAAACTACAAGACCCCACGAGATTTAGAGCATCAACCCCAACAAAATGGCCCTCTTGGAGTTTTGCATCGAATATTTGATCAAAATCTTGTCATTATACGATGTTTGAGGCAGTGCTAGCATTTTGTTCTTACAATCTTAAAAGATCTGAATACTAAGAACAAACCGAGCCTCTGCAAAATATTTTATTTGGAATTGGGTCGCTAACCAGTTTTTAATTGTAGTTAGTAAGGCTACATCATTCCCAATGAGTAGGATATCATCTACATACAATACTAGGAAAACTACTGAACTGTTGATGATCTTCTTGTAGACACAAAGCTCATCAATGTTTCGATCAAAACCATAAGATTTGATCACAGTATCAAACCTTATATTCCAAGATCGAGATATCTATTTCAATCCATCAATGTACCGATTCAGCTTGCAAACCTTTTACTCTTGACCTTGGACTATAAATCCCTTAGGTTGCACCATATAAATGGTCTTTCAAGATTGTCATTCAGAAAAGCAGTCTTGACATCCATTTACTATATCTCATAGTCATAATATAAGGCAATGGATAAGAGGATTCGAATAGACTTCAGCATGGCAAAAGATGAGAAAGTCTCCTCATATTCGACTCCCTCTACCTGGGTATAACCCTTTACCACTATCTAGCCTCGAAGGTTTGCACCTTCCCATCAATACCTCATTTCTTCTTGTAGATCCATTTACAACCTATAGGTTTAACCCCATCAGGTTGATCTAAAAGATCCCAAACTGAACTGAAATACATAGAATCCATTTCGAGATCCATGGCTTTGATCCATTCATCTCTGTCAACATCCTTCATTGCCTTATTGTAAGACAATGGATCCTCAACCTTGTCATCAGCAACCATAGCCAGGATTTCAGTTAAACCTATAGCGAATAGGTGGGTTTGCAACCTTCCCACTACGTCGAGGTTCCCTCAACACTTGAGGTGGATTTGACCTACTAGATGAACCTACTTTAACAAATCTTGTTTAGGTACCAAGCTCTTCAACAACTCTTGTTGAAGATTCAGTAGTTTCTTTGGAAAACTCATTCAACACGATTTTGCTTTTAGGTTTGTGCTCCCTTATGTGATCCTCCTCAAGAAAAGTAGCATTTGTCGATACAAACACTTTATTTTCTTTAGGATCATAGAAGTAACCACCCCTTGTTCCCTTGGTGTAGCCTACAAATAGGCATAACCTTAAACGTGGTTCCAATTTCTTAGGATTAGCCTCAAGCACATGTACTGGGCAACCCCAGATCCTAAAATGATGTAAACTAGCTTTACGATCATTCCTTAACTCCAAAGGTGTAATGGCAACACTCTTGGAGAGAACACAATTCAGGATATAAGTTGCATCCTCTACTGTATAACCTTGAAACGAGTTAGGTAAGGAAGCGTAACTCGTCATAAACTAAACCATGTCCAATAGGGTTCAATTTCTCCTTTTTGATACACCATTCTGCTAAGATGTACCATGTGCTGAGAGTTAGAAAATTATTCCATCTTCTATCAAATAGTTCTAGAAAGATGAATTCAAAAACTCTCCACCTCGATCAGATAGAAGTGTTTTAATCGTTCTATTTAATGTCTTTTCAACTTCAGCCTTTTCCTTGAACTTTTCAAAGGACTCAGACTTATGTTGCATTAAATAAATGTACCCATATCTAGAATAATCATCAGTGAAAGTGATGAAATATTCATAACCTCCCCTGGCTTTTACATTCATCGGATCACAAAGGTCTTAATGCACCAACTCTAGAGGCTCTTTGGCCCTATGACCTTTTCCAGTAAAAGACCTTTTAGTCATTTTGCCTTCAAGGCATGACTCACACATAGGTAAAGAATTTTATTCTAACTTGCTTAGAAGTCCATTCTTCACCAACCTCTCAATCCTATTGAGATTATGTGTCTTAATCTTAGGTGCCAAAGTTGGGCATTTTCTTTAGGAGAAATTTTAAGTCACTTATTTTGAGTTATGGTAGTTTTAAACATCTCTATGTTATGGAGGGAATTTGTTGCTAATGGCCTTAGCATATACAAATTACTTTCCAATTGAGCAGAACAAATATCAACACCATTCTTTGTAATAAACACTTTATTATAAGAGAACAAGAGTTGATATTTACATTCAACTAGACACTTTATAGACATTAAGTTCCTCCTTAAATTGGGAACTACAAATACATCATTCAGAATGAGAAATTTATTTTGTAAAGTTAACCGAAGATCTCCCACTGCCACAGTTGAGACGACGTGCCCGATTCCAATTCGCATCGTCATCTTACCAGCACCAAGTTGTCGCTAGAAACTAATTCCCTGAAATGAAGAACAAACATGGTTAGTGGCCTCAAAGTCAATAATCTAGGCAGAATCATCATTCTCCACTAAACAAGTTTCCAAAACAAGCAAATCACATTTACCTTGTTTGGCTTTCTTCTTTTCTTCCAAATATCTGGGACAGTTTCTCTTCCAGTGCCCATCCTGGTTGCAATTGAAACACTTTCCCTTGTCAACCCTCACTGGTTGTCTACCCCTTGGAACAGCAGGTTATAGGTTAGCAGGTGCCTTCCCCTTACTACCCTTTTTCTTCTTCCACTTTTTGGTGCCGGAAGAAGAAGCTACAGAGTTAGTTTCAGAGGTCGAACCTTTGTGGAACTTTTTGGATGATGAAGAACATTTGCTTCACTCTTCTTCTCATTGCTTTTCATTAAAGATTGGAAATTCTGCAACTCATTGAGTAGAGTTGTAATGTTATAGTCAACCCTGCTTAGAACAGCGTTGCTAATGAAATGAAGAAAGCTTTCTGGTAAGGATTTCAGGATAATGCTAACCTGGCTGGCCTCATCGATGCTAGACCCATTCATTTCCACCACGTTGAAGTGGACCATCATGTTGAGAACATGTTCCCGAACAGATGACCCCTCTTTTATCTATAAGTTGAAGATGTACTTAAGAGCGTTGTGCCTGAGCTACACGGATGGTTGTTCGAACATCCTCCGCAGGGACTCTATGATCTCGCATGCAGTGACCATGGACTAATGCTTTTTGGCCAATACTTCGTTAAGATTGGCCAAGATATATGCTCGGGCCTTCTCGTTCGCCCGTGTCCATCGCTCATACGCATCTCGAACGTTTCGAGCAATAGTAGAAGGTGGAATAGAAGGACACTTCTCCATACGGACGAATCTAAGATCATCGATGATCAAAATCGTATTAATGTTGTTTTTCCAACTAGCATAATTTTCGTCAGTCAGTTTATTAGCGGCAAGTAAACTTAAGGTTGCGGTAGCCCTATTTAAATTTTTGAAAAATGAACAAACATAATTAAGTCTACTTGCATTAAACTACTTTTAGAAGACCAATCAAGTTTTACAAAATAGTCTAATGTACCCTAAGTTACATCTATTTTGCAATGATGCTTCAGTGAGGTAGGACAAAAGTCATCGTAGGGTGATCAAGTGCCTCTTCACTAAAATAAGACAATCTCAACCATTAGACATAAACAACTCCTTGTAACTAAACTAATAGTCACCATTGTTCGGTCCAGAATTTGTTAACATCCTTAAAAATTCTGTGTAAGTGTAACCCCTCATTTTAGGTCTTAGAGTTATCCCTAATGAGCCAACCTTAGGGAAAAGCAGATTAGAATAAGAGACTAAAGCAACCTTATCCATTTCTAGAGATCAAATAAAAATTTACGCAAAACTACCATCCTTTAGGGGGACACCCACGATGCCATGAGGCGATGCATAAAAACTTTATCCAACCTAATGAGAGAGACCGAGGGATATGTTGTCATATGTCCCGCTCCCACTTACTATGAACATTCTCTCCATTGACCTTGGTATTGACCTACCTAAATTCCACCTGTAGGGGGACAACCATGGTGCCTCGAGGCTGAGGATAGATCTCATAGTGTGAACTTTTAGGGAGAAACGTGTAGAGGTTAAAATGAAGTATCATATACCCCATTTACCTGCCACTGAATGTTCTTCATAGGGTTCATTAACTTAGAAAATCCGGCTACTGATTTTATCTAAGTGATTTGTTTAATTTGCTAAAAAACAACATTTGCTTTTGATGATTAAACAACAACTTCAATTCAATTCTTATTAAACTCTTTAACAGGCTTTCATCAAATTTGTATGCATGTAATAAATCTATCTAATTCATCTTTCCAGGTAGGTTTCCAGGTATCAGTGCGACGTTTCCATCGACTTAAGTACCCTAGCCTAGCCAGAACCAACCTTAGCCAAAAGGTTTCTTATAGATATATTTATTACATATTTAATCTTTTATTAGGAATCAATTTAATCCTATTAAACCAATTTAAAAGATTAAACTTAGATTTTTAATCTCATTAGAAATTTGATCTTAGGTCTATCTCAATCAAATTTTAAAATACTTTTAAAAGATGATTTAAGCCTAAGGTTTTCATGAAACTCTTTATTATTGATTTTAATTCTAATTTCATTAATTATAACACTTATAAAAAATGAAACAATTAAAATCAATCAACGTTGCTAGCTAGACAAACATAAGTTATTTATAATACTTATAAATTAACCTAAGGTAGTGTCATACTTCATGCAATGTTCATTCATTACTAATATATAACTTTTATATGAATAAGTAATGAATTAGACTATGCATACATTCCATATATACATACAAGCTTATATTATAACATTTATAATATAAATGATGCATGGATATGCTATAACAAGAATACATACATATATTACAACTATTATATTATATGATGCATGAGAATGCTTAATGTATATTAAATCATGCATACTAATGTATTATAACACTTATAATATAAAATGATGCATGAAAACAAAAAAAAAGAACCTATGGTAGGTTTTAAAACTATATGACATACATTATGGCATATATAATAAACATACCTCACATGCATATTTAAATAAAGTTGATGGACCGGGATAGTAAATCTCAAAACCGAAAAAATAAAGGCTAAACTATTACAAAAGTTGAGTCCACCGGTTCGGAACATGTGAACCAGGTCTTGACCCGCTCGCCTTGAAGCCTTGTAGCTTGACCGTGTAGCAAATCTCCCGATCGTAAAGCAACGAGCGTCGAGATAAATGATCATGTAGTAACGATCACGTAGCTTTGGACTAAGTGATGAGTATGAAAGTCCACGCGATCATGTAGCATGCTTCGAGTAGCCCATACCATGCAATCGTGTAGCTAAAGAATATGCGATGAGCATGATAATCTACACGATCGAGTAGCATACGTCGAGTATAGTATACTATGCGATCGCGTAGCTACTGACTTATGCGATGAACATGATAACCTACATGATCGTTTAGCATGCATGCCTTGCGTTGAGTATCAAATACCACACGACCATTTACCTCTCGAGTGCTTACGTGCTCATGCAGCCAACGCAACATGATCGAGTAGAAAACTCTACACGATCGCGTAGCATTAGCTATGTGATCATTTAGCAGATGATAGACCTGTCTCTTATACACATCTAGATGTGTATAAGAGACAACGATCGCGTAGCATTAGCTATGTGATCATTTAGCAGATGCTACACGATCGTGCAGAAAACTCTACATAAACGCATAACCAAATCCAAACGATTGTTTATCTATAGCTATACGATGCGACCACCGTTTCGTCTTCTCCATCAAAACGCACTACAACCTTCACGTCTGAAGCTTCACGAACGACTCAAAACAAAAAATGAATACAGATTCGATTGCAAGAATTAATGCCCAAAAACATAGGGGCCTTTACAAATTAACTTTTGTAAAGAATACAAAGGGCCAAAATAGAGACAACTATCCCGTAAACATTCATCACCATCCATCCACATACATTTAACGATTAAACGCAATGCAGAAAATAAAACCCATGAAACTGTAAACGATTTCAATACAGAAAATGGAATTTGGAACCAGAACACAACCTGGCTTTGATACCAATTGAAGGAACTAGATTATCCATGAGCGGAAGCGGATCGTCCAAATTACATTTCGATTGAAAACAAACGTTTACAGTAAAACATACAGATTATGCATCTTAACTAAAAATTACAGTATGCTTTTGAACAAGAAACAGGGTTCAAATGATTATACTTTTGAAGAACTCTTCTTCATGTAAATCCTTCGAACTCTCACGAACACTTTGAACAATCACGAACTCTCCAAATAGCAACAAAAATGAAACAAAAAATGTGAAGACACTACCATTTAGTTTCCTTAGTATTCTCAGTGTGAGAACCTAGGAGTGGTGGGCTCTGGCTATTTTGGTTAGGACGGAGTTTAGAAGTTTGGAGGAGGAAGACGATTGAAGAAGAAATACACTATCATATAGTGAAGCTTGTCAATCGTATAGAATAAAGAGTCTATCATATAGTCTTTCTATTTCGTGTAGATAGTCTTAGGGAAAAATAAAATCTTTTTTATTTATCCCAAATTGCCACAAAAATCACTTAACCACCCATTAAGATGGTTAGAGAGCAAAAAGAATTAATTATCAAATAAATAATAATATAAATAAATATGATAATCAACTTATCGTATTATAATTATAATCTATAGTTTTAATATTCCATTATATACAATATAAACTATAGTTCTTTTTCTTTATTTTATGGAATTTAATATAAATCATATTTATATTAAATTTAACATCTATGAATCTCATTCATAGAAAATATACTTGAATCACATTCAAATATTTATTCCTCCAATTAAACAATAATGTATCAAATACATTATGTCAATTGTATCATATATAATTAAATTGCCTCTCATTAATTTGAACAATTCAAATTAACCGAAAGACTGATTCTCAACTAAATCCTTTTGAGTCACCAAGGGGACCTTATGAACTTGTAGCTTGAAGCTCCAACGGTATGTGAATAATGAATTAAACTCTTTAGTTACGTTATCCACCATATATTAACTGTCGGGCACTCCACTAAAGACCGACAGCTACACTTGCACTACATATATATTTCTATGTCCATTGGATATAACCAATCAATAGTACGATGACCCTTCAAAAATTGCTCATAAGTACAGCTGGACCAAATTACCGTTTTCCTCCTATAGTTATATCTAACTCCTTAAGTACCACTAATCCCTCTAGCAAACAATAGATCATAGTGTTGGGGTTGTGATGCCCTAAAGTCTCGTGTCCAGTATTTTGTAAATACTTTGTACGGATGCTTGTGTTGTATAATATATGATATTTTACTTCACATCTTATATTTTGCTCAGTTGCATTTTTTATTTGCTTTACCAGAAACCAATAAACTTAAAATCCCTGGTTATTTGTATGTAACTTAAGCATGTACGTGGTGACATACAAACAGATCATGTCTTGAATGATAACCAAAATGGTCTGTAGTATATGGATAAAGAAGGGAAACCTTATCCTGGTAACGCTATAGATGTGACCTGCTTTGTGGAATGGTCACGAGTGTTGTGACTTATCATAGATGGTTTGATCCTGATCATTCGTGTTGGGGACATGCGAGCAGGGGCGTCTTATACAAAGAGTTTGTATAAGACCTGACCACGAAGTGTTAACGTCTCGTTATAAAACACCGTTCATGATAGAGACTTCACTTCACTAGGATGACCATAGGTAACATGACCTCAATGCTGAGTGAGTTAGAAACTTCTGTCATTGAAGGTGGTCCTTTGATTTGTATGGGTGTTAGTGGCCAGGTCGCCGATTTAAACCTACCATTTTGGGGATTCGTCTGATTTGGAAGTTGGGAACTCAGCTACACAAGATGGAATTCATTCCTTCCCAGAGGCAGGCGTAAATAGATAGATAACTCCTTTAAGGGCTGATTCCAGGGCTTGAACGATGTGGTGCCACACACCTTCTTTTGGCCCGAGAGGTGTTCACACATAGTTGGATTATATTGTATTGTTCATTAGAGGAATCAGTGGTACTTAAGGAGTGAGATGTAACTACAGGGGCAAAACGATAATCTGGCCCAGCTGTACTTACGAGCATCTGTGAAGGGCCATCGTACTCATGATTAGTTATATCTGATAGACACAATATATCTGTGGTAAGAAGAGTTCAGCTGTTGGTCTTTAGTGGAATGTTTGACAGTTAACGGATGGTGGATCTCGTGGCTAAAGAGTTTAGTTAGCTATTCACGGTTTATTGGAGCTTCGAGCCACAGGTTCATTAGGTCCCCTAGGTAGCTTGGATAAAGTTGAGAATCAATATTTGGGTTAATTTGAAATGTTCAAATTGACAAGAGGAAGTTCGATTATATATGATATAATTGGACTGGTTAATTATATATGATATAATTAGCTAAATGTATGAGATACATTTTTTTGAAGAAAATTAGATATAAATATGATTTATATCAAGTAGATGAGAAATTACTATAGTAGATATGTGATAGCAAAACTATTAGGGTAAAAATATAATATGATTATATTTATTAATAATTTAATTGGTTAATTATATGATAATTAACCTAAAAACTCTCTTGGACGTGCGTCAGTGGGAAAACCGCGTCAATTATTGTAACCAAAGAATAAACATGAAATTTTGTTTTATTTTGAAAAGTTCGAAAAAGTTCGGAAGGTTTTGCGTTGGTATGGAAATGTAAACGATTGCATATAGTCGGGAGCCTATATGATAGTCGCTCAGCGCCTAACCGATTGCATACCTTGCCCCTAAACGAATGCACACTAGTTCCTAAATGATAGGATAGCTTTTCTAAATGATTGTATAGTGTGTCGTGGTTGCTAAATGATCGTCTACTTTTTCCTAAACGATTGTTCAATAAAACCTACACGATCGTATAGTTTCTTCTAAACGATAAGCATTTAGCTATGCGATAGCTTCCTATTCTCTCCCAATTGCTTATTGTCTACACGATCAATTCTTCCTCTTACCTCTGCAAAACACACCAAAAACCACGCTTTGGGTTTTCACTCCGAGAATACTGAGGGATTCTTTCTGATGGTGTCATCCCCGTTGCGTTTGTTTGTTTACAGTTATTCGTGCTGCTGTAGCCGACGTATCTGTTGGGCGTTTGTTGATCAGGTAGAAGCCTTCCACTGTGTTGAGTTCCATAGCTTGAAGAGCGTCTTCAAGTGGTATGAGTATACTCTCTCTTGTTATTTTTTATTCAAAGCATGTCGTTAATTACTATTTTTTTGCATAACTATATGTATGAATGTATATGGTGTATTTCGGTCACGATGAAATTGGAGCGATCTAAACATGCTCATAGAACTCTTCGTTGAGAGATCCTTCAATTGGTATCAGAGCTAGGTTCTGATACTCCAATTTCATTGTTGCAAAGAATTATATGTATGTTCAAGGTGGGTGCATGTCTGCTCTATTTAAATTCGTTAAATTGCTGTGGATGTGTGGATTAATGGATGTTAGCCTCGGTTTGATTTAATTCTTTTACATTTGCGGTTGTTTGTAAAGGCCCATGTGTTTTGGGCATTAATAATCGTTATCGAGTCTGTAATTCAAAGTCAGATTGAGTTTTGAGTCGTTCGTGATGATGATCGGAGCAAGAGTTGCGGTTCTTCGAGGAAGGAGACGATCAAGGGTTGATCACATCGTGCAGACGATGGGGTATGCGATCATTGTTGATCGCATCGGTTAAACGATGGAGGTTGCGATCAAGAGTTGATCGCATCATGTTGACGATCAGGTACGCGATCGCTGAGTATCAGGTCATGTAGATGATGGGATGCTCACATATCGTTTAAAGCGCGCGCGCAATAGACGATTGTTTAGGTTAGCAAGCTTTATCGCTTAGTAATGCAAGGTAAATCGTTTACCTATCGCCGTGTTAAACGACCACATAGACGATCAGGCTTCGCTGCATCGTTATTCTCTACACGATCGTTTAGGTTTTTCTTATATCATCTAGTGTGCATTGGACAATCGTCTACCTACAGCGTTTACTACACGATGGAGTCCTCCTGGCAGTTCAAGACCCGATTCGCACCTGTGAACCGGTTTGCTCGATGAAAAATGTAATAGATAGGGTTATTTCATTCCGATTTTTGTAAAGACTCATCCCGGTCCATTAATCCTTTATTTATTACATGCGATGTATGTTTTTTAATATGTCATATGGTATGCACATATAGTAAATCCCACCTTAGGTTATGCATTGGTTATGCATTGGTCATGCAACATCTCTTTATTGTAATTGTTATAATTTAGAGAAACATGATTTAATTATGTAAGAGCATGCTCATGCATCATATAATATAAGAGTTATATTTATGCATGCATAAAAAACATTGACACGCATCATCTTTATATTATAATTTTTATAGTATACAGGTGAATGATAACATGTTTACTTGGTTGTTACGCTTTATATAAAAGTTATGTATAGTAATGACCGGACATTGCATGAAGCATGACACATAGGTTACTTTATAAGTGTTATAAACGCCTCATTGTGCGCAATGGTTTTAGTTGTTTCTTTTTAAAAGTTAAAGAGAAATTAGAACTAAAAGAAATAAGAAAGACATGCATGCTCACTTAGATATAATTCATGGTTTTAGGTATGCCCTAGTTTTTTGTTTTGTACTAGTTTTATGTACACCTCACTTCGCTTTAGGACAAGTGGGAGATTGTTGGGGTTGATGCCCTAAAGTCTCGTGTTCTATAGTTTGTAAACAATTTGTACGAACACTTGTGTTGTATAATATATGATATTTTACTTCACATCTTGTATTTTACTTAGTTGCATGTTTTATTTGCTTTACCACAAACCAATAAACTTAAAATCCCTGGTTATTTGTATGTAACTTAAGCATATATGTGGTTACATACAAATGAATCATGTCTTGAGTGATAACCAAAATGGTCTGTAGTATATGGATAAAAAAGGGAAACCTTATCTTGGTAACGCTACAGATGCAGCGCACTTTGTGGAATGGTCACAAATGTTGTGACTTGTCGTAGATGGTCTAATCCTGATCATTCGTGTTGGAGACATACGAGCGGGGGCGTCCTATACAAAGAGTTTGTATAAGACCTGACTACGAAGTGTTAATGTCTCGTTATATAACACCGTTCATGACAGAGACTTCACTTCACTAGGATGACCATAGGTAACATGACCTCAATCCTGAGTGAGTTTGGAACTCCTGCCATTGAAGGCGGTCATTTGATTTGTATGGGTGCGAGTGGCCAGGTCGTTGATTCAAACCTACCATTTTGGGGATTTTTCTGATTTGGGAGCTGGGAACTCAACTACACAAGATGGAATTCACTCCTTCCCAGAGGCAAGGGTAATTAGATAGATAGCTCATTTAAGGGATGATTCTAAGGCTTGAACGATGTGGTGCCACACACCTTCTCTTGGCTCGAGAGATATTCACATATAGTTGGACTATGTTGTATTGTTCATTGAAGGAATCAGTGGTACTTAAGGAGTGGAATGTAACTACAGGGGCAAAATGGTAATTTGGCCTTACTATACTTACGAGCATCTGTGAAGGGTCATCATACTCATGATTGGTTATATCCGATGGACACAGAAATATATCTGACAGTTAACGGATGGTGGATCTTGTGGCTAAAGAGTTAGTCAGATGGACCGTTGGAGATTCAAGCCGCAGATCCATTAGGTCCCCTGGGTAGCTTGGATAAAGTCAAGAATCAGTGTTTGGGTTAAATTGAAATGTTTAAATTGACAAGAGGAAGTTCGATTATATATGATATAATTGGACTGGTTAATTATATATGATATAATTAGCTAAATGTATGAGATACATTATTATAGAGGAAATTAGATATAAATATGATTTATATCAAGTAGAGGAGAAATTACTATAGTAGATATGTGATATCAAACTATAGGGTAAAAATATAATATGACTATATTTATTAATAATTTAATTGGTTAATTATATGATAATTAACCTAAAAAACTCTCTCGGACGTGCGTTTGTGGGAAAACCACATCGGTTATTGTAACCGTAGAATAAAAATGAAATTTTGTTTCATTTTGAAAAGTTCAAAAAAGTTTGGAAGGTTTTGTGTTGGTGTGGAAACGTAAACGATCGCATAAGTCGAGAGCCTATATAATAGTCGCTCAGTGCTTAAACGATCACATACCTCGCACCTAAACGATCAGAAGCTTTCCTAAACGATCGTATAGTGTGTCGTGGTTGCTAAACGATCGTCTACTTTTTCCTAAATGATCGTTCAGTAAAACCTACACGACCGTGTAGTTTCTTCTAAACGTTAAGTATCTAGCTATGCGATAGCTTCCTATTCTCTCCCACTTGCTAATCGTCTACACGATCAATTCTTCCTTTTACCTCTACAAAACTCACCAAATACCACGCTTTGGGTTCTCACTCCGAGAATACCGAGGGCTTCTTTCTGGTGGTGTCATCCCCGCTGTATTCGTTTGTTTGCGGTTGTTCGTGCTGCTGTAGTCGACGTATCTGCTGGGCATTTATTGATCGGGTAGAGGTCTTCCGCTGTGTTGAGTTCCATAGCTTAAAGAGCGTCTTCAACTGGTATGAGAACTCTTTCTCTTGTTATTTTTTGTTCAAAGCATGCTGTTAATTAGTATTTGTTTGCATAACTATGCGTATGAATGTATATGGTGTATTTCGGTCACGATGAAATTGGAGCGATCCAAACACGTTCATGGAACTCTTCATTGAGAGATCCTAAACATAGTCCCACTATGACTAAGCCCCTCTCAAACCACGAGAGGGTGTGGCGTCATATTATTCCAGACCCAGAATCAGCCCTTAAGGGAGCAATTTATCTACTTACCCCTGTTTCGAAAGGAGTGAATTCCATCTTGTGTAGCTGAGTTCCCAACTCCTCAATCAAACGAATCCCTAAAATGGTAGGCTTGTTGAGTGGCGATCTGGCCACTCTCACCCATACAAATCAAATGACTGCATTCATAGGCAGGAGTTCACAATTCACTCAGGATTAAGGTCATGTTACCTATGGTCATCTTAGTGAAATGAAAGTCTCTATTATGAACGGCGTATTAAGACTAAACATTTCGTGGTCCAATCTTATACAAACTCCTTTGTATAGAATATCCCCACTCGCATGTCTAATACATGAATTGTCACACCCCCTCCCGAGTTCTATCCCCCGAATCTGAAAAGCTCATTTTTTTCTTTCATGTTTTTCTTCCTAGGTAGCGAAAGATGAAGAGTTCCAGGGTGCTGCTAAGGTCAAGGTCTGCCAGGCCACAACCACATTTCTCGGGCTCAAGAGGCAAGCTCAGGAGCGGGTGTGACATGAATGATCAGGATCAAATCATTTGTAGCACTTTACAACATTTGTAACATCTACAAAACAGGCCATACTTGTAGTGTCACCAGGATAAGGTACCCATCATTATCTATATATTACAGACTATTTAGGTTATCACTTAAATATGATCCACCTGTATGTCTTTACATACATTTTTAAGTTACAACGATAACCTTGGATGTTAGTTTATTGGTTTGTGGTTAATAGAACTAAAATATCATATATTTCATAGAAAAAGTGAATAAAATATCAAATATTATTAATCACATATAAGTTTGTTCATACAAGGTTTACAAACTATAGGACCCTACAAGATTTAGGGCATCAACCCCAACAAACCCAACACCCAAAACTCCCAAACAACACTTTAAACCACTTGAGTTTGGATATAATGAAGTCAAGGAGTGATACTTGGGCTTTGTTGATGAATAAGACACGATTTTTTATTTCTTTATATTCCAAGAGATATGGGAACCACCAAGAAATAAAACCAAATGGTGAGAGAGCGATGAGTCAAAGAACAACTTATTGGAAAAGAAGAGAAGAAAAGAAACACATATTTACGTGGAAACCCTAGATTAGGGAGAAAAACCACGATAGGAGAATTTTTATTCTTTTAATTTTTCTGATTCATAGTACTCAATACAGGACAGGTATAAATAACCAAACAAAGAGAAATCCTAGACAGTAGATACTGAGGAAAAGAACAAAACACCCTTAGGGCTAAAACACCATTTCAACACTCCCCCTCAAGTTGGGGCATAAATATCAATGAGGCCCAACTTGCTGATACAAGTGTCAAACATCTGTCTAGGTAAGCCCTTAGTCAGAACATCCGCAATCTGTTGACTGGATGGAACATAGGGAACACAAATATTCTCATTGTCAAGTTTCTCTTTTATGAAATGTCGGTCAATCTCAACATGTTTGGTTCTGTCATGCTGAACAGGGTTATTGGTAATATTAATAGCAGCCTTGTTATCGCAGTAGAGTCTCATCGGGTCATGACTCTCTTGATGAAGATCTATTAATACCTTCTTCAACCAAATTTCCTCACAGATACCCAAGCACATAGCTCTGTATTCAGCTTCGGCACTACTTCTAGCCACGACACCCTGTTTCTTACTCCTCCATGTAACGAGGTTTCCCCATACTAAAGTAAAATACCCTGAGGTTGACTTCCGGTCTGTAGCAGAACCGGCCCAGTCCGAGTCAGTGTAGGCTTCTATACATCTTCTATCATTTTTCTTGAACATCAAACCCTTCCCAGGTGTTGACTTTAGATATCTCAGAATCTGGTTAACAGCTTCCATGTGTCTCTCATACGGGGCTTGCATAAACTGGCTTACCAAACTCACCACATATGAAATATCAGGTCTGGTATGCGAGAGATATATCAGCTTCCCCACAAGACATTGATATCTCTCCTTGTTCACTAGTACGTCGTCTACTGAGTTTACCAGACTTTTGTTGACCTCAACTGGAGTATTTTCAGGTTTACATCCAGTCATTCTAGTCTCTTGTAGAAGGTTTAACGTATATTTTATCTGAACACTGAGATCCCTTCCTTTAACCTTGCCACCTCCATGCCTAGGAAGTACCTCAAGGAACCAAGATCTTTAATTTCAAACTCCTCTGCCATTTCTGTTTCAGCATGTCAATTTCTACAGTATCATTCCCTGACAGAATAATATCGTTTATGTATACGATTAACACTGCTATTTTCCCTGATGCTGACTTCTTAGTGAACAGGGTGTGATCTGAGTGACCTTGAATGTACCCCTGGGTTTTGACAAAGGTAGTAAACCTATCGAACCAGGCTCTAGGGGACTATTTCAGACCATAAAAAGACTTCTTTAGCTTGCACATCTGACTCCCAAACTGTGCTTCAAAACCTGGAGGAGGGGTCATATAAACCTCTTCTTCCAACTCACCATTTAGAAATGCATTCTTTACATCCAACTGATATAGAGACCAGTCTAGGTTTACAGCAACAGAGAAAAGAACCCGAATAGTGTTGAGTTTTGCCACTGGCGAGAAAGTTTCTGAGTAGTCCACCCCATATGTTTGAGTGAACCCTTTCGTGACTAATCTGGCTTTATATCTGTCGAGTGTCCCATCAGATTTGTACTTGACTGTGAACACCCATTTGCACCCGACGGTTTTATGACCTCTAGGAAGAACAAATAGATCCCATCTTTTGTTGGTTCTAAGTGCTCGCATTTCTTCCATGACTGCAACTCGTCATTCAGGAATTTTCAGAGCCTTGTACACATTTTCCGGGATAGTCACAGTGTCCAGGCTAGTGGTAAAAGTCTTTAATCTTGTTGACAAGCTACTGTAAGATAAAAAGCTTTTCATAGAGTACTTGGTGCAGGACCTTGTTCCCTTTCGCAGGGCAATTGGTAAGTCTAGGGTGGCATCAATTCAACTGGTCTTGTTACCTTTTTCCTCTGTATTCATCTACTGCACATTTTCAGTCTCCTGAACATCATCTGGAGGAAATTCATTATTCTCATCCTCCCTAATTTTTTCAAGAGTCGCTGCATCGTCAGTGTTCACTGTACTACTTTCAACAGAGTTATTATATCAAGAATATGGTTAACTTGAGTTGTCTCTAGTTTTAACTCTTGAACACTCTCCGGTGGAGCAGCAGGGGAAACTATTTCCTTTCGTAGATTCTTCCGATAGTAGGTTATCCAAGGAACTTGTTTTGTAGGAAGGACAGGATTGTCCGGAATGGGAGGGCCAGGATTAGTGTTAGGAGGGACAGGAGGATTAGTGTCAGGAATTAGTTCAAGAAACAAGTCTACAGGAATGGAATAGGTGGATGACGTGTTAGTCTCTTCACTCAAAGTCTCCCCCTGAAGAGGACTAACAGGAAAAAAAGGTTTGTCTTCTTGAAAGGTAGCATCCATGGTGACAAAGTACTTTCGAAAAGATGGCTGATAGCATTTGTAGCCCCGTTGATGGAGCGGATACCCAATAAAGACACATTTTTTAGCCTTAGGAGTGAATTTATTGTGGGAACCATGATTATGAACAAACACCGTACATCCAAACACCCAAAGAGGAACATATGGGAAAAGCCGGGTAGAAGAGAAGAATTCTTTGAAATGGGCTAAGGGAGTTTGGAACTTGAGGACACAAGAAGGCATTCGATTAATGAGATGGGCTGCAGTGAGTACAGCATCGCCTCATAGGTACGAGGGTATGGATGCAGGAATCATGAGAGCTCGAGCAACCTCAATAAGGTGACGGTTTTTTCGTTCGGCCACCCCATTTTGTTGCGGGGTATAGGCATAGAAGTTCTGGTGGATGATACCTTTAGAATTTAAAAACTCACGGAGGGACTGATTAACAAACTCACGGCCATTGTCACTCCGAAGGATGCAATTTTGGTATTGAACTGGGTTTCGACCGTGGTGTAGAATTGTTGAAAGACTGTAGTCACTTCAGATTTATCCATAAGAAGGAACAACCATGTAAGACGAGTGTGATCATCCATGAAGGTGACAAACCACCGTTTACCCGACACGATTGTGATATTTGATGGGCCCCACACATCACTATGTATCAGGTGGAAAGGTTAGGATGGTTTATAAGGCTGGGAAGTAAAAGACACCCGAGGTTGTTTTGCACGAATACAAACATCGCAAGATAAAGATGAAATATTAACATTATGAAATAAATGGGGAAATAAATATTTCATATAATGAAAATTCGGATGTCCAAGATGAAAATTCCATAACAGGAAATCAGTTTCAGAAATAGTAAGGGAAGAGAGTAAACAAGTGCTAGATAAACTCCTAGATGAAGCATCCTCCGAGAGGAAGTAGAGCCCCTTACTGTGCCGGGCAGTGCCATTCGTCTTCCCCGAGCTCAGGTCCTGAAATAAAACATTATTCAGTGAGAAAATGACATTACAATTTAGGTCTCTGGTTATTTTACTGACAAATAGCAGATTATAAGATATCTTTGGCATATGCAGAACATTCTATAAAATAAACCCTTGAATAGGAGATAAGTGACCTTTCCCAGCAATGGAAGCAAAGGACCCATCTGTAATTCGTATTCTCTCATTTCCCGCACTTGGATCATATGAGAGGAATTGATCAGATGATCTAGTTAGGTGGTCTGTTGCTCCTGAGTCAAGGATCCACGATTCATCCCCTTCGACCAAGAAACTAAAGGACTGAGAAGTACATGATTGAGCAACATTGTTGGTTTCAACCATGTTGGACTCTACCTGGTTGGTGGCTAATGATGTACCATCCCCTGTTTCACTAACAAGGGCCCGACCAGTTTTTGATTTATCATTCGCGGACCGTCGCTTGCCATTCGGTGGCGACCATGTAACTTCCAGCATTGATCTTGGGTGTGCCATGGTTTCTTACAATGCTCACAAATAGGTGGGGAATTTCCATTATGTTTGTCACTCTCTGGTCCTGAAGATTTGGCTCCAAACGCAACAGATCTAAGTGGTTGTTGTTAGAGCCATTCATAGCTTTGGTTATGTCCTCTTTTAATCTGACCTCTGAGCATACTTCCATTAGAGACGGTATTGGTCTCTGTCCCAAAATCCGACTTCAGACACCATCAAATTTAGGGTTTAAGCCAGCCAAAAAATCGTACACCCGGTCCGCCTCCTCAATCATTGAGTATTAAACTCTGTCAACAGGACAATTCCACACGACCTCGCGGCACAAGTTCATTTCTTGCCATAACAGGGACAATCTATTGAAATAAGACGTTACGTCAAGAGTCTCTTGTTTGTACTCATGAATATGTTTCCTCAAGGTATAAAGACATGAGGCATTTTGCCTCTGTGAATAGAGATTCTGGACAACTTCCCAAATATCCCGAGCAGAGGCGGAGTACAGAAGTGGCTTTCCAATCTGGGGTTCCATGCTGTTTATCATAATTGAGCGAAGGAGAGAGTCCTCTCCTTTCCATATATGTTCCTGAGGATCACCGGGATTTGGCTTTGGTATTTCGCCAGTTAGATACCCAAACTTGTGACGTCCCTGAAGAACCATTCTAACCAATTGGGACCAAGAAAAGTAATTCTCACCGTTAAGTTTCTCACCAATAGACATTCCTGTAGAGTTCCCCACAGAACCAGACATAATATTTGGAACAGGTAAGTTAGAGTAAGCATTTACCAGTGTTCCTGAGCATAAAGAGAAGTCTGAAAGTGGATGAAAACCAGTTGTAGGATTTGTCGTGGATCTGAGGGCCGAAATTTGCTACTGTAAGTTGGCCAACTGCTGTTTAAAACCAACGGTTCCACTAGAATATGCCCTGTCTCTTATACACATCTAGATGTGTATAAGAGACAGATACAAGGGTTGGGAACTGACTAACCATACTGGTTCGGCTGGACCCGGTTCGGTCAAATCAAGTTTGATTGAACCGGTTGGTTCAGCTGGACTGGCTGGACCGACTGAGTAACTTGGGCCACCACAGGCGATCTGGAACATACGCTAGGGCTGGCTGCTGACCTGAAAACGGAGGCTGGAGATCGCTTGTATACCATCAGTCACGGGCGGTGGTGTCAGCCTGAACAAAATATCCCTAGGGTAAAGGGTTTTCGTGCATCGGGGGGTTCTGAGGCAGAATCTGGTGGGTGCCGATCGAGTCTGAGGAGTTTTGTTGGAGGTTGGATCGGGTCTGAGGCAAATGGGTGCCGATCGGGTATGAGGCAGATGGGTTTGAAGCAGAAAATCCATAAGGTTGTCGAATTCCAAATGGGTCACTCGGATTTGAGGTAAAAAATCCAGATGAGCTCGGATCTGTGCGCCGATCTGGCCTGAGAGTTCCAGTGGTCGGGTCTGCAATGGTAGTCCACTGGTTATAAATTGAAGGATCATGTCGGGTCTGGCTAGAGGTTGGATCAGACACAGATTTTAGGAGTTGAGGCATAGCGGCGTGAAAATAATGCTCAACGGCTTCTCTTATGGCTGCAGCAACTTCAGCGTTCATGGATCCCTTTGTTCCAATGGAGGTTTCTGTTGGAGTCTCTGGTTTGTTCTCATAAATGATGGCCAGGGTTTCATCGTCATGCTCTGATACCATATTAGAAAAGAAGAGAAAAAAAGAAACACAGATTTACGTGAAAATCCTAGATCAGGGAGAAAAACCACGATAGGAGAATTTTTATTCTTTTAATTTTTCTAATTCACAGTACTCAATATAGGACAGGTATAAATAACCAAATAGAGAGAAACCCTAGATAGTAGATACTGAGGAAAAGACTAAAATGCCCTTAGGGCTAAAACACCATTTCAACACAACTTATTCAATCAGAATCACATTAGCCTGATAAAAATATATCACAACTTGAATGAAGAAGGGTTCCTTGACCCAAACAACTTCTTTAATAATGGAATTGTACGAATTGAAATATCTTAATGTTCTTGTCATGATGTCTACTTAAATTGAGCCAAAATGTGCACCACATATGCCAAGTCAGGTTGCATAAAAGAAAAAGTACATAAGATGTCCTTCTAGACGTCGATGTCGTCTGGGATCTCTCACCAAAGTGTCAGTAGCCAGTGCTAAGAGATGATTTTGCTCAATTGGAAACCTTGTAATTCTCGCCCTCAAGAGCCCCATCCACAAGTAAGGTTTTCAATTCGAGCTTCTTAGCATAAAATGTAAATCAGAACGAGACCAAGGAACGAGAATAAGAAGAGCGACCAAAGAGCAAGATAAAGAAGCGAGAGTGAGACTAAGGTCCGTGAGGAAGAATTCAAACAAAGGAAAAAAAATGAAGAAAAAATTACAGTTGTGTCTCATGTAGAACAAAAGGAAGATGCGAGAAGCAAGAGGAAGAAGCGAGAAGAAAGAAGAAGGAGCAAGAAGGGAAAGGAAGATTCGTGACATAAAGGAAGAACCGAGAGTCAGGTTTCATTCGTTTTTTAAATCTTGGGCCAAAAGTCAGTTGGACCCCAAAAAGAGGCCATTCGTACAAATTTTCCAAATTCGTAAAATGGAGTCATATTCAAATGTTGACAGACACCATTATCTGAAACCTAAAATTTCTATGCCTTTGAGTTCTTACATTTTGTTTGGTATCAAGATTTCAACGAAAATAGTTTCAAATTCCTATTTGCATTTGGAACCAAATTGATTTAAATTAACTAAAATTAAATTTTCTTATTTGGATATTCACGGTAAATGAAAAAGAAAGTATGATTTCTACATTTTTGTCTTTCTACTTTTGCTGAAAATTGTATCAATAATTATAAGAATTATTTTGAACTTACTAAATTTTAAAATATGAAATTGAATTGAAAATCTTAATTTTGTTTGGAACTGAATGAATTTTAATAAAATATAAATTAGCAAATAAAATAAAATTTATTATTAGGATATTTAGAAGCAGGAAGTTAAAAGAAAAGAACTATTTTTGCAATTATACTGTTATAGATATTTTTAATTTTAAATAAATAAAAATAAAATAAAATAAAACAAACCCTATTTATCTGTTTCGCCGTCTCATAGGTTTTCAATCTTCACTCCCTCCGGCAGCTAATCTCACCGTCTCTCTCTTCATCTCCACCTACCGTCATTGTTGTGTCGACACACTACCGTCATCCTTTTTCTCCTTCTCTTGTCTCACTCTGTACTGCAATCTCCTCATGCTCCAACCTCCCATCTCCAGGTCTATCATTGAGATCTAAGTTTAAACAGGGGGGGTTAATGTACGCTCTGAGACCATCATTCTCTGTTTCCTCTCGCCTTAATCCTCCTTCCTTCCTCCGAATTCATCCAATCCTGTATTATTTCTTCTCTTCTTCTTCTTCTTATTCTTCTTCTTCTTCTTCTTCTTCTTCCCACACCCAATCCTCTGCTTCAAATGCAATCGTCGTCCAATACCTCATCGATACCTTCCAACTCTCCCCTGCCAGAGCGGCGTCGATTATGAGGTCCCGTAGAGGCCTTCAATCAACGGAAAAGCCTCAATCCGTTTACAAATATCTTTCAGACCTTGGATTCTCCGATGCCCACATTCGATCGGCGATTCGACTCGCGCCGCAGATCGCGTTTTCCAGCATTGAGAAAACCCTGAAGCCAAAGATCGAGTTCTTCCAGAATCTTGGCTTGGTCGGCTCCGATTTGGGTAAGTTAATGTCAAGGCATTCTCCGCTTTTGACTGTTAGTTTGGAAAAGAAATTGATGCCCAGTGTTGAGATTCTTAAGAATATTTTATCTAAGGATAAGTGTAATGACGATCTCCTACTATTTATGCGGCGATATTCTAATCTGCTTATAAGATCCACATATAAAATGCTGTCTACAAATATCAATTATTTACAAAGTTGTGGGATTGTTGATTCTCAATTCTTTATGTTACTGAAGAGGCAATCTTCACGTTTTGGTAGGAGTGAATCTGGAGTTAAAGATATTGTTTCTATGGTTGTAGAAACTGGGTTATCTACCAATACTAAAATGTTTATTCATGGACTTCATGTTATCAGTAGTGTAAGTAATGCGACCTTGAAGAAGAAAGTGGAGCTGATTTGTAGCTTTGGAATAACTGAGAAAGAATGTATGAGAATGTTTACTTCTACTCCTTTTTTGTTAAGGACCTCCATTGGTAAACTTAAGCATGGTCTAGAATTTTTCATGAATGAGGCCAAAGTTAGCAAATCAGATATTGTTCGTAAACCTACTTGTTTGATGCACGCAATGCAGAGGAGGGTGCTCCCTCGCCATAGAGTTCTACAGATTGTGAAGTCAAAGAGGCTAACGATGGATCACCCGAAATTGATCCCCACATTGGGGATGTCTGATGGCGATTTCTTGGATAGATTCGTGTATAGGTTTCCTGATAATATGAAAGATTTGTTGGTGGCCTTTAGAGGTAATTCTGTGGGTGCATTGCAGCCTAAGGAGTTAGCAACATCAAGATGGGGCTCGAAGTAGAGCTAATATATGATCTAACAACCAGTGCCGGGTTGCTGGGTTGCTTTGTTCCAGCTTTGTGCACTAGATTTGGACTAATTCATATGGTTGTTTGGCAATAGGAACTACTCTGTTATAGGGCACTTGAGATTTTGGTAAGTTCATTTGACAATGGAAATATAATATTCTTACTAAGATATATAGAGTAATGATTATGAAGCATGGACACTTTAGCTTGAATAATATGTTTGTATTTGACAAGTATCAAACACTTTGTTACATATTCAAACACAAAGACATTTGATGGAAAAATCTTTTTTTTTTTTTTTTCGGCATGGCTTTCTGTTCATGTCTAATGCAGGAGCCTCAATTAGTATTAGAATTGAGTTTCAATATTTGGTTTGAGTTTGAGCTGTTACAAACAAAGTTTGATCTTGTCAAGAATATTAAGCTTGAGAAGAGTGCAACAAAAAACTATCATTTACCAATCTCAATACTACATTTAGCATGAGAATGTCATTTATCCATGTTTGTTTTACCAATTAATTAAAATATTAGCAATTATTAATGTAATTTTACATTAAGTAATTCAGAAAACCAAAAGTTTTAATGGTAGATGTATTAGTGCAATTTAATTAAGTCTAAATAATTGATTAATTCTTAACGTGTGCCAGGGGATTTGAATTCTTCCATCGTGAAGGTTTTGTAGGGTGTCCAAGATCCCGTACTTCCCCGTGAGGTTCTCAAGTCTCGCCGTCAAGGTCACCGGAACATCACAGCCTTTGAAGTTTTCTTCAGTTCATTAAAAACTTCCACTCTTGAATCAGGCTTTCAAAACAAAAGAATGTGTCTAGAAGAAACTACTGATGGAAACTTGTCTCAATTACTAATTCAAATGGCAGAGGTTGGGAACCAAAAGCCATGAAAGTACTTTGTTGGAATGTTTGAGGTCTAGGAATCCTCGAACATTTTGGTCCTTATATTCCCTAATAAAATAATAAGATCCAACTGGCCTTTTTCTTTCGGAAACAAAATGTAATGAAGCTATAACTACAGGTTTAAAAACTAATTGCAATTTTTCAGGATGCTTAAAGGTGGTCTTTGTTTATGGTGGAAAAAAGAAACTACTATCAACATACTCTCCTACTCTCAAAACTGTATTGACTCTACTCTTGATTGGAATGGCTATTTTTTCAGATTCACAGGCTTTTATAGTTATCCTGATGCACATAATAAACATCTAACTTGGAATCTTTTAAAAAATCTCTATAATTCTAGCAATACTCCTTGGCTCTTAGGGGGTGATTTCAACGAAATTCTATTGGACCACGAAGAATTTGGGGAAAACATCAATTACAGCAAATCAGTCATTGTTTTCTCCTCAAATTCATGAAGAACAAAGTGATATTCTCAGTAGCATTTTTGGAGTTAGAGAGAAAGAAAAGCCTCGGGGTCATTATTATGGCTTCCCTTTGAAACAAATCACAGGACTTTAGACATGTTCAAGACGAGATTTGGAAAGCAGTTCAAGGTTGGAAAAGATCTTTCTTCTCAAGTGTAGGCAAAGAAATTTTAATTAAAAGCGTTGGACAATCTATTCCCACTTACATAATGAGCCTATTCAAACTACCTAAGAATTTTTGCTATGAAATCACAAAATCCTTTTCAAGGTTTCGGTGGGGTTCATCCACAAATCATAAAAAAATCCATTGGCTTTCTTGGAAGAAAGTGTGTCTGCCTAAAGCACTAGAGGATTAAATTTCAAAGATGTTGAAGGCTTTAACCAAACTCTAGTTGCAAAATAGGTATGGAGATTAATTGAAAACTCAAACTCATTAGTTGTTGGTTTCCTCAAAGGTATATGCTTTGCTAATACACACATTATGAATGCGAACATTGGGGAAAATCCCTCATATCTATCGAGAAGCTTACTATGTGATATAGAACTACTCAAATATGGTTTGCGGTTTGCGGTTCATAATAGGAAATGACCACTCTACCAAAATGTTCTTAGATTCTTGGATGTCAAGGTCTTACACCTTTAAACCTATAAAGGCTCGTCAAAATCTTCTATCTTCCAAGGTTGTAGATTTCATCAATCAATAGGGTTCCTGGAATCTTGATCTCTTCCATCAGACTTAATCAAAAGAAGATGTGGATATAATCTAAACAATTCCTCTAAACAAGAAAATATAGGACAAATTAATTTGGTACCACATGAAGAATTATATCTATACTGTTAAAAGTGGATATAAAGTATTCCTACATAATTTACTCTAGACCTCATCAAGTGAAAATGGATACGAGAAATTTTGGAAAAAATCTTGCAACTTAAAATTCCTTCAAAAATCAAACATTTTGTTTGGAAATGTACCAAGGAAATTCCAACTAGAATAAACCTTCAGAAGAAAGGTCTGAACATCACCACCTTATGTCCTATTTGTGGAAAGAAAGAGAATTTATTGACCATATCCTCTTTAAATACAAATGAGCAAAAATAATATGGCAACATCTTAGTCCAAACCAAAATTTCCAAACATATTTCAACAATAGTTTCAGTGATCGATGGTCATCCTTATGTTCAAGATTAACAAAGGAAGAATTAGAATTAGTTGTGAGTATTGTTTGATCCTCATAGAATGATAGAAATAGCATAGTGCATCACCTACCAATTCTCCCAGTTGTATCAAGATGTAACTGGATTCTAAGATATCGGAATGAATTTCAAATTTCAATAGATAGAATCAGACATACAGAACTCACCAATTAAAAGAATTTTGTCCTGGAACTTTAGCTCAAGCTTGGGACCCTCCACCTCCAGATTTCTTCAAGCTAAACATTGATGCAGCCTGGAAATCTTCCTCAAATTCTTCTGGCTTTAGTGCTATAATCAGAGATCACCATGGTTATTTGAAAGCTATTGGAAGCTCATCGTCTGACTGTAATTTCCCTCACTCTCTTGCCGAAGTTTATGCAATTTTTCAAGGCATGCATCTGGCTTCCAAATTAAAATTAAAAAATCTAATTGTTGAAAGCGACTGCAAAGAGGGCAATCCCCCTGGTAAAAAAATGCATGATATCTAAAGGAAATGTAAGAATGTAGCTGGAAGACAGATGAGATCTATCACTACTTTTTGAGATATCTCTTTTACACATATTTTGAGAAAAATAAATAAGCTTACTGAACAAGTTGCAAAAAATGCTAGAATAATGAAATATAATGATGTATGGGTGAATGATTATCCTACGTGGATTTAGAACTAGCTGATGTAGATTTTGTATCAAAGCGTGCCCTTTGAGGCTTAATAAACTTCTTTTTACTAAAAAAATAAAATAAAATAAAATAAAATCTTAACGTGTGCCTCTATTTGTTTACTAAATTTGAGCATCTGTTAATTGACATTCGACTGCAACCTTACTAAAACATTTTGGTCAACCTCGTCAACAAGCCCGAAGTCCATATTAATTCACATCTAACTACAACCTTGTTAAAACATTTTGGTTAGCCTCGTCAAAAAGCTTGAAGTCCAAAGGCCGTTCCAAGCTCAACTTTAACTCAATCTAAGTTATACCCAAAATTAATGTTAGGTTTGTCTAACCCAATCCTTCATTAGATTGGATATGAATAATTTTTTCGCAAGTTGAGTTGGCCCATGGGTCGATCCATTTAGGCCATTTTTTGGATAACATAACATAGCTTATCATTGAATCAACTCAAATATGTATAATTCTTCATATATTGTATTTTATATATGAAAAAAGTAAACTTTTTAGTATTATTCTTTAGGAAAAATGGCACAAAATACCCCTCAATTATGAGAGTTGTTACAATCATAATTTGATCCATTAATCCCTCTAGTTTATTAAAGGTTGCAATCATGTCCATGTTAGTTGATATTCAATTAAAAATGCAAACTTGTCCATTTATAGTGTAGGAGAGAGCTCTCACCGCTCACAAATCTTGAATCATTGACAAGTAGCAATGGGAGTACACTAAAAAAAAATACTCAACATAAGAAATCCCCTTCAATTAAAACCCAAGGGAGACAATGGCCCATAAAAAAGGAAAAAAAAAACGACGTGATTTGAACTTACCGAAAAATGCATTGACATAAAAAAAGTGACTTGGGGTTAACTTTAAGAACCCAAAGTAATGTTTATAGTGTCTTCTTCTACATAGTTTTTGAAATCTTGAAGACCCAAAATTGATTAAAACAAAACCTTCTTCATTTTTCTTTATATATTCTCTTCATTGATTTGATTTTTTCAGTCTTTCCAGTAAGCTTAGCATACCCAGATTTTAAAGTTTTAATTTTTATCATTTTTCTGGTAAGAAATTTTTCTTACGATTTCCATTTATTTGCTTTGTTTTTTCATATGATTTCAAAGAAGTTTGTCAAAGATGATAGTAAGCTTTTGTCAAGTTCCATAAGTCTAAAGCTTTTCGATGAAATAAAAAGTGAGTTTAACGACGGGCATTCTGGTTCATCTTCTTCGTTTATCCTCTCTTCCAACCCTTGATTTTAGAGGCTAATGGAAATACATTGATAGGAAACTGATCTTTTAAAATGTATTTATTAATAAAGTGTGTTTACACGATCATATATCAAAATAGCTAAACGATGGACATATACTTTGCTAAATGATGACAGACAAGCAACAACTAGAGATGTTCACGGGGCAGGGCGATGTGGGGCCAGAGATGCCATTCCCCATCTCCGTCCCTGCTCATTCCCCATCCCCGTCCCCGCTTCCCATTTCATTCCCCATCCCCGTGAAATTTTCCATGGGATCGGGGCAGGGATTCCTCGCGGAAAATTTGCGGGGATCGGATTAACTTTATCACTAAATTGTTTATTATGGTTAGTTTTATATGAAAATTTGAATTTAAAGATAACTACTCAAATTTTGACCTAAAAAAGCTAATTAATTTTTTTAGTAGAAAGAAATAAATATAAATCAAATTATTCACATATATAATCTAAATTTAAACATTCAATTTAAACATATTCATTATGTTTCCCAATAAATAATCAAATTTGAAATTTAAATGTAGTATTTATATAATAATAAAAATAACATAACATTAGATAACCATACTAAATAAATATGTAAAAGCTAATCAGGGCGAGGACGGGGAACGGGGCGGGTCGGGGTCGGGGCTAGGGACGGGGAATGCATTCCTCGTCCCTGTCCCCGTTTAGCTCACAAAAAAAAAATTTCCCCCACTCCCTCCCCCATTTCCCACCTAATCGGGGAATCCCTGCCTCCTCTCGAGGCGGAGCCCCGTCCTCGTGGAAAAATTGGACATCTCTAGCAACAACTACATTTGGATCGCTTACACTTGCTACACGATCGCTTACAACAACTACACGATTGTCGAGACTCTTTTACACGATCGCCTAGTAGATGAAGTAAGCGATGAGTAGTATTCCTCCACTGCTTCTACACGATCAGACTAACCCGAACTCCCACACACGAGAGCTCACGTCCCTCACCCAAGATATTTAGTTCTTCAACGCCTTCTCTTTTTGTTTCCCTCTTCTTTTAAATCCGAACTTCTTCCAACAGAATTGAAAGTCATTTAACTGTGGTCCCCAACCTCTTTAGTTGCCGCAATTAACCCTTATTCTTCTTTCTTTGATATTGCAGTACAATCGGAGGCCTATCATTACTTCCCTCTTCCACCTTTACCTTGTCCTCAAGGTAAAATTCTGAGAACTGATTCTAAAAATCATTCAACACCTCTCTAGTCGCATCATGCTCCAACAGCCCTTTCCATTTCACCAAAACCTCACACCCCCGATGAGACAATTGAGGCCAAGAGCCCAATACAGCCTCTGGTTCAGGTAACCAGGTATGATTTTCATTGACTAAAGGATCTACTGATGACTTCCCTTCTAGTTGTCCAGTCACCTTTTTGAGTTGTGAAACATGGAAAACTGGATGGATTGACACTATTGATGGAAGCTCCAATTTGTAAGCTACCAATCCCACCCTGTCAATAACTTGATATAGGCCATAATACTTGGGAGAAAATTTGACATATCGCTTTTGCTGTACTGAGATATGGCGATAGGGACACAACTTCAGCCATACCCACTCTCCGATTTGAAATTTTATATCCTTTCTCTTCCTATCTGCAAATTTCTTCATTTTCTCTTGAGCCACCCTCAAATGCTCCTTAAGTACACGCAATGCAGTATCCCTGTCTCGAATCTATTGGTCCAATATTGCATTCGAAGTGCAATCATCCCCATAATAGATCAACACTGGAGGAGGGCGTCCATAAGCAATTTGAAAAGGAGAAAAACCAGTGGAGACATTATACATAGTATTATACCAATACTCTGCCCAATGCAACCAATTAATCCACTCTTTAGGACGCTCCCCACAGAAACACCTCAAGTACATTTCTACGTTGTGATTCACCACCTCTGTTTGACCATCCGATTGAAGATGATATGCTGTGTTGCGATGAAGTTCAGTACCCGACAACCTGAACAATTCTTGCCAAAAGTGGCTCACAGACAACTTGTCTCGGTCCAAGACAATAGACTTCGGCACCCCGTGCAACTTCATTATTTCTTTACAAAATACATATGCTACAACACTAGTATTCATAGGATGTTTTAAGGCCAAGAAGTGAGCATACTTGCTCAATCTGTCCACTACAACTAAGATCACATCATACCCCTTGGCTTTGGGTAAGCCTTCAATGAAATCCATCGATATGTTAGCCCATACAACAATAGAAATAAAGAGCAGCATTAACAGCCCAGTTGGACTACTCTCATCTACACAAATCAAAGGATGAACCTTCATGGACGTTCATAACTCACTCAAGATTGAGATTGAGTTACATATGGTAATCCTATGAAATATTAATCTCTTTAGTCAATGGTGTTACAAAGAAAGATTAATTATTTCGTGGTCCAGTCTTATACAAACTCTTTGTATAGGATACCTTCATTCGCATGTCTCCACATGAACGATTTGAATCACATCATTTGTAACGATTACAAAGTGAGTCGTATCCATAGTGTTACCAGGATAAGGCACCCAACCTTATCCATATATATAGACCCTTTAGGTTATTACTTGAATTGTTCCCTCGAATCAAAATTCAATCAAGTAAAGCCTTACTTAACTCAAAACTTCAAAAATTAATTCTTTGATTTCGTTTGCGGATGAAATCCCCCGAGAAGGGTTAGAATGGCAGTTCCTGCTCCTTCGGAAGTACCAAATAAATGATTATTTGAATCGGGATTTTGAGCATAAAGATTCCATTGACCTGTAAAAAGTGGTCCTAATCCTTGGGGATGTGGCAATACATCTAAGAAATTATTCCATCGAACATATTCTCCCCTGGATGCAGGAATAGCGACATGGACAATAAGTTCTTTCAAAATTGACTATTTGTCCCTCTGTTAGAGGTGTTCTATTCATACTATACACTTATTACCTTCAAATTCCGTCTTCGATAACGACAAAAAGATATTTTGATTTTATTGATATAAATTAAGTGACTAAATGAACTAATTGGTTCTATACGATATATTATAAATCAAAATTTGTACATTACCTCATCAATGGGGTGATTTTGTTGCAATTTTATGAATAAATAAAAAAGGGGGATTAAGTTATGTAGAAGGACTTGTATTTATTAATAAACATGTGCATATATATATATATATAGTTATATATATTGCCTCCTTTATTACAGTTCTAGTGGGGACATCACATGTCATACTCTATCAAAATTTTCAATTTTCTATTTAGATAATGGATAATGAAAAAAAAAAATTGTAAAAATGGAATTACGACCATTTCCTATAAACATCTTATCTAGATAAGATACCCGATTAGATTTAGATAATAGTAATCGTTTATGTTCTACATGATCTACTTGTATGTCAACTGCATACTATTCAAGTCTCATGAATAACATTGGATTTTACTATAATAGATAATTCATTATTTCATATTTAATAATTAAATTAAATACTATGTTAAAACTACGAGGCTTTAGGGCACAAATCCCAATTTAATGTTATGGGTAGATTTGGACTTAAAAGGTTCTAGCTAAATTTACCATTTTTCAGGCTCGGAATGGGATAGTACATAAGACACAAGACTGAAATTGTCAACCATGGGCCTTGGGCTAGGTGAACCAGTCGAGGCCCTATAAGATGTTGGGTTTTATGTCCTAAAACTCGTGGTTTGTAAACATTAAAACTTATTCTGAGAATTCGATAAAGTTGTTGTTGAATATATTGTTTTTTAGAAATCCAATAAACCTAAGTCCCTTGACTATTATATGAGTACTTGAACTTTATGTGGAGACATACAAGTGGATCAGGTTCGAGTAAATAGTCAAAATGATCTATAGTATATGAATAAGATTGGGTACCTTATTCTGGTAACACTATTGGATGCGGCCTACTCTGTAGTTGTTACAAAGTATTGTAAAGTGTTATATATGAAGTGATCCTAATTCGTGCATGTTAAGACATGAGGAGTGGGGGTGTCCTGTGCAAATGAGTTTTGTGTATGATCGGACCACGAAACCTGTCACTCTTACTTTATAATGTTGTTTACTGTTTAAGATTGACTATTTCAAAGCAATGACCTAGGTAACTTAACCTTAATCCGGAGCTAACTATGAACTCATGTTGTTCGGGATTATCCTTTTATATGCAAACGGTGAGAGTAGACCAATTGTCTCTACTTAATAAGCTTACCATTTTGGGGATAAGATCGGATGAATAGCTGAGAACATAGGATGCAAGAGGAAATTCACTCCTACCCGATTAGGTTTAGTAGAGGGGCTGTTTCCTTCAAGTGCTGATTCTAGGTCTTGAACAAGAGGCCTCGCCCTCTCATTGGCCTGGGAGAGATTCGATTTGTTGATTGGATCACAAATCAATTGTTCATTAGGGGGGAACAAGAGGTAATTTCGGGGGTAAAATAGAGATTCGACCCAGCCGTTATTACGAGCAACCTGTGAAGGGTTAACTTACTAATCATGGTTATATCGAGTGGACATAATATATCTACAGTGAGGGGATTTTAGCTATGAGCTTTAGTGAAATCACCCATTAGTTAACGAATGGGGTTTAGATCGGTCTAATGAGTTTAGCCGATTAATCTCGGATCGTTGGAGCCCATGATCTGTAGGTCTGCGAGGTCCCCCTACTAGCTCGTAAATGGGTAAGCTTTAAGGTAGCTTGAGAAATTAATTTAAAACGTTCAAATTAAACGGAACAAGAGAATAAATATTTAAATATTATTTAAATATATGAAGATGATTATTGTGCAAAAATTAATTTAATATTTGATATTAAATTAATTAATTTAAAAAAAAATTAATTTATGAAATTAATTTAAGAAAATCAGTTTTTGAATTAAAATGATTTAAAAGTCATTTTGTGTTTAAAAAATAAAATGGAAAAACAATTTGCATGGTTGCACAAAATGGAAAATAGATTTTCTCCATTACCATCATCTTTATGCTCACACAAAAACCATTATCTTCTCTACTTTGATTCTCCAAACATGAGTTGCAAGCCATGCACTTCATCACTTTGCATGTTCATCTAGTAGATTGGAGTTGTTGGAGAAGAAAAAAAGAATACAGAATTTTGAGAGGAAAAATACGGTGAAGAAGAAACTGTCTTCTTCAATTTGTTGCTGTGAGTTTTTCTTGTTTCTTCACATCTTCAAGTTGTTATTGATTCCCACATCTCTGCCTAAAGCTCCAAGAGCATAGTAGGGAAAGCTTTGAGGTGGTTCGTGTTGATATTAAGTGAAGGCAGCAGTTGAACAAACGTTTTTCTTTAAGAGTTCATCAAAGGTATGTTCTAAAAACTCATTTTTTTTACGTAGAGCATGCTTTAGTTTTTGCCAAAATTAGTAAATTAGAATGTTTATGGATCCTTGATACTTCTGCTGCATGTTGTTTAACTCTTACATAAGAGCCATCACCGAACTTGCTTAGGGATGAGGCCGATAATGGTCAATTAGGCCCAAAAGTGTGCAATTGCACACCCATAACCCAATACCAAATATGGAAGAAAGTTCAAGAACCTAAAAGCCCAAATCCGAGGAGGGGTAAGAGAAATCTTAGATCACTAGTATATATGTAAATCATTATGACTCTAGAAGAAATGTCAACTACAATTCTAAAAAAGTACGCTTGTCACTAGCACGAACAAGTGTAAGCATCGAGTTTACTATAGTTAAAGCGGTTGTGAAACCGAGTACTATCCTCTGGGAATTAGCAATTTAATTCTACCAGCTATCAGGAAATTGTCTTAATTTTATTTAAAAATTCGATAAATGATACGAAAACCCTAACAAATTAGAATTAGAAACCTTTTTGGGATGAGAACCTCTAATTCTCAATCACTAAAACCTCAAAATCAACTCGATTTCAACCTTACTTAATAGGGGTGATCAACGGTCGAAGGGGGTCGATTTTTTATGAAAATCGGTATTGAAACCGACCATGTCGATTTTATTGAAAAAATATCGAGCTTTCCGATTAGTGTAAAAAAATCGAATCGGCCGACCGATGTGTCAGGTCGGTTGGGTTTGGTTTAAACTAACTATATTGTCTCTCTCTTTTTTTTTCTAAGAAACAAAAAACTAAATGTGTGTTGAGTTCTAAATGGACCACGCCGCCACGACCCATGATCAAGGGCATGTGTCATGTATTATATGGATTTGGAATTGGATAAAAGTAGTGGGTCAGGCTAACCACTGGGCCATGGAAATGCATTTCCCTTCTTTCTTTCTTTCTTTCTTTTTCTCTTTTTTAAATATTCATTAGATTTTATTTTGAAGTGGCCGACCGGGTGGGCTTCACCGCTTCAACTGGGCTTACCAGTTACAATTGACATTGATGACTTGATGCAAATTAGAAAGAACAACCTATCAACCACATTAAAACACTTTTTTCAAAATTTTATCTTTGCCCTTGTTTTAATGGTTTTCTCTAATATTCAAATTGGTAATTCATACAAAGTTCCAAATAAGCGATAGAAATAATAATTAACCATGTCCATTAGTTGTCCTAATAAGTAATCAAATAATCCATACAAATTACAAAGTTCATTCAAGTTTCAACGTAATTATACAAAATCTTTCATCTTATCGACGTCTTTTATAAAATTAGAATTTAAAAAGAATAATTAAAAAATTTAAGATTAAGAATGAAGAATTAATAAAATAATATGAATACCTTCTTGAAGTTGAAACTTTAAATGTTATCCAAAGTTTCAATGCAAAAGCTATTCAAAATTATCAAAAAATCATCCAAGTTCCAACATGATTATACAAAATCTTCCATCTAGTCCATGTCTTTTTCTTCATCCATGACATATCGGAATCCTATAAAATTAGAATTTGAAAAAAAAAATAATTAAAAAATTAGCATTAAGAATGAATAATTAAAAAAAAAATAAAACAAATACCTTCTTGAAGTTGAAACTTTAAATATTTCGAATGTCATTATACAAACTCTTCCATCTTGTCAATGTTTTTTTCCATCCATAACAGTTTGGAATCCTATAAATTCATAATTTAAAAAGAAAAATTAAAAAATTAGAATTAAAAAACAAATAACTAAAAAAATAAAACTAATACCTTCTTCAAACTTTAAATCTTTTTCAAGGAATTGATTCTAAAGTTCAAGATTGATTGGGTTTGAATTTTGACAATTATTGAGTGCATATAAGAGTCTCTACCATTCTTGGAGCCAATGAACAACGAGTTGGATTAACTGCTCGTCCTCAAATACTAAAAATTGATAGATGCTATAATAGACACTAAAATTGCCAAAAACATCTCTACTAATACGATTAAGAACCACAAACCGATGCTTATTCTGCTTCCACCAACGAAGTATGTCAAAACTATCATCAATTGGGACAATGCTTTCCAATAAGTACACATCAATCTTTGACTCCTTATTAAAAGTTGTAGTCTTAGCAGTTCGAAATTCATCTATGTTATAATAATCTCAATCTACTTGCACTTCTCCTTCTTCATCTTCCACATTCATATGCATAATGGTATCTAAACAACCACGAACATGAGGATCATTAATGGATTCACACACACTCTGACTACAACTAGCACTTACACTAGCATTCCCATGTCCGTAGTTGTATTCTTGTAAAAGACGTCTCAAGACATTCTCCACCATTCTTTTCTTATTCTTAGTAATTTCTGGCCCAAAAAGTTTATTCCAACAATATGTTAGGTACCTCATCATATAACAAAGATCCAACACCACAACAATGCACAATGGTATATTGTTCTTCCTCTTATTATACCTCCAATGCTTGTCAAATTTAGCTTTCATTAGCCGTATTAGAAAGCTTTTTGTTTCAACAATTAGGAATTGATTGCATACAATTCTAAGTTCTACATACCTCATGGAAAGTCATATTTGAAGTTGTATACAAAGATCCAGAAATTTTTAATGACAATATAAAACCCTTTAAAAAATTTAATCAACACACTAGTAGTTGACCAATCATATGTGGGTGGTGAGTAGTTGATATAAGTATCATCATCATCCTCTAGTCTATTAAGAGTTCTTACAAACTTTGTAACTGTCAAGCCTTATATACATAGAGTTCCATCTAGTGGGAATGTTAAGACACACAACATTATTGCAAGATATCTTTCCATTTTCAGCACACTTCTTAAATTTCATTATACATATCGGGCAAGATCTCACATATCTAATAACATTTCGAATTCTTTCAATGCTTTCATTATGTTCCTTAAAAGCATCACATACAATAATATTTAATATATGTGCAAAACATCTAACATGCAAGTATTCACCATTACACATCAACCCCTTATCAAATCTCCTAATAAAAAAGGCAACAACAGTATCCTTTGAACTAGCATTATCAACAGTTAATGTCCTTTTCAATCCTCTAATCTTTCAAATTCTTTTCAATAGTCCTACCAATGGTGTCCCCCTTATGATTCTCAATACCATTAAAGCTAAGAATTTGTTTGTGTAACTTCTAATCACAATCAACAAAATCTGCAGTGAACACCATATAGTTCATGTTCTGTGCTGAAATCCAACAATTAGTAGTGAGGCAAACTGTATACTTCATCTTGATGGATTTTATGCCCTAAAACTCGTAGATAGTAAATGTAAATAATTGGTTGTCATCAATAAAGATTTATCGATGTTATTTCAATAAGTGTTATTGTTTGGATTGTATTCATTTTGTCTTAATAACCCTAAATCCAATAAACTAATATCTTAACTATCATATGGGTCTTGAACTGTATGTAGAGACATAAATGGATTAAGTTCAAGATACAGCCTAAAAAGCCTATAGTATAGGGATAAGGTTGGGTACTTTATCTTGGTAACACTATGGATACGACCCACTTTGTATTTGATACAAGCGCAATGATCCAACGTGTTCGTGTAGGCGATATGCAAGTGGGGGTATCCTATGCAATGAGTTTGCATAAGATCAGATCGTGGAATGGTAACCATTGGATATAACTTCGTTGACTAGTTAGGTTTCTATTTCAATAGGATGACCTAGGCAACTTAGTCTTAATAGTGAGTCTATTACAAACTCCTATTCATGAGGGATTATCTTTTGATTTGTATGGGTGAGAGTGGCCAGTGCGTTGACTCAATATGCCTATCATTTTGGGACAAGATCGAATGGGAGCTGGGAACATAATAATACAATATGAATTTCACTCCTTCCTGACTATAGTGTAGGTAGATGAGTGTTCTTTTAACTTGTATCTCCAGGAGTTGAACAAAGGGTTCTACCCTCTCACTGGCTCGAGAGGGGTTTTTGTTTAATGGTTGGATCATAAATAGCTTGTTCAGTAGAGGAGCACTGGTACTTAAGGATAAAGAAGTAACCCAAGAGTAAAACGATAATTTTGACCTAGCTAGTGTTACGAACACTCGTGAAGGACTAACTTGTTGTTATTGGTCAATATCTGTAGACATAGAAATATATCTGCAGTGAGAAGAGTGTAGTTGCAGGTCTTTAGTGGAGTATAGCCACAATTAATGAATATTGGCTAATGTGATTAGCCAATTAATCTCATATTGTTGGAGCTTTTGATTTGTAGGTCCATGAGGTCCCTTTCCTAGCTTGTAAAGGGAATTAAGGTAAGTATGACTTGAATAAAGTTTGAAATGTTCAAATTCACTTAGGAAAATAGTATAATGTATAAAGATACATTATAATATAAAGTTTATATTTTAATTAAACTTTATGATATAATATTAACTTTAGATATGATTCAAAATTAATTTATGCGAGAATTAAATATTTGAAGAACTTCAAATGTTAATTTAATATGAATTTGATTCATATTAAAACTATAGTTAAAATTAATGCGTATTAGATGCACATTAAAACTATAGGTTATGAGAGAAATACAACTGAATATGATTCATTTGTAGGTTAAATTAAATATGTGATATTTAATCTGGTAATTAATTAAATTAAATTAAATTAAACTAAATTAAAATTTATTTAATTAAATTAATTGAATTAAAACTATAGGTTATTTGAGAGATGCCTCATTTAAATATGATTTAAATAAAATCATTAATTAAATAAGATTTAATTAATTATTAATTATTTTTATTTTATTTTTTAAATCAAATAATAACTTTCACATATGGGAGTTATCTGAAACATGGGATAGCTCCCATGTTTCCTCTCTTTCCTTCACTTGGTTGATAAACTTGTAAAACATAAATTTTGCGGTGCATGGTGATTCTCTTCACATAATTGTTTTGTGCTAAAAAATTCTCCAAAAAAATTCTCTCAAAAAATTCTCCTTCCCTTATTCCCATTATTCATTTGGTTCCCACAAATCAATACCTAAAGTTCTCAAAGGATAGAGAGGTTGCCCACGGGTGGTGTTCAAAAAATCTAGAGAAGAATTGACGATTATCATTCGAGTCATCTACGAAGGTAAGTAGATTTCTTTTCTCTGTAGGATTTTTCTTTTTAAGGCATGTTTAACCTAGAAATTTACAGTAGGTTTAATTTTTTTTTTTTTTTAATTCTCTGTGATATTTTGTTGTTTCCCAATGTACTAGTATTTTGTTTTCTCAATTAATTATTAAATAAGGTCCTGATTTTTTCCGCCGGAGTAGGGCTTTTATCCCTACAATTGGTATCAAAGTCATCTTGTAAATTTAGAATTTTGAAATTTGCACTGGATTTGGTGGGTTGAATTGCATTATGAATGTGGGTTGCGAACGAATGTTTACGGTAAGTTTTTTGGTCATAGATTTGCATGTTTGATTTGATCAATTTGTAAAGGCCTTTGCATTTTTGGGCCTTTTATCATGTAATTAGATTCTTCTATAAGTCCATTTCTAGAATTAAGGCTATTAACGATGAAAACCGAGACCAATTTTGGCCAAAAACGGAAGAACAATCGACAAACCGCTCAGAATTGCATTTTGGTGTCCCAGTGTTGCAACGCTACGACATATGCGATGCTAGGGTTTGCATTGTGCACGGTTCAGGGTGGTTCAATCCGGTCGGCTGGTTCAAGGTGGTTTGGTCTGATTTTGTACTGGGTTGGCTCAGTTCATGGGTTTGGGGCCTAGTTCGAAACATTCAGGTCGGTTCGATTTGGTTTGGCTGATTTAGTAACAGAAGCTATTTTAGGATAAAATTTGCAAAATTATTGTAATTTATTGCTTTATTTTATCCTAGAGGTCAAATTACTGGTTCATTTGATATTTAAATGCTTTATGAATGTTATTTAGATAAATCTCATCATAGGTTAAGCATGTTCATGCATTTTAATATATTATAAACATTAAAATGTATGGTATTAATGAATGATATATATAATTTCATGAGTTTTTTTTAAATATATTTTGATATGTTAAATATATGAAATTGGAAAAGCATGATGCATGACATTACTTAGGTAAATATAAAGGGTTATATTTATTAATGTTTTATGTATGCTTGGTTGATTTTCATGAATTGTTTAATATAAGTGTTATATTAATAAAGTTGAAAATCAATTTGCATTGAGCATGACACATCCATAGTTTAATATAATTGTTATATTAAAGTCATGAAATGCATGCAATATGGTTTTCTTGTTAATTAGAATTTGATTGTTAATAAATTAAACCATAAAAAACATGATTATAGGGCTAATAATTAATTTTGTAACAATTATAGAATTAATATTTAATAACCGTCAACCTATAACAAAGTGTTGCATGCAAACTTAGGATCTTAGGGAATTTGAATTAATTTTAAAATGTTTAAAATTAATTTAGACCTTAGATAACATTAATTCTAATAAGATTAGAATTAAGTTCTATTTGTTTTAATAGATTTAAAATATGAATGAATAGGAAAAACAGGACTTTAGGTTATAAGGAAACTCTATCGGTGAAGTTCTGTCAAGGTTGGGTTACTTAAGATGACGGTTTATGGAACACCTCCACCTGGAAACTGACCCAGAACTTGAGTTGAATTAGCTTTAGTCCTGTTAGCATGCAATGTCACTAGGTTAATTAAATGTCTTAATTCACCTAGAACATCATAATAAATACCTTTTTATAAGAGTTAGAATAGGCATAAACTTAGATAGATTCATTAGTTGGAATTTAACTAAGTGTTATAAAATCCTAAAATGGTAGAACACTTTAGTGGGAGAAAAATGGTATATGAGATATATCAATTTTTAGCTCTTACGTCCTTAATAGTACACACCATGAGATTCATGCTCGGCTTCTTGTCGCCCTGGACACGGCTTCCCTTTGAAAAGTGTTTGCATGGGCCAATACCAAGGTGAATAGGGAAATTGTTTATAGTAAGTGGGACAAAGACGTGTGTCAACATATCCTACCGTCTCATCCATTAAATTGCACCGTGAGATTCCTATGATCTGCCTGTGTGTCGTCTTGGAGTGACCACTCGTTCGAAGGGCCTGATCATAGGATTCATAATAACACAAACTTCTGCAATGGATAAGGTTTCTTAGGTTAGTCTTCAACAATTGTTTTTTTTTTTTTTTACCGTAGCTTATTGAAACGTACCTCTGAGATTTGAAAATGGTAGGGTTGAAGGAAATCGAACTTGAGATTTCTATGAGCAGCGGAAATAAGATCATTCCAAATTACAATCATGAATGAACATTACACATTACAGTCGTAAACAGAAACATGCGGTTATACAATCAATATAGAAATTACAACATGAACAATACAAATGAATAAGGGTAAATGCTACAAACGTTTGTCGACTCGTCTCCACGCTCCTTGCTCATGAACGCTCGAACACAGCAACCTCGAACGCTTGAACAACACGAACACTTCGCGCACTCGTCCTCTGTGATCGCCTTGGTCACGAATTCCTCAGCAACATGAACGGCCTCCACAGAACCTTGACAGTGTCAAGTTGAGTATAACACCACCAAGAAAGTTACCTTGGTATTCTCAGAGTGAGAATCCAAAGGGTGGGCTCTATTCCGACTTGGAATGAGGCAGACGAAGGAGGAAAGAACAATCGTGTACACGATTGGGAAAGTGGGAGATGACAGAAACCTATCGCATAGGTCAATGCCCAATCGTTTAGCTATAGCTAAGCAATCGTCTAGCAAAAGCTAAGCGATCGTTTAGCTCATTGTTTAGCTTAGTATCTGTCGCCTACAAAATAATATACGATCGTTTACTAAAATACGATGTCGCTTAGTAAATCCGTATTTACTTGACAAGCGCCGTGAGTTTTCTTTTTGCGAGAGAGAAAAAAACTCAAAGTAAATTTTCAACCTTTTGTAAAAACTTACTAAAATTAGGAAAAGAGTTTTCTTTTTAACTCACGGTTACCATGAATCGTCAATAACCACCTACTCAATTGGTTATTAAAGAAAAAGAATTAATTATCCAATAATTAATATTATTATGAATATAAATGATAACCAACTTATCATACTATATTTATAACCTATAGTTTTAATATTTCATCTCATGAAACGTATAAACCATAGTTCTTTTTCTATTCCATGGTACTTAATGTAAATCTTGTTTACATTAATCCTCCACTAGATGTATCTCATACATCATATCGATTATAATATATAATCAAAATACCACTTGTCAATTTAAACATTTCAAATCAACACTAAGAACTGATCCTCAACTGAATCCATTGAGCTACCAAGGGGACCTTATGGACCTGTAGTTCGAAGCACCGACAGTACGTGAATAACTGACCAAACTCTTTAGTCATGAGATCTACCATTCATTAACTGTCAGACACTCCACTAAAGACCGGCAGCTGAACTCTCCTTACCACAGATATATTATGTGTCCATCTTAACCAATCAGAAGTGCGACAACCGCTTAAAGATCGCTCGTAAGTACAGTTGGGCCAATAACTGTTATGCCCTTGTAGTTATATCTACCTCCTTAAGTATCACTATTCCCTCTAATGAACATAAGTCATAGTCCTACTATGACTGAGTCTTCTTTTCCAAAGAGAAATTGTGGCTACTATGTTCAAGCCCTTAATCAGCCTTTAAGGGGGTAATTTCTCTACTTATCCCTGCTTCGGGAAAGGAATGAATTCCATCTTGTGGATTGAGTTCCCAGCTCCCAGATCAAACAAGTCCCAAAAAAGGTAGGTATGTTGAGTTGGTAATCTGGTCACTCTCACACATACTAATCAAAGGACCGCCCTCAAAGGCAGAAGTTCTCAAAACACTCAAGATTGAGGTTGTATCACCTATGATCGTTTAGGTGAGATGTAAATCTCTAGTATCAACGACGTTATATACAGAGTCTAATCATCTCATGGTCTAGTCTTATACAAACTCTTTGTATCGGATACCCCCACTCGTACGTCTCCACATGAATAGTCAGGATCTACCATATGTAGTAGTTTACAACACTTGCAAACCTCTACAAAGCGGGCCGTATCTGTAGTGTCACGAGGATCAGATATCCCACCTTAATCCTTATACTACAGATCGATTTAAGTTATCAATTAAGGCATGATCCACTTGTATATCACATATACATGCTTAAGTGCACATAAGATAACCAAGGAGCTTTGTTTATTGGATATGAGTAAACGCCAGAATTAAATAACATTTATTTTATTAAACAATGTGTATCTTCACAAAACAATGAGACTTCGGGAGAATTAGGACATCAATCCTAACACGAGTCATACTTAGGGATGAATTAAGTTAGTTAATGAATTCTTGGCCGAATAAGAACTATAGGAAAAAGATTTATTCTGGTATTAGTAATTAGCTGAATTTTCTCAATTCAAGGGAAGGGTAGCTGATCATCCTTTGGTGGCTGTTGCTCTAAACCTCTGAAATATCATTGCAAAAACTAAATCAATAGTTTAATTAGGGTTCTTTGATTGCTTGTTCTTGCTTAATGTATTGAGTGCTTGTAGTTTGTTTAATGGGTTAAGGCAAATATAACTTATACGGTTAATTGTTTGTTATTCGTTTCAGCATGTCCTAAACAATTATTTCCTTGCTAAAAACAAAAAACTAACCAGTGAAAACTATACAACGTGGAAATCTAACTTGAATACTATTTTAGTTTTAGATGATTTACAGTTCGTCTTAGTGGAGAATTGTCCTCTAATCCCTACTTGAAATGCATCCCAAATAGCGGGGGATGCTCATGCCCACTGTACAAAGGCCAATGACAAGGCCCGAGTCTACATTTTGGCAAGTCTGTCTGATGTTCTTACTAAGAAACGTGAGGCTATGATCACTGTATGTCAAATCATGAAGTCCCCCCAAGAGATGTTTGGACAACCACCCTCTTAGATCTAACACGAGGCTCTCAAGTACGTTTATAATGCGCAAAGGAAGGAAGGCCAGCCAATGAGAGAACATGTTCTTGAACTAATGATCCACTTCAATGTCACCGAAATGAACAGTGTAGTCATCGACGAGCAAAGTCAAGTGTCTTTTATTTTGGAATCTCTTTCGAATAATTTCCTCTAACTTCGCAGCAATGCGGTTATGAATAAAACAAAGTGTACCATAACTACCCTCTTAAATGAGTTACAGACTTATCAGTTTCTTATGAAAAGTAGGAGACCGGTAGAAGGAAAGGCAAATGTTACCCATTTCAAAAGGTTCCATAAGGGTTCATCCTCTGGAACTAAGTCTCTTCCCTCATCGTCTGGTTCTAAGAAGATCTAGAAGAAAAAAATGAGGGAAAGGGAAGGCTCCCGCTACTGCGAAAGGTAAGGGCAAGACCAAGGTGGCCAACAAAGTTAAGTGTTTCCACTGCAATGTGGATGGTCCTGGAAACACAATTGCCTGAAGTACCTCGCTGAGAATAAAAAAGAAAAGGAAGGTAAATATGATTTACTGGTCCTAGAAACTTGTTTAGTGAAAAATGACTATAATGCCTGGATCCTTGATTCGGGAGCCACCAATCATGTTTGTTCTTCTTTACAGGGAATTAGTTCCTTCCAGCAATTCAAGGAGGGTGAAATGACACTCAAGGTTGGAAAGGGAGACCTGGTTTCAGCTTTTGCGGTGGGAGCTACAAAGTTGTCTTTTTGGAAATAGATACTTTTTTTTAGAAAATTTGCATATAGTTCCTAAAATTAAAATGAACCTTGTATCTATTTCTTCTTAATTAAACAAATGTATTAGTTTCTTTTTTTTCTAATAAAGTGTTCATTATGAAAAATGGTGTGACTATTTATTCAGCTAAATTAGAAAACAACTTGTATGTGTTAAGACCAAGTGAAGCAAAAGCACTTTTAAATTATGAGATGTTTAAAACTGCTAATACTCAAACTAAAAGGCAAAGAATTTCTCCAAGTAACAATAATACATATCTTTGACATATGAGATTATGTCACATAAATCTCGATAGGATCGAGAGATTGGTAGAGAATAGACTTCTAAGCGAGTTAGAAGATGATTCATTACCTCCATAAAAATCTTGTCTTGAAGAGAAAATGACTAAAAGACTTTTTAGTTGAAAAGGTTATAGAGCCAAAGAGCCCTTAGAGCTCATACGTTCAGATCTTTGTGGTCCGATAAATGTAAAAGCTCGAGGAGGGTACAAATACTTCATCTCTTTCTTAGATGATTATTGGAGGTATGGTTACTTATACCTAATGGAACATAAGTCTGAAGCCCTTGAAAAGTTAAGGAATATAAGACTGAAGTTGAAAAAATGTTATGTAAAACGATTAAAACACTTCAATCTGATCGGAATGGAGAGTACATGGATTTAGCATTCTAAGGCTATATGATTAAAAATGGAACTTTCAGCACTTGGTACACCTTAACAAAATGGTGTATCAGAAATGAGAAATAAAACCTTGTTAGACATGGTTTGTTCTATGATGAGCTATGTTTAATTGCCTAGCTCGTTTTGGGGGGCATGCAGTAGAGACTACAGTTCACATATTGAATAATGTTCTCTCGAAGAGTGTTTCTAAAACACCTTACGAGTTATCGAGGGGTAGTAAACCTAGTTTGTGTTAATTCAGAATCTGGGCTTGTCTTGCACATGTGCTAGTGAAAAATCCTAAGAAATTAGAACCTCATTCAATGTTATACTAATTTGTTAGTTACCCTAAGGAAATGAGAGGTGGTTTGTTCTACGATCCTAAGAAAACAATGTGTTTGATCAACAAATGTTACATTCTTGGAGGAAGACCACATGAGAGATCATAAACCACAGAGTAAACTGGTATTAAATAAAGCTACTAAAGAGTTAACAAAAGTTGTTGATGAAGCTCTTGATCAAGAGTTAATGAAGAAGTTAGCACTTCAGGTCAGTCTCGTCCTTTTCAATCATTGAGAGTGCCTCGACGTAGTGGAAAGATTATATCACAACCTGACCATTACTTGGGTTTAATTGAAACTCAAGTTGTCATACCAAATTATGGCATTGAGGATCCATTGTCATATAAGTAAGCAATGAATGACGTAGACATGACCAATGGGTCAAAGCCATGGACCTTAAAATAGAGTCTATATACTTCAATTCAGTATGAGAACTTATAGATCTACCTGAAGGGATTAAACCCATAGGGTGTAAATGGATCTATAAAAGAAAGAGAAATGTAGCTAGAAAGGTACAAAGCTTCAAAACTAGACTTGTAGTAAAGAGTTATACCCAGAGGGAAGGGGCTGATTATAAGGAGCTTTTTTCCCTGTTGCTATGCTTAAGTCTATAAGAATTCTTTTATCCATAGCCACATATTATGACTATAAGATATGGCAAATGGATGTCAAGACTACTTTGCCGAATGGCAACCTTGAATAGAGCATCTTTATGTCTCAGCCCCAGGGGTTCGTAGCCCAAGGTCAAGAGCAAAAAGTTTACAAGCTGAATCGATCCATTTATGGGTTGAAGCAGACATCCAGATCTTGGAACATTAGATTTTATACTGTGATCAAATCTTTTAGTTTTGATTAGAACGCTGATAACGTTGTGTCTACAAGAAAATCATCATCGGTAAAATAACTTTCTTGGTACTTTATATGGACGATATCCTACTCACTGAGAAAGATGTAAGGTACCTTACTGATTTTAAAAAATGGCTAGCAACCAAATTCCTAATGAAAGATTTGGGTGAGGCACAGTATATTCTTTGGATCCAAATTATTAGGAATTGTAAGAATAGAATGTTGGTTTTGTCTTAAGAAACTTATATTGACAAAATATCAACTCCGTATTCGATGTAGAACTCTAAGAAGGATTTATTACCTTTCAGGCACGAGGTTCATTTTTCTAAGGAATAGTGTCCTAAGACACCTCAAGAAATTGAGGATATGGGATGTGTTCCCTATGTCTCAAGTGTGAATAACTTAATGTAAGTTATGCTCTGCACTAAGCCATACATTTGTTATACAGTGGGAATAGTCAATAGGTACCAGTCCAATCCAGGGTTAAACCACTGGATTGCGGTCAAGAACATCCTCAAGTATCTTAGGAGAACGAGGGGCTACATGTTGGTGTATGGAGCTAAGGATTTGATCCTTACGGGATACATCGATACTGATTTCTAAACTAGTAAAGATTCTAGAAAATCAATGTCATAATTAGTGTTCACCCTAAATGGGGGGCTGTAGTATAGCGTAGCATCAAGCAAGGATTCATTGCAGACTCCACTATGAAGGTTGAATATGTAGCTGCTTGTGAAGCAACAAAGGAAACAATTTGGCTCAGGAAGTTCCTAAGTGATTTGGAAGTTGTTCCAAACTGAACTTGCCATCACCTTATACTGTGACAATAGTGGGGCAATAGCCAATTTTAAAGAGCCTTGCAGCCACAAATGAGGAAAACATATTGAGAGAAAGTATCACCTAATACGGAAGATTGTGTAATAAGGAGATGTGATCGTTACAAAGATTGCTTCGAAGCATAACACCACTAATCTATTTATGAAGGCTCTTTCGGCTAAAGTGTTCAAGAGTCATCTAGAGAGTATAGGTCTGCAAGACATGTACTATAATCTGAGAGATGTATCATATGGATGCCCTAGTTTATTATATTTATTTACCATTCCTGTTGTTTTGAGTTATTGATTTTATGTACATCCCACTAACTAGAGTTTTAGCTCAAGTGGGAGTTTGTTGGGTTTTATGGCCTAAAACTCGTAGATAGTAAATGTAAATAATTAACTGCCATCAATAAAGAGTTATCAATGTTATTTCAATAAATATTATTAATTGTATTGTATTCATTTCGTCTTAATACCTTAAATCCAATAAACTAAGATCCTAGACTGTCATATAAGTCTTGAACTGTATGTGGAGACATACAGGGATTGATATTCAAGATACAGCCTAAATGATTTATAATATATGGATAAGGCTGGGTACCTTATCTTGGTGACACTATGGATATGACCTACTTTGTATTTGATACAAACATAATGATCCAACGCATTTGTGTAGGCAGCATGCAAGTGGGGGTATCATATGTAATGAGTTTGCATAAGACCAGACCACGATAGTAACCACTAGATGTATTTCCGTTGACTAGTTAGGTTTTTATTTCAATAGGATAACCTAGGCAACTAGTCTTAATCCTGAGTCTATTTTGAACTCCTGTTTATGAGAGATTGTCTTTTGATTTGTATGGGTGAGAGTGGCTAATTCGCCGACTCAATATGCCCACCATTTTGAAGACAAGACCGAATGGGGAGTTGGGAACATAATAATACAAGATGAATTTCTCTCCATCCTGACTATAGGGTAAGTAGATGAGTGTTCCCTTAAGTGGTGTCTCGAAAACTTGAACAAATGGCCCTATCCTCTTACTAGCCCTAGAGGGATTTCTGTTTAATGGTTGAACCATAAATAGACTATCCATTAGATGAACACTGGTACTTAAGGATAAAGAAGTATCCAGGGGTAAAATGATAATTTTGACCTTGCTGGTGTTACGAACACTCGTGAAGGACTAACTTGCTGTTATTGGTTAATATCCATAGACACAAAAATATGTCTGTTGTGATAAGAGTGCAATTGTGGGTTTTTAGTGGAGTGCACCCACAGTTAACGAATATTGATTAATGTGGTTAATGAGTTTAGTTAATTAATCTTATATCGTTGGAGCTTCTGATCTGTAGGTCCATGAGATCCTCTTTCTAGCTCATAAAGGGAATTGAGGTAACTATGTTTTGAATAAAGTTTGAAATGTTCAAATTTACTTAGGAAAATAGTATAATGTACAATGATAAATTATAATATAAAGTTTATATTTTAATTAAACTTTATGATATAAATTAAATTTTGATATGATTCAAAATTAATTTATGAGAGCATTAAATATTTGAAGGACTTCAAATATTAATTTAATATGAATTGGATTAATCTATAGGTTAAAATTAATGTATATTAGATGCACATTAAAACTATAGGTTAAAATTAATGTGTATTAGATGCACATTAAAACTATAGGTTATGAGAGAAATACAATTGAATATTATTCATTTGTAGGTTAAATTAAATATGTGATATTTACTTTGGTAATTAATAGGATAATTAATTAATTATTAAGTATTAATTAAATTAAATTAAATTAAATTAAATTTGATTTAGTTAAATTAATTGAATTAAAACTATAGGTTATGTGAGAGATGTCTCATTTAAATATGATTTAAATGAAATCATAAATTAAATAAGATTAATTAATTATTATTTATTTTAAATTAGTTAATTAAATGGGATCTTTTTAAATATAAAAAATATTTTTGGAATTTTTCTATTTATAAGAATTTTCCTAATTAAATTAATTTATCTGATTTTTTAAATCAAAGAATAACTCCCACATAGGGGAGTTAGCTGAAACATAAGATAGCTCACACGTTTCCTCTCTCTCCCTTATTTGGTTGATAAACCTACAAAACATAAATTTTGCAATGTATGGTGATTCTCTTCACATAATTGTTATGTGCTAAAAAATTCTTTAAAAAAAAATCTCCTTTCCTTCTCCCCATTATTCATTTGGTTCTCACAAACCAATACCTAAAGTTCTTTGAGGATAGGAAGGTTGCCCATTGTGGTGTTCGAGAAATCCAAAGGAGAATTGCCAATTATCATTCAAGTCATCTACGAAAGTAAGTAAATTTCTTTTCTCTGTAGGATTGTTTTTTTAAGGCATGCTTAACCTAGAAAATTACAGTAGGTTTGATTTTTAAAAATCTTTGTTATATTCTATTTTTTTCTAGTGTACTGGTATTTCGTTTTCTCAATTAATTATCAAGTAAGGTCCTAATTTTTTCTGCTGCTCAAAAACATATCTTTTAATTTTTGTTTTTCATTTACATACATCTTCAAAATATCCCTAGCCATGGTACATCGAGATAGAATGACAAACTTAGTCTCTTGGAACATATCAATTTACCGACAAATTTTTTAAAACCTTTGCTCTCTACAAACTTAAGAGGCAATTCATCATAACATTCCAGCCAATGCTTCATGACAACTTTGTAAATTAAATGATTCAATTACAAGTTACAAAAGGCCCATCCCTAACAATATCTTCTTTAGGTTTGAAAGCTAAAGTTTTTTTTAGATGAATCTCTCTTTCTTTGTAAGGGTATTTCTTACAACTATTTAAGTGATTTTTCATTATCTCAGTACCATTACGCTTTAAATGACATGCATAAGTAGCTCCACAAGATTTATAACTAGCAAAAGAATCATTAGGATCACCTTTCAACTTCTCAAAATGTTCCCAAACTATGGATGTTTTCACATTCTTGCATTTTTTTGTTGGTCTCCCACTAATGTCCTCTTCAAAATTGTTGGTATCATCTATCTTCTTCGTCTTAGTAGTATCCTTTTCTTTTACCATGTTCATCCTACAATACAAAAAAAAAAAAAATAAAAAAAAAAAAAAAAAAAATATCATTACATTATTTTTGTTCCAACTATCCAAACAACATTGGCACCATAACCACGAAATTTAACTGCAAAAAACTGAAAAGAAAAAAAAAAATCTAATATAAAGTTTAAATTTGTTCACTGTCCAAGCAAAAACTGGGACCATGACCACAGAATATTTGGAAAAACTGGAAAAAAATATAATATATTATTTCAATATTAGAAAAAATAAGTAAAAAAATCCTATTTTTTTAGCGCAAAAAAAGAAATTATATACAATGGATGGAAAAAATTGATCCGTAAAAATTGAAAAACATCTAATATTCATTATTGAACACAAAACAGAACTATATATATTATACAATAGATGAAAAAAAGACTTACAAAAAAAAAGAACAACAGCGGCGAATGATGTGAACTAAACGACCGGTAGAACTAGACGAATGTGAACTAAATGACTCAGTGGGTGTGGGCATTCGAGTTCCGACAATCGAGCAGCAAGAAGAAAGCCAAAAATGATGATCACCCCTAACTTCGAGGATCGATCGGCTAGGCGATCGAAGAGCGAAATTGGGATGTGAGAGTCGAAAGGAGAGGGAGGAGGAGAGAAAAACGGAGGAGAGGAGAGAAAAAACGGATCGCGGGAGAGGAGACCGAAGACGGAGAGTGAGAGTCTGGCACTATTCGACAATGAGGCGTGTTGAAGAAGATGAAGAGAATTTCAAAATGGACCGTTGAACTTCTTTCACTTCAACCTAAGGCAAGGACGAATGACAGAGTGACATGGGTGGCATCAAATGTGGCTAGCATGCTGAAGAAGCCAAAATAGGGTTTCTTACATTTTTTTAATATTTAAAATAATATATAATATTTTAATTATAATTTTTATATTTACTTAATAATAAAATATATAAATATATATGTTTTATTAATTTGTTAGGGGTTGATCGGGTTCGGTCGAGAAATGGTATTTTCTGAACCATTTGACCAACCGTTCGACTTCAAAAACAGAAAACCGATCGCCGGCCAAATTGACTATTAAACCGGCCACCTCCCATCTTTCCAGCCATTCGGATCAGGTTTTTAGATTTCTCTGCTCACCCCTACTACTTAATATGTCATCACATAAAATTGAAAAAAAAAACTTAAATTATATTTAAATTATTAAATAATAATTTGATGCTTTGGATGATTCATATCATCCCCTCCTCCTATTGAAAGATTTATTATTGAATTCAAATCAAAACCTTGTAAAGCAGTTTTAAAATCATGAGAAAAAAATTATGTCAATTTCTTAGCACTTTTCTTAGATGGTTTCCCTTGTAAAGCAACTCTATGATCATGAGATGTCAAAGGTCGATACTTTCTTGGATTCAAGATCCTTCCAATCTTCATTCAATTTGTGACCATCAAGGGAACTCAGGCCAATCTTTGATCTTTGCTTCAAAGATAATGCTTTAACATCCTCCAAAAACTCAAAAGAAAACTAGGCAAACTCGGTTGAAGCTCACCTCTTAAGAAACAAACTTTTTTGGAAAAAAAAAAAAAAAAAGTCTTGAAAGTTTTGTTTTGTAAACAGGAAGGGATTGTATCTCACAAGTTTCAAAACTCACATTCTCGGGTTTTCTCTCATTTTTATCTATAGACTGAGTAGTCTTCACATCTTTTTCTCCTCCATATATTTATGTTGTTTTTGTCTTGATTTCATGCCTTTTGCTTTCCAACTCACACATTTTAAATTTAATTTCTCTTGGCAACAATGGAACAAAAATAGGATCACATGTTGCTTTGGGTTCTAATAAACTAATAATTTTAACACAAAGTATCCTAGTTTCAAGGTCATTACCATCTACTTTCTATACCTCACTATCATTAACATATGCTTCTCCAAAAATAAGTGGTACAATAGTAGTAGTAAGATTACAATCATATGATTCCTTGCTACCTAATGACCTACTAAACAAAATGTCATTATTATGCATAGTAAACCGATCTTTTCTACTGAGTTGAAATTGGTAGGGAGCTAACATTTTCTACTACTAAGTTGAAATTGGTACTAGATTTAGATTTATTGTACCTTGTAGATCTCCTTTTGAGTTTCCTTTCTATCTTGATGGCAATGTGTACCATTTCTTCCAAATCCTCACAAGATCTAATTTCTTCTCGATTAGCAAACATATCGACAATCTTTTCATTAAGTCCTTTGTAGAATCGATCTATGGTAACTTCCTCATCGTCATATATGATCATCTCCTCAAGTAATAACATCTCTTCATAGTACTTTTCGACACTTTTGGTCCCTTGTTTCAAAGTATCCAATTTGTAGAAAGACACAAGAATAAAATGTTTCTTCTTAAGAAGTTTAACCTCTTTCCATGAAAGTGCTCTTTGATTTTTATTCTTTCTTTTTTATAATATATTATTCCACCATGTTAGGGCATAATCTTCAAATGTAGAAAGAGTAAGTCTTACCTTTCTCTTTCCACTATAGTGGTAGTGATCAAATAAGGCATCAATTTCCTCCTCCCAAAAAGGATGTTACTCAAGATTTGAAATACTTCGAAAGAACAAAAGAGGTATGTTTCAATCACAATAATAGCCATTTTTGTTGTGCTCTTCTTTATGTGTACATGGAAATTGAAGATGCTTAAAATTTATGAACATTTAACTACTTAGGGCTCGCTTGATAACGTTCTTGTTTCCTGTTTCCTATTTCCTGTTTCTTGTTTCCTATTTCCTGTTTCTTGTTTCCTATTTCCCCTTTTTTAAGAACAAGACATGGGAATATGTTTGATAACTATTTATGTTTCCCGTTTCTTGAAAAAAAAAAAAAACAAGAACATAAACTTGTTTGATAAGTTTTTCTTGTTTCTTGTATTTTTTTTTCCTTGCATTTTTCTTTCCATATTCTATAGTTTAAATATGGTATAATTATATAAAACAAAAAATATATAGCATGTATTAAAATAAGAAAAATAATGATCAAATACGCATAATTCTCGATGTAAAATTAATAACAATAATACAATTGTTTCTATCATTCATATGTTGCTAAAATTTAATTTACAATATTTTTCTCACTGTCATTTGTTTTAATTTTTAAATGATGTAGACTCAAATCTAACTCAATTATATTATTATGTAAATTTCGTGGTTTTGAAAATATTAAAATGAGCCTAAATAAATATCTTAGTAAACAAAATTTATATATTATAAAATTAAAACTGGTTTCGCATGTAAGAAAAATAAAATAAAAAATAAAAAAATATTAAAAATTCATGTTGCAAAATTTAAAATTCAAAACTAAAAAAAAAAATATTTACGTATGCATATTGAAAAGGGAGATTGTTTTAAATAATAAAACTATTGTAAATAAATATAATAGCAAAATATCATAGTTTATCTGTGATAGACTTTTATTTGTGTTTATCATGACATTGATAAACAAAGATACTAGTTTATCGCGGTCTATCGCATATAAATAGTGAAATTTTACTAAAATTAAATTTGTTATATTTGTAAATATTTTGATTCATTTTCCCATAATTGAAAACAACCCTAAAATTTGAAATTTGAAATTTGAAAATCAAAATTATATATAAATCTAAATATTTGAAAATTCAAAATTCAAAATTAAATTTGCTATGTTTGTAAATACTTTGATTCATTTTCCTATATCTGAAAACAATCCTATTGAAAATTTAAAATTTAAAAATCTAAATAATATATAAATCTAAATATTTGAAATTTCAAAATTTAAAATTAAACTAACTTATAGATATAAAGAATAATACAGAAAATAAATATAAATAAAATAAAATAAATAGTTATAAAAGAAAAAAATATATATATATATAGAGAAAAAGGAAATATAAAAGAAAGAAAGAAAAATAAAATAAAAAAGTTTTACCTAAGATTGGATCCCAAGACTATGAAGCTTAAAAGTGCTTTTGCCATGCTTTCTCACTGACTAACCAAGGCTATATTTTGATACATCATAGAAACAACTATAATAAAATAAAAACGAAATAGAAAAAATTAATTTTTTATAGTTTCTCAATTTTGGCCTCATTTTTAGGAACATTTCTCAAATTTTAAGAACAAAAAGCATAAATGGTTATCAAACAGATCAGTTTCCTAAAAAATGAGAAACGAAAACAAGAAATAAGAAACATAAATGTTATCAAACAAGTCTTTAATTGACCTACTTGATGCCATTTATTTTTTTAGCTCAACCTTTTCTAATGTCAAAAACCCTCAACCTTTTTTAATGTCTAAAACCCAACCCCTATTTTCATGCAATCAAACTATTAGATAGAGTACTAAGACTCATCATTAGCCTTTATTGTTTCCTATCAACATACTAGTTTCAGTTTTAAATCTCCTCTCTCATGCAAAAAACCTAAGTTCAATCAAATGGTGATCAAACATTGAAGTGGTAAAAATAAACATGATAAAAAGTAAATGACATTCAATTGATCAGATTAATTAAGAACAACCCACACAAAGTTGAAATCATTCTAACCTTAGAACTACCAACAAATCAGATACTCGGGTTCAATACAATCATCTAAAACATATTGTACAAGTTACGTAAAGGGAATAAATAAAGGAATAAGAAATTATCCGCTGATCACAATGTCGCGAGCATCGAATCCACTTTGTCCTATCAATTTTCTCCACTTATCCCCAACGTTTAGGCTCTAAAAGATCCTCTAAATAGCAGCCTCTCAGTCTCCATGGAGTGTCTTAGGTGAACTCCAATCGATCGCCCTTTCAAATGATGGCAAAATAAGACTTAAGTAGGAAAAAACTATTGTAGTGTCGCGACGCCACTTAAAAATCATCCCTGTAAAAACCTCACAATGTCGGGCGCCGACCTATTAACACTTTCTTGGGTTGTGGCATTATAATGTGTCGTGCATGCTTCTTTCACTCTTTTTCACTCTCTTATCTTGCCCTAGGTCAAACTTTGATCTTCCTTAGTTGTATTTTCGTCATTTTAGGTCCTTTTTAGCATGTTCTTGTCCAAACACTTATTTTCTACAAATTAAACAAATAAAAGCATCAAGAAACATATGTAAGCGATAAAACTAACCAAAATTTAAGCCTAAAAAAGAACTAATTTTAAGTGCTTTTTAGTTACATCCTACATCTCTTATCGGCATACACATCAAAGACGACATTGTGGCAAGTGTACCCACCCACCGATGTCCAAGTTATTCTTTTATACCCTTCAAGTCTAAATCTTAAATTAAAATAGTGAGAACTAAACTAAAACTGAACTCAAATCATAAAATCCAAATTGAAAATTTCAAAATTATGAGAGGATCAAATCGAGATTACATCCGATCCAAAGGACCAAATTTGTAATTTAACCCCAAAATGTATTTTAAAAAATGATGACTAGCTATCCAACCGCCCCTATTATCCAATATATCTTACTCACAATGAAATTGAGTACAATTTTCAAATTGGTTTATAAAGGGATTAATCCAACTTGGATCCCAACAACAAAAACGTGGCTGATAGTTAAGGAGATAAGACCCCTCAATTATTATGGGGGTCTTAATTAAATCTTAATTAGAAAATTTTAAACAGTACAAAATGACCAGCTAGGCAGCTTCCATTTCAATAAACCACATCTGACGTGGCATCATTTGTGGTTACTAATTAATAGTTATGCCACTCAGAAAAAGCCTAAGCCATTTTGATTAATTATAATTATTAATAATGATTTTTCTTTCACCGAGTCTTCTGTGTGGTTCTTCCACTTTAATGACCTGAAAAATGCCTTTCTCCCACGCACCACCATTCCTTCTCATTCGTGCTCTCAATAAAAATCATCTCTAATCCTTCACATTAAATAATACCATAAACATCTTTTAGAAAATAAGTAATAAATAATATTAATAATACCAAAGACATGGGCTTTCATTTCACCAACTCTCTTAAGAGTGTGGCATGCTTAGTGTTGTACTTTGGGTTTTATTTTAGTTCAATTTGTTGGTAAATAGTTGGAATTAGTCGGTTTTCTATGAAATCATCACCAAAAGGATGTTTGGCTCGTAGTTTTCATACAAACATCTAAAGTTTTTGTGTAGGGACAACGTGGGGGAGAGAGAACCGAACATCTTAACAACGAGATCATAAATTTTATGAAAATTGAAATATGTTCATTTTGACATAAAAAATAAAATAATATAAAGATATCTAAATTTGGGTTTGAGAAATCTGATCTTATACTATCAATCTCGAATTTAAAGAGTTAGTAGGTACTATAAAGGAAGGTTTTTTTGTTTTAAAAAAAAATAATTGCATTTGATAACACTTTTAGAAAAAATAACTAAGTGTATAACAATATTTTTAAAGAATTACAAATATAGCAAAATCTAATAGTGATGGACTCTACCACTGATAGACTTTTACAAGTGATATGGTCTATCACTGATAGACCTCTACTAGCAATATGGTTTATCGTTGATAGACTTTGAATGAAAAATCTAAATTTTGTTATATCTGCAATTTTTTTGCATTATGTTATATCTGCATTTTTTTTGTATTATGCTATTTCTGCAAATACTTTAGGTCTGTTTGCTATATTTGCAACAAAAAATGCATTCTTAAATATTATCTTTTTTTATTTATATAACACGTAGATTATGAGATTGAAATTGAATCTTTAATCTCGAGATAGATGGTACAAGCTTTTAATAATTTATACTCTTTTTTTTATCATTTTTTTTAAAAAAAAATACTTAGATATTGGCTTGATTGTAACAAAATTTGTCAAAGTAAGTTTTCTAAAAAACTGAATTTTTATTTTTCTGTATAATAAATAAGAGATGCATGAGATAGGTACAACCTAACTGTCTGTAATCATTATCCCATTTTTTTTATCAATAATGAACATACATCTAATAGTTATGCAGCCATATCGTGACTCTTTGGGGTGATGTCTTAGATCTAGAAGGAGGGGATATCAAATCCGCTACACTCCACCTTTTGTCTTAATCTTGAATCGACTTTAGATTAGCTTTACATAATAAAATACTGAGAACTTGATGGAAAAAAGAAAAAAACTCAATTTTTAATGTAGTCTTAATTTTTACCATTATTACCACTTTAAGGTTAAATCACGTTTACTTCTCTAAATTTTGGCATCAACAAAGTTAACCTCATATTGATTAGTACTCTAACTATTTAGGGGAAAAGAAGATTGTTTAATTTCCTCACAAATAAGTGAAATGATTACTTTATATTATCTTTGCATAAGGAAATGTCGAGAGTGACGAAGAAAAACCCTTCAACTTTCTTAATGTAGTCTATTTTTAAATTTTATTGGTTCAAAATTTTTTATTTTAATATAAAAAGTATGTTATTCTTTTATGACAATGACAGTCGAATTTGATTAAGAAAATGAAAGAAAAACCATATTGGGTTTGGAGTATGGGATTTAATTTATTTAAAGCTGCAGCCCTAGCCCCAAAGCATGCATGGCCTATAAATACTACCAACTTCAAAGCTTCTAAATACACCAAAACAAAAACAAACTTCCAACACAAGAAAACCAATAATAATAATCTTCTTCTCTTCTTCTTTATATCTTCTTTCTTTCCTTTCTTCTATTTTCAAAACCATGTCATCCCTTGGAGCTTCCTACGCCAAAATTCACCTCCTACAAAAGCAACAGAAGGAGAAGCTTGAGAGAATGGACGCGGATCGATTCTCCAGAGGAGAGGCCGCCACTGTCACCATCTCCTCCGGTGGTGGTTCTTTGCTTGCAAGGAATAACAAAGTTCACCCGGGAAGCATTGCTCCGGCGACCACTGCCGCAGACAGCTACAAAAACAGGACATGAAATGACTTTGCCCCCTTCATATGAACTGTTTTTCTTCTTTTAGTGTCTATAAATTCAAAAGCTTTTTTCTTCCTTGGTTTGTGTAAATGTGTTTTAAAATGTCTGTCCAAAAGCCAAAAGAGAAAAGGAAATAGTAGTGTGTCTTTTGGTCTCTACTCTTTAATGTTCTCTAGTTTGTACTTTCCAATGTTTTATGCTAATAATTAATTAAGGATGTTGTGCTTATTTTGTCCTTCCTTTTTATAATAATTTTTCCATATGGCATTAATTATATGAGATAGATTAATGTGTTTGTGCAATTACAAGTTGAGTTACTTTCACAAATTACCACATAACAAATTTTTTTAAAAAATATATATTTTTTTAAAAATATTTTTACATTTATTATTGGAAATGATGTATGGAGATGGACGTAGCTTGACTGCATTCAAGTATTATTTTTAATTTTTTTAGATAAGATATTGAAGAAGGGTGAATTTTAATTTCAAATATTAAAACCTCCCATAGATATTTCAATTCTTTACCTAATTAAGGTATCGGTAAACCATCTTTATTCAAAGTCATAAGTTTGCAATTTTATCTCTTGTTTGAACTATATTATGATACCAAAAAGAAACATTCAAAGTCCTATGAAAAGTTTTTTGCATAGAATAGTTAAAGTGACCAAAGTGAATAATAATTTCAAAATAAATTATCTCATCTTTAAGCATTATGGAGATCAAGAAATAAAATAATATGTAGCATTTATTTTTATGGTCAGAAATTTGTAATTTCACCCTTTATATTAACATTATAAAATGAACAAAAAAAAAAAAAAAAAGACATTCACAAACAAATGAAGTATGTAGTCTCTTAGAGTAATTCAAAGTGACACAATGAAAAATAATTAAAAACATCTAGAAAGATGATATATGACATGTTTTTTTTTTTAAATTTTTTTTTTTTGAATAAGATATATGGTGGTTTGGATATATGATAATTTTCAACCTTGATTCCATTATAAAGGAGATTCATATCATGTATTTAGAGGGAGAGAGCTGATAGAGACATGAGCTCACATAATACATTATTTTGGTTTTGAAAATCTTTGAAATTTGAAGCATTTGAGAAACCAACCATGTGAAAGGTTCTTAAATCTTAATGATGGCTTCCATAATAATGCAAGTTATAATTTGATTGGAACTTTCTTCATTTAGTTGACTTTTAAAAGTGGACTACTATCCATAGTGCCACCACTAAAAACTAATTTATAATTCTTTAAAAAGTCAAATTAATTATCCAATTTGGATCTACTTTGTATATATATATATTTTTATTGACTTATCCCTTCAATTAATTAAAATTTTGATTTAAATGGCAACATTTACAGCAATTTTTTTCTATGTAATATTAGAAAATAGTTAAGAGGTGTATATATGTTATTCTTTATTCAAAATTATTATTTTGTTTCTTTTGTGCTATTATATGATTTGTTTGTCATGCAATCCATTTGTAAATGAAGAAAGTTTGAAGTGTTTCATTAAATTTAATTTAAGTCCTTACAAACACTATATTACTTTTACATATGATTTTTTTTTTTATCTACTTAAGTAATTCAAATGTTTTCCAAATATAAACTAAGTATTGGCAAATATCAATTTACATCCTAAACTTGAGAGTTATATCAATTTAAATCTTAAACTAATAATTATATCAGTTTAAACCCTAAACTAATAATTATATCAATTTAAATCTGGAACTTTTCTGAGTGTATCAATTTAAAACTCAAACTAATAATTGTATCAATTTAAACCTCAAACTTTCATAAATTTATCAATTTAAACCTTGAAGTTTCATAAATTTATCAATTTAAACCTTGAAGTTTTATAAATGTATCAATTTAAGCCCTCCATTATGTTTTACTTAGATACACTTATGAAAATTTAGGATTTAAATTCATATAGTTATGAATGTTCAAGGTTGAAATTGATATAATAATTAGTTTGGGGTTTAATTAATAATACCTCAGAATTTAAATTGATACAATGATTAATTTATAATTTAAATTAATATAACCTAATGTTTAGGGATATAAATTGGTATTTACTTCTTTCAATAAAGCATTTTTCACTTTTAAAATTTGACTATGAACTTGCATGTTTCTTGTGAAGAAAGAACACTGTTGTAAAATAAATAAATAAATTAAAGAAAGAAAAACACAATTTTCATAAATAAAAAAATAAAATAAAATAAAATAACTCAAATAGTTATTAAAATGGAGTCTTGAGTTTTGCTTACCCAAATTACTTTTCCCGTCTGTTCTTCATTTCTAAAATACTTTTAAAATCTTAACCAAACACAAAAAGTAATTTGAAACATTTTCAAAAAGTGGATTTTCCTGTCTGTCCTTCATTTTTAAAATACTTTTAAAATCTTAACCAAACACAAAAAGAAATTTGAAACATTTTCAAAAAGTGGATTATAAATCAATCTACAGCTCTACTAATGATATTTAATTAATTTATTGGGTTTGTGGTGAGGATCTTTCTTGGTCCCCTAGGTTTTAAGATGTGCATTATTATTTTAATCAACCATCTTAAGCTCTATTGATAAGTTAAGCAAATTATCGTAGTGTTTCAGGTATATTTTTAATTAATAATTGTAACATCCTAATTTATCATGTAAAATTTTCGTTATTGTTTAGGTAGATTGAAATTCGAGATTTAAATAATTGACTAAATTAATTATTTTGAATTAATTGAGATTTAATTTGACCTGCAAATGAAAATTGGATTATTTTATTTAGATAATTCGATTTGTTTTATGTGGATGGAAGATTTAAATTAGTTTAGAAGGGAATTTTGGAAAGGATTTGGGATATTGAGTTATTGGATAGGATTTTATTTGGTTTTAATTTAAAAAGAGATTTTGAAATTAAAGGAATTTTGGAATTTAAAGAGGAAAAGAGAAATGGGGATTTAAAGGAGGAAAAGGAAGGAAATTTTTTTTATTATATATAGTTTTGGGGAATAGGGCATTTCATTTAGAGTAAATAAAAAAAATTACACACACTCTCTCTCCCTCGAATTCGCATTATGAAGCACAGACACAGATACGACTACACAATAGGGATACGATCGGATACGGCGATTCGTCAATTTCTAAAAAACTAAGATACGGATACGTCAAAGGATGCATCATTTTTTATTATTTTTTTAATATATATATATTTCTAAAAAACGAGGATACTGATACGTTGAAGATACATTTTTTTCTTTAAAAAAATCTAGGATATAAATAAATCTAGCATACAAGTTAATAACAATAGCCAACCAAAATAGGAATACAAACACTAAAATACAATAAAAAAAAAAAAAAAAAAAAAGCAACATCTAAGATGTTGAAGTACACTAGTTAATAAAATGCAACACAAAAGTGACTAATATTGCAAAGAAGAAGAAGAAGAAGATTAGAGAAGAAGTAATGAAGATAAACGAAGAAATTATTGTTGAAGATATTCAAATGATTTAGATTTTGGTGGACTCAAATGTGAAGATGGAGATTAGATAATTTTAGTTTAGGGTTTAGTCTGTTATTTATTTATTTTTTTCTTTAGTTTTAGACTCGAGTAGTGAGCTTTTTAAATAGGTTGCCTAATTTTAGATTGAGAAAGATTAGATGAGTTACTTATCTTTTTTCTTTTAAAAAAAAAGTATGCATAGAAATAGATACGTCAAATTCACGTGTCAGATACGTATCTGGAAAGCATATGAAAGTATAGATAAGTCAAATTGCGTATCAAATACGTATCTGGGAAGTATCTGAAAATATCGGTATCTGATATGTATCTGATACTGATTCTTTGGCTTACATGAAGTATCTGTGCTTCATAAAATTTGCATCCCTCCCCTCCCCCCCCCCCCCCCCAAAAAAAAAAAAAAATCCTCTTCCCCATTTCGCGTAGAAGCCCACTTAGTTTTGGATTAATTTGGATTTGTCCATAAGGTTTGGTAAACTTTTAGCTATTGAGATTTGGGTTTTAACCCTTAAGGTTTGAGTAGTTTGGGTTGGAGCCATTATTTGGGATTTTTGGTTTATTTGTTGATTCTAAATTGGGTTTCTAACATAGGACTTGGTTTGTGATCTTGGTTTGTGATCTTTTTGGGCAAACAAGGGTCAAGGTTGATTGAACTTAATTGGACTGGTAATATAAGGTAAGTACCTTTTTACTGGTTTGCCTTCGAACCAGTCATCCCTACTACTTGGACTGTATATTTTAGACTGAATGGATTGGTTACTCTACATTGCTTGGACTGTTAATTTTTTACTGATTGAACTGCATGATTTAATGATATTGACTGAATGAACTGTTTTGACCATGATGATATGTAAAGATGATTGAAGATATGCTAGTAATTTTACCCTAAGATAAACAACTGCAGATATAACAAAGAAGTTATATATAAACTGATACATGCTAAGTTATAGAGTTCTTGTTAGCTTTTCTTATCTGCACAGGTGTACACATTTGACTGTATATGTGCACATTACGACTAATTTGTGGACCTTCGGTTACACACTATGACTAATGCATATTCCTCCAGGTTCATGTTTACGACCGATTTGTGGACCTTCAGGTTACACACTATGACTGATGCATGTTCCTTCGAGTTCATGTTTACTGCTGATTGTGGACCTGCAGGTTATACACGTTGACTTATACATGTTCCTCTGGGTTCATGTTTACGATTGATTTGTGTACCTCTGGAATACACACATAACTGATGCATGTTCCTTCGGATAACGTTTATGACTAATAGGTGACCCTTCGGGATCATTACGACTGATATGATATGGATGTACACTGATGCCTAGATAAACAAGTTAACAGGTAACTTAAAGGGCTCAGTAGCGAGTCACTTACTGGGTATTGTTATACTCACCCTTTCTTCTTTTATGTTTTTTCAGGCAACAATAAGAATGGCTAGCGAAGGACAAAAGGGACCCGTGATAGAGCCATATGGGGGACAATAGAAAATGCTTCCACACAATTCATGTTTTGTTTTTATTTACTTATTTAGATATTTTATTTTTGTTTTATTCGAGTTTGTTGATAGATGACATATTTAATTGTTTTGTTCCGTAAACATATATTTTTTTTTGGATCACAAGTAAATGTGTTGCTTATTTGATTTATTAATAAATTAATATTTCAGTTTAAAATGGTCATTTATGTTTTTCACTAAATTTACGTTATGACGGTCAAAATGTTTTGAATGAAAATGAGTATTTAGTCATAACGGCCAATGTCAGAGTACTTAAAGGATCGGGTTGTTACAACTGGTATCAGAGCCTAAGTTTTAGGTTATGTAGAGTGACTTACAATGTAAATCTTGGTTTTGTGTCCTTCATGGCTAACTATGGATCCATCGTCCTCGCCAGGTATGTTTTTAATTAAGGTGTTCTAAAACTTGTATATGTATGATTTTGCCTGTTTTCTTTAAGAATGATATTAGACTGTTTATTTTGACTGATAATGTAAAGGAGGTTGACTGTGGATGATAGAAAATGTCGCCACGTCGAAGCGCAAGGAAAGATGGTCGTGGAGGTAGAACAGGTGGGAAGGATGAACGTGACCTATCCGTTGAAAATGTTACAGAACATGAGGATCAGACACCAGTGAACCCACAATTTGGTTTTATGTCATAAAACTCACTGTTTGTAAAATGATAAACATTTTTCTATAATCAATAAACTTATTATTGATTTCATAAATTATATGAAAGTCTAAATCCAATAAACTAAGACCCAGGACTATTGTATGAGTACTTGAACTTTATGTGGAGACATAAGAGTGGATTAGGTTCGAGTAAATAGTCAAAGTGATCTATGGTACATGAATAAGGTTGGGTACCTTATTTTGGTAACACCATTGGATGTGGCCTACTCTATAGTTGTTACAAAGAGTTGTAAATTGCTACATACGATGTGATCTTAATTCGTACATGTTATGACATGAGGAGTGGAGGTGTCCTATGCAATGAGTTTGCATAAGATTGGACCAAGAAATATGTTACTCTTACTTTATAACGTTGTTTACTGTATAAGACTGGCGATTTCACCTAGATGACCTAGGTAACTCGATCTTAATCCTGAGCTAACTATAAACTCCTGTTTATTCAGGATTGCCCTTGGATTTGCATAGGTGAAGGTTGGCTCAATAGCATCGGTTTAATAAGATTCCCATTTCAGGGGTAAGACCGGATAGATAGCTGGGGACATAGGGTGCAAGACGAAGTTCACGCCTACCCGATTTAAGGATAGGAGAAAGGTTGTTCTCTCAAGTATTGAATCTAGGCCTTGAACAAGGGGTCCCACTCTCTCACTGGGCTGAGAGAGTTTGGTTTAGTGATTAGATCACAAACCAGTTGTTCATTTGAGGATCAGTAGAAACTCGAGGAATAAGACGTAATCTCGGGGGTAAAACAGATATCTGACCCAGCCGTTATTACGAACAACTTGTGAAGGGTCGACTTGCTGATTATAGTTAAATCATGTGGACATAATATATCTACAATGAAGGGAGTGCACACTTTAATGGAATGACCCATTAGTTAACAAATGGAGATTAATTTGGTCTAATGAGTTTAGCCAATTAATCTCGGATTGTTGGAGCCCATGATCTGTAGGTACGCGAGGTCCCCCACTAGCTCGTAACGGACTAGCTCTAGAATAGCGTGATAAGTTAATTTGAAACGTTCAAATTAGAATTTAGGGAATTAGTAATTATATGAGATATAATTACGTGTTTAATTTGAGAATTAAACGGAATAAGAGAATTTATATTTAAATATGATTTAAATATNATTAGTAATTATATGAGATATAATTACGTGTTTAATTTGAGAATTAAACGGAATAAGAGAATTTATATTTAAATATGATTTAAATATATAAAGATGGATGTGTGTAAAAATTAATTTAATATTTGATATTAAATTAATTAAGTTTTATTTAAAATTAGTTAATGAAATTAATTTCATTTTTCAATTTTTAAAATCAAAATGTATTTTGGAAATATCATTTTTGATTTTATGATAAAAATGGAAAATTAGAAAAGTAATACACAAATGGAAAATTTGGGTTTTCCATTATCCATCACCTAACTTGCTCATACAAATTGCATTCACTTTGCCTTGTCTTACTCCAAGCATGAGCTACAACTCATGCAACTCTCTCCCTTGCATGTTGATCTGCAATATAATGAAGAGTTAGGAGTGAAATTCGGGCATGCAATCAAGAGAAAACTTTAGAGAAAATTCGGGTTGAAGAAAAGGTTATTCAACAAGATTGTTGTAGTGAGCATTTCTCTTTCATCCCTTGATTCAAGCTTGTTTTGAGTCCCACAACTCAATCTAGAGTACCAAGAGAATAGTGGGGAAGATCTTGAGATGGTCTGCAACAAGATTTGGAGAAGATTGCAACTGGAGATCGAGCTTTGAAGAAGTTCTACAAGAGGTATGTCTTAAAACTGACTTGTTTTCTGCAAGAGCATGCTTTATATTTTGCCAAAATTAGTGAATTAGAGTGCTTAGATGATTCTCATGCTTCCGTTGTTGCTGATACAATCCTACACCCACCCCTTAAAGCACCCGTTATCCAGGTCAATCTTGCTATGTTGGCAGTTCAACTAGAGGAAAGATTTAAGAGTATAGTAGAGAAGGCATTAGTTCAACGAGCATTGCCTCAGAAGGTTCTTACTCCTCAAGACCCTGCTCCACAACAAAATTGGCAGGATCTATCCATTGAGGCTAAGCATCTGAAGGATTTTTGAAAGTACAATCTCTACAAGTTTAATGGGTCACTAAAGAATCCTACCAAAGCGGAGTTGTGGTTATCTTCCATAGAGACGATTCTTCAGTATATGAAGTGTTCGGACGACCAGAAAGTACAGTGTGCGGTCTTCTTGCTTATAGATAACGTTGCCATCTGGTGGCAATCTGCTGAAAGATTTATCTAAAGTATTTCATAGCCAGTCTGAAGAATGCTAAAGAGCAGAAGTTCTTAGATCTGAAGCAAGGTCGTATGTCGGTCGAAGATTACGATCAAGAGTTTGATAGGTTGTCTTGTTTTGCTTTGGAATTGGTTGCCACGGATATTTTAAGAGGGATGAAAGATTTGTCTTGGGCATAAAAACTAAGATACAGTGTTTTGTACGGGCCTTCAAGCTGACTACTCATGTAGAGGCACTTCATTTGGCTATAGAGATAGACTCCCTAGAAGAGGGGGAACACCCAAAGCCTCAAGGGTCAGAATCCTCATTAGGACAGAGGAGAAAGGTAGAGCAGAAGGCCTCTAAGCCTCATAGAAAAGCTTAGTAACGTTTGGATCATTACGACCTTATCAGTATAAGAACCCAGAGACGGGGGGACTTTGAGAGATAAGCACGTATGTAGAACATGTGAGAAGTCCCATGTAAGGCATTGTTTAGTCGACACAAGAGTATATTTTAAGTGCAAATAGGAAGGGAATATGAGAGACAGATGCCTTAGCGTTCCTATTGAAGGTGGTCAGAATCAGTAACAGAATGCCCAACACAATACAAACAGACAACAACAACAGCATGGTCGAGTCTATGCCACCAACCGTCGAGAGGCTAAACAACACGAAACAGTAGTGATAGGTACGCTCCCACTAGAGCTTTTGAATTATATCTTATCAGTTTCTACTCCGTCTGGAGAAATTATGATAGCAAACGAAAAGATAAAAGCCTATCAGTTGGAAATAGCGAATTATAACCTAGATGTAATTTTAATAATGTTGGACATACATGACTTTGATGTGATACGGGGCGTGGATTGGTTAGTTGCCAACCATGCTAACATAGAATGTTCTCGTAAGTAGGTGATTTTTAATCCTCCTATGGAAGCTAGTTTTAAGTTCAAAGGGGTTGGTATCTTGGTTCTGCCCAAAGCGATATATGCTATGAAGGTTAACAGGTTGCTTAACCAGGGTACCTGGAGTATCTTGGCTAGTGTAGTTGACACCAGAGAAATTGAGGTTGCTTTGACCTCAGAATCAATTGTGAAAAAGTACCTTAATGTGTTTCCAAAGGAACTTCCAGGTTTGCCTCTGCTTAGGAAGATTGAATTTGTGATTGAGTTGGAGCTAGACACCATTTCTATATCTAAAGCTCCATACAGAATGGCTCCAGCTAAATTAAAAGAACTTAAGGTCCAATTGCAAGAATTTCTTGATAAAGGGTTCATCCGATCGAGCGTGTCCCCATGGGGTACACTAGTGTTCTTTGTAAAGAAGAAGGATGACTCGTTATGTTTATGTATAAATTACAGAGAATTGAACAAAGTGACTATTAAGAACAAGTATCCTCTCCCTATAATCAATGATTTGTTTGATCAGTCGTATGGGACCACAGTACTTTCTAAGATCAATTTACATTCGGGATATCACGAGCTCAGGATTAAAGATAGTGATATTCTCAAGAATACATTTCATTTTAGGTATGGACATTACAAGTTTACTATAGTATCATTTAGATTGACGAATACTCCTGCAGTATTCATGGATCTGATGAATAGGGTGTTCAAGAAGTTTCTTGACACTTTTGTTATAGTCTTTATTGATGATATCTTGATTTATTCCAAGACAGAGACAGAGCACAGAGCACCTGCATAGAGTCTTGGATACCCTAAGGTCGAATAAGCTATATGCTAAGTTTTCCAAATGTGAGTTTTAGTTGAAGCAGGTGACTTTTCTAGGGCTTATTATGTCTAGAGATGGTTTATGTGGATCTAGCAAAGATTGAAGCGGTTACTAGCTGGTCTCGGCCTACTACAGTTAGTGATGTGCACAATTTTCTAGGGTTAGCTGGTTATTATCGACGGTTTATTAAAGATTTCTCTCACATACCTATACCTTTGACCCAATTGACTAAAAAGGGAACACCCTTTGTTTGGAGTAATACTTGTGAGGAGAGTTTTCAGGACCTTAAGTAGAAACTTGTTCTTATAGTGTCAAATGGATCAGGTAGTTTTGTGATTTATAGTAATGCCTCGAAGAAAGGGTTGGGATGTGTGCTTTTGTAACATGGTAAGGTGGTTGCCTATGCCTCCTCCCAGCTGAAGAACTATGAATGGAACTATCCTACGCATGACTTGGAATTAGTAGCTATGATTTTTGCTTTGAAGATTTGGAGACACTATTTGTATGGGAGAAAATACAAATCTTCACAGGCTATAAAAGCTTGGAGTACATTTTCACTCAGAAGAAGCTAAACATGAGATAGCGCAGATGGTTAGAGTTGGTGAAAGACTATGGTTATGAAATATCGTATCATTCGGGTAAGGCAAGCGTAGTAACAGATGCTCTCAATAGAAAGACAGCTCATTCAGCAGCTTTGATTACTAGACAAACACCTTTACGCAGTGACTTCGAGCAGGCTGAAATTGTAGTAGCTATAGGGGAGGTCATCACACGGTTGACGATACAACCGACTTTGAGACATAGGATTATTGATGCTCAACAGGGTGATCCTTACCTTGTTGAGAGATTTCGTCAGGTAGAGCTAGGGCAAGACTATCCTAAGATCATGGTCTCCTATACCAGGGATGCTTTTGTAGACTTGCAGACAATGGCATTAAGAATGAAATATTGACAGAGGCATAGCTCACATTTTCAATACATCTTGGCAGCACCAAGATCCTAAAACGATTCTATTGGTGGAATGATATGAAAAGAAAAATTGCTAAGTCAGCAAGTGTTTGGTATGCCAACAGGTTAAAGCTCAAAGACAGAAGCCAGCGGGCTTGTTATAGCCCATGAGTGTACCAGAGTGGAAGTGGGAGAATGTGTCCATAGATTTTATCATAGGCTTGCTAAAGACAGCTAAAGGTTATACAATGATATGGGTTATAGTGGACAGACTCACTAAGCTAGCACATTTTATCCCAGGAAAGTCCACATATTCAGTGAATATGTTAGGCTTAGTTGTATAAGAAAGAGGTAGTGAGATTGCACGGGGTGTCGGTGTCTATCGTGTCTGATAAGGATCCTCATTTTACATCCAGCTTTTAGAAAAGTCCTCAGACAACATTTGGTACTCGATTGGATTTCAATACAGTTTTTCACCCACAGACTGATGGTCAAACTAAGTATTTAAACCAAACCTTGGAGGATATATTACGTGCATGTGCGCTAGAGTTTTCAGGGATTTGGGATTCCCACTTGTACTTGATGGAGTTTACTTATAATAACAGCTACCAGGCTACTATTGGCATGATGCCATTTAAGGCCTTATGGGGGAGGAATTGCAGGTCTCCTGTTTATTGGGACAAGGTCGGTCAACGGAGATTGTTGGGTTCGGAGTTGGTGTAGACCACCAATGAGGTGATATAAGACCACCAAGTAGGCAGAAGAGTTACGCTGATGTAAGGTGTAAAGATTTAGAGCTTGAGGTTGGTGGTAAAGTATTTTTGAAAGTGGCACCTGTGAAGGGAGTGTTATGGTTTGGAAGGAAGGGTAAGTTGAGCCCTCAGTTCATTGGGCCATTTGAGATCCTGGAAGAGATCGGTCTTGTAGCTTATCGGCTGGCCTTGCCACTATCTCTTTCGGCAGTTCGCGATGTTTTTCATGTTTCCATGTTGAGGATATATTTAGTGGATCCATCTCATATTGTGGACTATGAGCTTTGCAATTGAATGAGAATTTGAGTTACGAAGAGAAGCCTATTTAAATCCTAGCCAAGGAAGTGAAAGCTTTGCGCAACAAAGAGATAGCATTGGTAAAGGTTCTTTGGTGGAATCATCAATTTGAAGAAGCAACATGGGAATGAGAGTACGAGATGAGACCACAGTATCCCGAGCTTTTTTAGGATTAAAACTTTTGAGGACAAAAGTTTTTTAAGGAGGGAAGAATGTAACACCCTTATTTATCATGTAAAATTTTCATTATTGTTTGGGTAGATTGGAATTCGAGATTTAAATAATTGGCTAAATTAATTTCAATTTAATTATTTTGAATTAATTGGGATTTAATTTGGCCTACGAATGAAAATTAAATTATTTTATTTAGATAATTCGATTTGTTTTATGGGGATGGAAGATCTAAATTAATTTAGAACGGGATTTTGGAAAGAATTTGGGATATTGAGTTATTGGATAGGATTTTATTTGGACTTGAATTTATTTGGTTTTAATTTAAAAAGAGATTTGGAATTTAAAGAGGAAAAGAGAAATTGAGAATTTAAAAGAGGAAAAGGAAGGAAAATTTATTATTGCACATAGTTTTGGGATTAGGGTTTCATTTAGAGTAAATAAAAAAAAATGAAAAGAAATCAAATACACACACTCTCTCTCCCTCGAACTCATATGGAACCCCTCCCTCCCCCGCCCCCCTAAGAACCCTCTTCCCCGTTGCACGTAGAAACCAAGTATTGCACCTTTCTTCTTTGCTTGATCTGATCGTTGCTTCAAGACCCACTGTTGAAAATAGCAGGGCCCTCAGAACGACGAACTATAAGCCGTCAAGGCACGACAGTCAAGCGAAGAGCAAAACCTGCAAAACAGAAACTTGTTATAGGCTGAGTCGCGGAGCTCGCTCTCTTTAAAACGTTTTGCGGGTCTGCTCAAGTGTGCAAGCAAGTCTGAAAATTGCCACGTCGTCCCTAGGATAAAAAAACCAAATTAAAACCGATCGAAAATGCACCGTTACCGATTGGAACGTACACCCTTTTTAAACTCACTGCTCGAAAAGCTAAGATGGAGGAGGAGAGGAAAATGAAGTGGCAATTTAGAAAATGAATTTTGTGTGTCACGAACTGCTGAAGGCCTCGTCTTTTATAGACCTTCAGCATCGAAACCTATTAAAAATAATCATCACACACTTGCCTCGCTCGACCAGACGACGGCGCATGTGGGATGTCCATCGAACCTACATTGGTCTATCTCTTCACTTCCTCCAAAACATGAGTACCCCTTGGGGCCCAAACCTAAAACACAAGGTTGGAGTACATAAAGGCTGTCTCTTATACACATCTAGATGTGTATAAGAGACAGGTTGTGAGCAACTCTCTATTCATCCCTTGATTCAAGCTTGTTTTGAGTCCCACAACTCAATCNCCTACATTGGTCTATCTCTTCACTTCCTCCAAAACATGAGTACCCCTTGGGGCCCAAACCTAAAACACAAGGTTGGAGTACATAAAGGAGACTTCCAACACTAAAGTTTCTAATGTGGGATTCTCCAACCAACAAAATTGGTTCCCTCTTTGTTTTGAAAGTTAAATTTTCACCCAACATCCACACTGCCGTTAAGCCCTTCCATTCAAGCAGTTTTCCTTCCCTCTTCTCTGTCACAAGCATCTGACGTCAGCGCCACCAACTTCAAGCCACCGTTCGTGCAGACGCCTAGAGCCCACATTAGCTGCGTCGCTCGCGCATGTCCCAGCTGTTCGCATCTCCCAAGTTGTGAGACACCGTTAAGCTGTCACTTGTTGCCAGAACTCGCATCATGCCTCCATTCTTGCAGATTGCCGCTTCCAGCCACCGACCAGCCCCCATGCTGATGTCAGATTCGTCGATTTCATCCTCCACTGTCGTCGTTCCTTTGAATTTTCTTCGAATCGTGGAATTGGGTGAAACTTTGGTGAGTTTTAGAGGTCTTTATGAAGTTTTTGGTAAAAGATTAGATACCCATTATGTTTGAGTTTAGAAAACTGTTGAAGCGGCTATCCAGTGGGTTCGAGATCGTTTTCAACAAGTGTTTTGATAGACATTCTACTATATTTGTAAATAAGTTGGCTCATTTTACTATAATTGAAAACAACCAAAATATATACTTGAAAATAAGAGTTATGACTTATTTAAGTTAGTGAGAATAACTTATTTATTAATTTTATAAATTTTTAATTTACAGAAATACATGTCTATATATATATAATTAAGATCTCCATTTATCTATTAACATCCATATTTTAATCCCTTGTATTAATTTACTACAACATTTTATCTAGCACTTCTACGCTAGGCTCAAGTATTCAATGAGACTACAACAACGTGGCTACGCCGGTTAATATCTCTTAGACATAGATTAAAAAATCAGCATGTCTCCTAATTATCCCATTTATATAAATTTGAGATATTTTTGTAATTTCTCTGTCATGCATGCATCAAACGGTATAGAATTGTTAACCACTTTATACACAGTGTCTCTCCTCAAATAATTTCTACTTCCAACATCTAATGCCTAAACCACACTTATAGGAATTCCTTCAATATATTTCAACCATCAAGGTTGAAACAGATTTGAATCAAGTCGAGTCGATGAATATAGTTCTTCCAACTGAGAGCCTAAAGAAGGAAAAATTAGGGTTAGAATAAGTTATTGATCATCAATATATTAGGTCCCGTTTGATAATTATTTAAGTTTTTTATTTTTAAAAATTAAGTCTATAAACACTTCTCCCACTTCTAAATTACTCGTTTTGTCATTTACTTTTTATCAATGTAAAAAACAACCAAGCCAAATTTTAAAAATTAAATAAAAAAAATAGTTTTTAGAAAACTTGTTTTTGTTTTTGAAATTTTGTTAAGAAGTCAACTTTATGTTTAAGAAATATACAAATCATTATAAGAAATTGAGAGAAAATTTTTCGATAACAAAAATTAAAAACAAAATGGTTAGAAAAAGAAAGGAGGACCTTAATGATTATTGTAGCAATTGAAAAATGGTGTTATGTTATGTCTTGTTATAAGGAGAAAAAACATATAGCAACAAGACCCCACACCATTGTCCTTCCAATATGAAGAAAAATTTAAACCAAATACAATTCATAAAGCTTACTTTCGGCACCAACACAGTGACACATTCCGAATTGCCAATTGTTATATGATATTCATTTCAAATAATAATTAATAATCCTTTGTAGTTGACACATTGCTGCATAATAACCCTACAACTTGTCTCAAAAAATTAAAGATTTGTGGTTGACAGAGTTTCAAAACCCATTAATTCTTTTATTTTCTTATTTATTTTTTTAGGGGGTTTTATTTTTATTTAGTTTATATTAATTCAACACCCACCAAGACCAATATGTGCTTTTTATTGCATGTGAAGCTAACAAAATTAATACTACATTATTGTTCTTAATTATTATCATTATCATAATTTAATTAGAATAATTTTAAGGCACCCACCAAATCAAAAAGCTACCAGCGTGGCTCGTTTTTCAATTGTGACTTGTGAGGTCCTCCACTGCCCAATTCATCTTAAATAACACATCTCAATCACTAGGGTTGTAATAATAATTTTTTTTAAAAAATCGAGTTCATTCAATCGTTTCTTTACCATGTTTGTTCGGTACAAATAGCTTATATTGTTTTTAATTGATCAGTTTAAAAATCGAATATCTGACTTCAAATTTAATAGTACAAGTATTATAGTCGGAATGTCTTGAATATGTTATCTTGAGATTCCAATGACAAAGTACGGGTCTATTGATTTGTATAATGATATTTTCTCTCTAATAATAAAATTGTTCTCTCCCTATGTCTATGATGTAGCCTAACATATTGTTATTGTATCGATTCTCTATTATTTTAGTTTCTTATTTATCTTTGATGGTGGATTTCATAACATGTTAATGACTATTTGAAAGAAATGTTCTTGCTTCTAAACTAATATTTAAGAATATAGACAAATCTTTTTTATATGGAAATTAGCTAGGTCGTTTGAAAGTATTAATTAAAAAAAATGCATTTTACACAACAAAAATTAAAAATAGTATTTAGTTATAATCCCACTGATGTTTCCGAAATTAATTGTTCACCTATAATTATTAGTTATATCTTTTCGAAGTCTATATAAAATATGTAAAGTGTGCACATTAATAATAGTAGTGGGGTTTATTTTACTATAATGACAAGGATATAGTTAAATAGTTAATCTTTACTTATAATGGATATATTAAAGTGATTAAGAATTATACCAAAAGAATCATAGCTCAATTGAAATTCGAATGTGCTAGTAATCCCGAGTTGTATAGTTAGAGATCAAGGGTTTGGGCTTAAGCAAGTTGGAAGACAAAAATTTTGCCTTACTCAACAAATGGCTCTAGCAGTTCCATACTGAAGGCAACCCTCTTTGGAAAAAAAACTATCCTTGCCAAATATAATCAATCCTTTATTGGGGACATCCCCTTGGCTGGCAGGTACAGTAGTTTGAAAGCCCCTTGAGGTTCATTGTTATGGGCCTTGATTGGTTCAAATCAAATATCACATGGAATTTCAATAGTTGTGAACAAATTTCATTTTGGAGAGAGATGTGGGATAACAAAAGTCCTCTTTCCGGTAGCTTCCTTAGACTCTTTGCTTTATCTCTGATCCCAAATGGCTGTATTAAAGAGATTTGGAACATTGAGCAATTGATTGGGATATTAAACCCCGAAGACCTCTATGTGATGGAGAAGTTCATCAATGAAATCGTGCTAAGTGTCACAATTGCTCTTTCGGAAGCTTCTCTTAGCGATTGTGCGGCACTTGTTCCCGCTCACGAACAAGCCAGCCAACTCGAATACGGACTGCCGATGGCACACCGAGTGCCTCTTGCAACCTCCAACCCCGTTTTAGGGAAAATGGTTTTAGAAAATGGGTTTAGAGAAAAGGTTTTCGTAAGAAGATTTGAGAGTGTGTATAAAGAAAGAAAGATTGTAGTAGACTAGAAAGCAATAAGCAACAACAACGGCTTTATAGAGTACTACTCCGGGTATGAGGAAGTGATGGTTAGTCTTATCCCCATATAGTGCATTCTGAAACAAAAAGCCACTGGCGCCCCTTACATATGCAAAAGGGCGAGTGGTCACTTACAATGAAAATGTAAAGAAAGCAAGCTAACTAAACTAATACAATACAGGATATGAAAGTAAGCTAGAAGGGGGTTGGATTGGGTATGCGGCCATGGGCAACAGGCCCTGGACAAGCATGACCGTTACATTCTCCCCACATAATTGGTTGACGTCCCGTCAACCGACCTTGTTCAAAATCTGCGATGGCTGGAGCTGCACTCTTCAAGTCTTCGGCCCGCTCCCAACTGATCTCTTCGTCGGGAGATCCTTCCATTTCACTAAGAACTCTGTCAGTTCTCGTCTGGGTCTTCCAAATACGGCGTGTACGTTTATCCAGGATTTGTGCAACTTCTTTCTCAGCAGAACTTTCATCGTGACCGGTGGGCGCCTTAGCATGTTTCGCTGTTCATCCTCGGGATCGGATGATAGGGCTTCAGGATACTCACATGGATACAGGATGAATCTTCATCCATGAGGGTAATTGAACCCTATATGAGGTTCTCCCGACCTTCTCAATTACCTCCACTGGACCTTCATATTCCTTACTAGCCGTTGGTCTCTCTGGCCTCGGAACGAAACGCTGATGTCCGGTCGTAGCTTGATCAGGACCTTGTCCCCAGCTTGAAACTCAAGGGCCCTCCGCTTCTTATCAACCCACTTCTTCATCTCTTTCGATGCTCTTTCTAGGTAGGCGCGAGCGATCTCAGAGGTTTTTCTCCACTCTTTAGTGAAGTTATGTGCCTGAGGACTTTTGCCTGCATAAGGTGGTCCACCAAGTGTGGCATGAGTGGCTGTCTGCCGCACACCACTTCGAAGGGCGTTTTTCCGGTCGCGGAACTCTGTTGGCTATTGAAGCTGAACTGAGCCACATCTAACAACTGGACCAGTTCTTTCTGTCTAGCGTCGATAAAGTGACGCAGATATTCCTCGAGCATACTGTTGAAGCGTTTCGATACTGAGACCGCAGTTTTTGGGGATGATAGCTAGAGGAGTATATTCAGTGATGATCCCAATATTCTGAACAATTCTATCCAGAATGTCCCAGTGAATCTTCCGTCCCGATCGCTAACAAATGCTTCATGGGACACCCCAGTATTTACAATGATGTTTGAAGAACAGCTGAGCAGTCTCACAGCTGTGCACATTTTTCGGCGTCTGGACGAACGTGGATATTTCCAGAACCGGTCGATATAACAGGATCGATTCAAACTCTCCCAATTGGCAAATGGGTGATGAAGTCGAGAGACAACCACTCTCCCACTGGTACTAGAGGGCAAGGTAGGGGTTCCAACAGACCCGCTAATTTCGCCCTTCAACCTTATCTTGTTGGCAGACAAAGCAAGTCTTGGTAAATTGCATGACATCATCTCGAAGACTGTGAGCCAATAGTAGCCTTGCTTCAGAAGAGCATAAGTCCTTTGCCAACCATTGTGTCCTGCCCACGTGGATGTGTGATCACGTTCATCATACAGCGACCTTCGTAAAACTCCCCGGATCTGGGGATTGAGAGAGCGATTGGCCTTTTGTGTATAGTAGATCGATCTTCCACCCAGAACTGGCGTGTCTTCCCCTCTCTGGCCAACTGTAAGATGGCCTGCGCTGCTGTGTCATTTGTCAAGTGAGTTTTACAGTTTCTCGTACTGGTTGCACTCAACGTACTTGCTTGTAGGCGGGCAGCGAACTGCACAGGGGCCGCATGTTCGCTCTTTCGGCTAAGGCGCATCAGCCGCTTGGTTGCTTTTCCCCGATCTATGTTCGAACTGGAAGTCGAACTCCGCTAGACATTCCTGCCACCGTGCCTGTTTCGACCGACAACTTCGGTTGGTTGAAGAAGTGACAAATGGAGTTGTTGTCCGTCTTGACCACGAACTTGGCCCCCAGAAGATACTGTCTCCAGGGCCTTCAAGCAGTGAACTCTCTGCTAACATCTCTTTCTCGAGGCGGCATCCTCGCTTCCGTCGGCATCATTTAGTTTTTCTACTCTCATATGCGATGGGTGTCATCTTGGAGGAGAACACCGCCCAACGCGAAGTCAAAAGCATCAGTCTCTACTTCAAATGGCTTGGTCACGTCGGTAATTCGAGGACCGGCCCCTCAATCATCACTTTCTTCAGGCCCTCAAAGGCGGCCTAACATTCAGGAGTCCAGCTCCATTGGCTATCCTTCTTCAACAGTTCGGTTAATGGCCCTGTTCTTCTCGAGAATCCTTCTACGAACCGCCTATAGTAGTTGGCTAGTCCCGAGGGAAAGATCGTAGTTCGGTCACAGATGACGGTACCCTCCAGTCTCTAATTGCAGCCACCTTGCCCTCTTCCATACCAATCCGACCACACTCAATCACGTGCCGAGAAAATTTTATGCGCTTCTGGGCAAAGGAGCACTTCTCTCTCAGGTAGAGCATTTGTTCTTCCATCTCTACCAATCTGTCCACATGGACTTGTTCAGGTTCTTCGTCGCCCGACATGATCACTGATCTTCCCTCTATAAGCCAACTTGGCTCTGATACCAACTGTCAACAATCGCTCTTTCGGAAGCTTCTCTTAGCGATTGTGCGGCACTTGTTCCCGGCTCACGAACAAGCCAGCACACTCGAATACGGACTGCCGATGGCACACCGAGTGCCTCTTGCAACCTCCAACCCCGTTTTAGGGAAAATGGTTTTAGAAAAATGGGTTTAGAGAAAAGGTTTTCGTAAGAAGATTTGAGAGTGTGTATAAAGAAAGAAAGATTGTAGTAACTAGAAAGCAATAAGCAACAACAACGGCTTTATAGAGTACTACTCCGGGTATGAGGAAAGTGTGGTTAGTTCTTATCCCCCTATAGTGCATTCTGAAACAAAAAGCCAACTGGCGCCCTTGCATATGCAAAAGGGCGAGTGGTCACTTACACATGTAAAATGTAAAGGGAAAGGCATAG